>NC_092335.1:406694000-407315500 GCF_046630445.1 Rutidosis leptorrhynchoides
ATGTGTGTATCTTGACTCCAAGCAAATAATCGGAGTGTATGCATGTATGCTTGACCCCAAGCAAGTATGAGTGTACGCGGAAGCATGTATCAAATAGCCAAGTATGAACCTGAGAAACATAGAAGAATCTGTCAACGCAAAAACGTTGGTGAAATCATAGATGTATTTGTAAACGTTGTTTTTGAACCACAAGATTTAGTATTCCCATAGTTGATTATCAAAATCGTTTGCATTCCAAAAGTATTGTTCGCGAGCACCCAATTATCAAGACTTAACGTTTCTTTCCATCGAACCCCATCACAATAGTGTTAGAACATACACTGTTTCTCGAAAATATATTTCATCCGTAGACGGTAGCGAACCGTCCGTAATGAGGGTTTGTCAAACCCGTATGGCCACACAATATAAGTTCTCGCTTACACCCTGCAAGTGTAACTAATGATAATCGAATTGAGGATTTTTGTTCTAACTCGCTGTGGAATGTTTGTTTTCCTTGTACTTGTGTTCAAAGTATAAAAGTAAGTAGTACAAAATGTAACAAAGTATATTTCTCAGCCCACAATTTAAAAGTATAAAAAGTTGTTGAAAAGGTGGGACTATGATCTCACCTCGAGTGCACGAGTATAAAAGTACTTCACAAAGTAACGTATGCATGAAAGTTGCTTAGCCTTGACCTAAACAAGTAAGTTGTATCAATTAACCGGTTACGACACAAGGTCGGGCGAAATGTGTTCAATTAGTCCTATGGCTCGTTACGACTCGATTAAGTATAGCATGTGAATCACGTTGTCAAGTTTCATACAAGAAACAAGTATAAAAGCATGTTAGAATTATTGTATAAAAGTTTGGTTAAGTTTGACTAAAAGTCAAACTTGGTCAAAGTCAACGAAAAAGTCAACGCGTTCGGGTCGGGTCCCGAACTATTTTTCTATGCTAAATATTCATATACAAGTATATTAAAACAAGTTTCATGTGAATCGGAGGTCGATAGCTAGTCAAACATTTCGCGTGAAATGCGCCAAACAAGGCAGAATCTGGCCAGGCCAATCCGCGCGCCGCGCGGGGATGGGGCGCGCCGCGCCACCATCTGGGCAGAGATTTCTGGTCAGTTTTTCAAAGTATGCACGAACCAAACATCAAACATTCACCATTTATGATCCGCAAACAACCAAAACATGTATCTTATATCCTCGGAAAGGTATTTTGACGTGCAATACAACTAACCACATATCATCAAACAAAAACATCATTTACAATAGCCGAAATCTCATCAAGTGATCAATAAAAGTCCATTTTCAAAGTTTCAAGTTCATTAATCGCATTTTAAGTTTCGGGAATCCAATTCACACATATGATATGCCGTTTTGAAGGTAATTAAGCATACATTACAACTAATCACTAACAATTAACATTCCATGGCATTCAAGCATCAAAAGTTCATGTCAAGAACTATCAAACCCTAGTCAAACATCACAAAATCATTAATCGGGTTTTTGAAGTTTTCTTAATCAACCTACACATCAAAATGTGGCTAATGATACTAGTAACACAATTAAAACATGCACTTTAACAATCTAACAACATTAACTCATCCAAAATCAAGGACTAAGCAAACCCATTTCAAATGTTCAAACTAGTTACTCAAAACAACAAATCGAGCAAGTAAATCATATATTCATGCTAGACACGAGCCATAGACACTAACTAACACCATTTCAAATCAAAAACACGAATTTAGAGAAATCTAGAGTTTTAGAAATGTTACCCAAACGAGATGAAGTTGGTATCAAATTGTAGAGGATGAAGAGAGGATTCCAAATATGTAATTTGTTTTGAAGTTTGCTTCCAATCCCGAATTTAGATGATGATTCTATGAAGTTGGGGTTTGTGTGTGTGTTCTTGCTAGAGAGAAAGAGAGAGAGAGAGGGAGATGGTTGAATGGTGGTGATTGGGGTGGACTAGTTGACCTAGTCAACTAGTTTGCCCCGTGTCAATTTTAGTCCCTCGAGTTTAGAAGCGGGTGCGGGATTTAACCGATCGAATATTTTTAAAACGCTCGAGTAAACGGGTGATGTCAAAATTAAATAGCGGAAATATAATGAACGTTACTCACGGAAACTATTAATTTAAATACGAAAGATTATGTTTTAAAAAAAAACGGTGTTAAAATTAAATTTAACGGAAAAACGCGGGATGTTACATTATCCACACCTCAAAAGAAATTTCGTCCCGAAATTTAGTTGGAAGTAGTAGTTGTTGAATCTTCCTCGAGATCTTGCGTTGTAAATTCTACGAATAAGTGAAGGTACGTCCTTGAGTATTTCCACGAATTTTGACGGTCGGGATCATATGTTGTTTTAAGGTTTGGCTTCCATGATTCATGGTTTCAACCGGTCCTCCTAGGAAGTGAGGGTTATCGTCGATAGTGAGTTCATCAAAGGAGGTAACAAGTTCTCGTTTCGCAAAACACGTCTTTGAGTTGATGCATCGAATGTAGGATAAACGGAGACCCAAAATGAGTCGGAAAAGTCTAAACGGCTAGCGACGGGTCCAAAACACCCCAAGAATTTAAAGGATCAAAATATCGCGGATTTAGCTTCCTACGTTTTCCCGAAACGGATTGCACCTTTCCAAGGTGCGACTCTTAACGTGACGTGGTTTTCCCACGTGGAATTTGAAATGCTTACGTCTAACATCGGCGTAGCTCTTGGTGATTACGAGTCGCGTAGGGTTTTACCTGAATATGAATAAATTTTCTCGGTTGCTCATGAATAACCTCGGCCCCGGTGAATTGATCATCGTTTACTTGGTTCGACAAAGGAGAATGACGTTTCCGGTCACATGTGGTTTCAAAAGGAGTGACGTTAAAACTCGAATGAAAATCATTGTAGTACGAGGATTCGGTTAAAGGAAAATACTTTTCTCAAGTAAATTTGAAGTTGGTAATACAAACTTGTATTATGGTTTCCAAGGTTTAAATCGCATGTTTGTTCGGTCCGTCGGGTTGTGGATGGTACGCTGTACTCATGTCTAAACGCGGTCCCGAGGCTTTTTGTAAGGTACTCCAATATCTAGAAGTGAAACGAGGATCTCGATCCGAAACGGGGTACATTTCCCTAAGGCATATTGAACAAGTTTGCTAGGAATTGAAAACGTTAGCTAGGACAAGTTTCTCAAGAAAATTCGCGTCGCGGAAGATTTATCGGTTTCCAAAAATGTTCGTCGGGGCAAGTTCTTATCGGGTTTTGAAAACGATTGTTAGGACTATCCACCCTCGCGGCGAATACTTGTATGACGTGAAGAGTCGCTCTCCATTGAGAATTTAGAATAAGGACCTCCTGAACCGGAAGTACGAGGGTGATGCAAGAGAAGTTCCCGCCCTGATGTGAGCATAACGAGTAAATTGTAGTTAGTCAATAAGACTGCGCGAGGACGAGCTAGTATACCCGTGTGACATACGGTTGAAATCGAATGGAATCGGTAATTCATTCGGAAGCATAAATATAATTTGACAATAATTGAAGGTGTGTCCCCGGTATGGTTGTTATAAATATTCTCGGAGTTTTCGGATGTCCAAACCTGAAAGGATGAAGTCATGTACATGGCACATGGTGGTGTTTAGGTTGATCGAGTCTAACCACCATCACGCGTCACTAGAACTTTGGTATGTCTTACCGTAATATAACTACGTTGATCGAGTGTAGTTATATTATGCTAACTCATACCTCCATTCCCACATCACTCCATAGATTCAAGTTCGTGTAATCGTGAAGTTTAAAATAAACAAAGTGTAACAACGTCTCTAACGTGACTCGTATTGAATCGAAAGAATTAGTGCAACTATAAAGAAGCGTTCCCCGAGGGAAGTGTATAAATGATTGTTCACGGCAATGTGGTTCGAGTCAGACAATAAGGTATTCAGGTATGAAAAGAGTAACGAGTCATGATAACGAGTAGCACGCAACCGTAGTGATAAATGTTGATGACGATACTCACCTAGAGTAGTGATGGTAGTAACACCAAAAAGTAGATAGTAAGAAACACCAGTGGGAAACCGAGATTAAGTTGAAACGGTGGCGAATCATAATCTAGGAGACAGGGTTCCCGGACAAGTGTGACCAATGAAGTCGTTGTCATCCTTACGCGCATGAATCTTGAATTTACGTGTATTACCAGAAAGTGGCGGAATACGAGTTCGTATAATGAAGGTTGGGTACCATTAAAAAGTTTGCCTAAGAATGATTCAAGTATAATGCACAAGTAGTCAAGTAAGTGCTATCTATAACAAATGTATGTCAGAATGCAATGGCTAACTATCCGGTTGTAGTCTAGACTCACTAATGCGTCCTAACGACTCTGTTAGACACACTAATGCACGTCCTAGTTCCCTACAACCAATGCTCTGATACCACTTGTAACGACCCGACCAAAACCGTTATTGACGGCGCCGTTAACTTAGGTCCCGTTGCGTGGTCGTAGTCCCTATATGAGACTCGTTTGACCAAAATTATGTCGCATTCATTTGAAAGGTACAAAGTTTAGTTTAACAAACGGATCGACAATAAGTTTAAGTTTACAAAGTTATAAAGTATGAATGAAATAACTTGCGACATAATTAGTTTGAAACCACAGTTGCTATAAATAGCGTAAGTATGTAAACAAAAGTTTGAATCCAAAAGTGCTATCACTAACGTATGTATGTGTGTATCTTGACTCCAAGCAAATAATCAGAGTGTATGCATGTATGCTTGACCCCAAGCAAGTATGAGTGTACGCGGAAGCATGTATCAAATAGCCAAGTATGAACCTGAGAAACATAGAAGAATCTGTCAACGCAAAAACGTTGGTGAAATCATAGATGTATTTGTAAACGTTGTTTTTGAACCACAAGATTTAGTATTCCCATAGTTGATTATCAAAATCGTTTGCATTCCAAAAGTATTGTTCGCGAGCACCCAATTATCAAGACTTAACGTTTCCTTCCATCGAACCCCATCACAATAGTGTTAGAACATACACTGTTTCTCGAAAATATATTTCATCCGTAGACGGTAGCGAACCGTCCGTAATGAGGGTTTGTCAAACCCGTATGGCCACACAATATAAGTTCTCGCTTACACCCTGCAAGTGTAACTAATGATAATCGAATTGAGGATTTTTGTTCTAACTCGCTGTGGAATGTTTGTTTTCCTTGTACTTGTGTTCAAAGTATAAAAGTAAGTAGTACAAAATGTAACAAAGTATATTTCTCAGCCCACAATTTAAAAGTATAAAAAGTTGTTGAAAAGGTGGGACTATGATCTCACCTCGAGTGCACGAGTATAAAAGTACTTCACAAAGTAACGTATGCATGAAAGTTGCTTAGCCTTGACCTAAACAAGTAAGTTGTATCAATTAACCGGTTACGACACAAGGTCGGGCAAAATGTGTTCAATTAGTCCTATGGCTCGTTACGACTCGATTAAGTATAGCATGTGAATCACGTTGTCAAGTTTCATACAAGAAACAAGTATAAAAGCATGTTAGAATGATTGTATAAAAGTTTGGTTAAGTTTGACTAAAAGTCAAACTTGGTCAAAGTCAACGAAAAAGTCAACGCGTTCGGGTCGGGTCCCGAACTATTTTTCTATGCTAAATATTCATATACAAGTATATTAAAACAAGTTTCATGTGAATCGGAGGTCGATAGCTAGTCAAACATTTCGCGTGAAATGCGCCAAACAAGGCAGAATCTGTTGGGATTTAACATTTCAAAATATACTTAAACCATTTTAAGAATTAAGGAAGCGGAAGCATGTTAATTACCAATTTTAGACTTGTTAAACTTTAACCAATTAAAGTTAAATCCCAATTAGGATCAAGTTGTGATATATACTTACAAACTACAAGCAAGTAAAGAGATTATACCTACTCCAAGCTTGCTAGTAAATGATGAAGATGATGATGATGAATGGAGCTCCAAAAGTGTGAAACCTCAAGTTGTTATACCCCAAACTTGTGCACCAACACCCTAGCTTGGTTAGGATTTATTGACACTTGAATTTAGCTTCCAAAAACCAAATTAAGAACCCTTTGAATACCCTTAAACCCCACGGTTTTGGCAGCAGAAAAGGGAGGAGAAAATGCAGTTTTTTTGATTACTTTTGATGTGTAAATGCAAGAGTGTTCTTGGAATAATTCAAGTCTTGCATGTTATAGAAGTATGGCCCTTGTAATTGACCAAGAAAAGGGATCTTAGCATGTGTGCTCTAACTCCCATGTCACTCCTATTATATTTTATAAAGAATAGTTTTTATAAAATTTGAATTTTATAAAACTAGTTTTATAAAACTTCCATATTATTATATACATTTTATTATATAAAACCAATTTATATATAAAATGTAACATAAATAAATTAATTATTTAACCTATAAATAATTAAATCCATAATATATAAATTATTCCATAATTTATATAATACACATCAAATAATATTTAAGAAAACCATTTTTCTTAAAGTTCAAGTGTCGCGTATTTGATCAATGAACCAATCGTTAAAATCAAATACAAATAAGGTGTCGGTAAGTTTGTTATTGGGTATGACCCGACTTGGATCATAACACTTCAGCCACATTAATTTAATATGTCTCTCGGGCATACGAAATACCTTCAGAATCTGGCCAGGCCAATCCGCGCGCCGCGCGGGGATGGGGCGCGCCGCGCCACCATCTGGGCAGAGATTTCTGGTCAGTTTTTCAAAGTATGCACGAACCAAACATCAAACATTCACCATTTATGATCCGCAAACAACCAAAACATGTATCTTATATCCTCGGAAAGGTATTTTGACGTGCAATACAACTAACCACATATCATCAAACAAAAACATCATTTACAATAGCCGAAATCTCATCAAGTGATCAATAAAAGTCCATTTTCAAAGTTTCAAGTTCATTAATCGCATTTTAAGTTTCGGGAATCCAATTCACACATATGATATGCCGTTTTGAAGGTAATTAAGCATACATTACAACTAATCACTAACAATTAACATTCCATGGCATTCAAGCATCAAAAGTTCATGTCAAGAACTATCAAACCCTAGTCAAACATCACAAAATCATTAATCGGGTTTTTGAAGTTTTCTTAATCAACCTACACATCAAAATGTGGCTAATGATACTAGTAACACAATTAAAACATGCACTTTAACAATCTAACAACATTAACTCATCCAAAATCAAGGACTAAGCAAACCCATTTCAAATGTTCAAACTAGTTACTCAAAACAACAAATCGAGCAAGTAAATCATATATTCATGCTAGACACGAGCCATAGACACTAACTAACACCATTTCAAATCAAAAACACGAATTTAGAGAAATCTAGAGTTTTAGAAATGTTACCCAAACGAGATGAAGTTGGTATCAAATTGTAAAGGATGAAGAGAGGATTCCAAATATGTAATTTGTTTTGAAGTTTGCTTCCAATCCCGAATTTAGATGATGATTCTATGAAGTTGGGGTTTGTGTGTGTGTTCTTGCTAGAGAGAAAGAGAGAGAGAGGGAGATGGTTGAATGGTGGTGATTGGGGTGGACTAGTTGACCTAGTCAACTAGTTTGCCCCGTGTCAATTTTAGTCCCTCGAGTTTAGAAGCGGGTGCGGGATTTAACCGATCGAATATTTTTAAAACGCTCGAGTAAACGGGTGATGTCAAAATTAAATAGCGAAAATATAATGAACGTTACTCACGGAAACTATTAATTTAAATACGAAAGATTATGTTTTAAAAAAAAAACGGTGTTAAAATTAAATTTAACGGAAAAACGCGGGATGTTACAACCGGGTGCCCACGGTTATACATATACTTTTCATACTGTTTTGTTACACTGAAATCTCGTGGCCTACCATACGTTACTATTACAACTTAAACTATAGCTCACCAACATTCGTGTTGACTTTTAAGCGTGTATTTCTCAGGTGCTTAGAGGTTTCTTGCTTCCGCTGTTAGATTTGCTGTCTTGCTGTTAAGGACCTGCTGTATTAGTTATCCGTTGCATTACTAGAGATGTGTCATTCATGGAACTTTTCTGTTGCATTCGAAATTTATGTTAATTTCAAACAATGGCTTTGTAACGACCTTAGGGTCAAGTACTTATGCTTATGCTCCTATTCATAGGATGCACGTTATCTTTTGTAAAACGCTATCTTTTTATGAATGCAAACTATTTTTCAAACAGCATATAGTGTTTGACTGTGTGAAGATCCTGTTGTTGATGAATCGTACACGATGGTTTTGTACGGGGCGTCACATTTTGTATCAGAGCATTGTTTGTAGAGAATTAGGTTGGATTAGTGAGTCTAGACCGAACCTAAGTAGGATTCACTAATAGGACTAATCTACAACTTTCTAGTTTACTTGTTTCCGCGAAACTTACTGCATGCTTTTGTCTACTTTTTCAGCTGTATGATCTTACTGCATGCTATTGCTTATCTTCAGTGCCATGTGAACTTGTTGTATGCTTTTTTCCGCTATTGCATGATTACTATCTGCTTTCACATGTTATTTCAGTTTAGCACTGTTATTATTACTACCATGCTAGGTTACTGTAGTGCCTAATACATGCTTGCTTTATGACTTACTGACATGGAAAAGTTATTTTTCCTTGTTCAGATGTCGGATGTTCCACCTGTCATCATTTTGGGCAGCGATTCAGACTCTTCAGCCAGTTCACCTGCCACTGATGCCGATCCTCTGATCCCATCGGCGACACCCACCAGTGACCCCGGCGCTTCATCCTCCGGAACCAGCAGCCATACGACTGCCCCAATGGTAACCTCAGACGGAGCCCAGGACCCCCCGGAGATTCCAGCTCTACTTGCCCCAGGACCCTCGGAGCCACAGCCCCGCTCCGGTGGTGTGGTGATTTCCGGGGAATACAGGGACGTTTCATTCCGTAATGAGCATAACCATTGGTGCCGATGCCTTCCTGATGGACGTGTCATACCGATCCCGCCTTTCAGATACCGGATCATGACTACCGGTCGCCTAGCGCCGCCACCTCTAGCTATTTTCGACGATTCATCATTCGACGACTCATCCACAGACGACTCTAGTGACGATGACTCCGACGAGGAGGACCCTGATGATGCACCTGTACAGCCACCCTCCATCCCGCTGAAGAAGCGGTACCATTTCGACGGCACCGTTATTCCGGGGATCAACGGAGGTCGAGCGTTCACTGACGTACATGGTCAGCATCGTTGGGTTACCACCTGTGTAACAACCCAAACCAACCCGCGATTAAACCATGTAAAATTACAACAATAAAAAAAAATTTGCTGAACTGCCACCTGGCGCGGCGCGCCATATAGGCCGCGCGGCGCGCCAAACCTGACTGTCCGGAAAGTCTTTAAATGCGAAAATGTTTGACAAGTTCCCGACGTATTTAGACAAAACGCTTTTAACCGCATGTTCAATATATGAAAACTAGCGCGTTCCATTAATAAAATTTAGTTTACGAAGCGGGGCCCACATCGACCCAAATTACCCTTTAAGTATCAAAATACAATTTTCGACCATAAGACTTTTAATACAAACAAAGCCGAGCATGGCGATTGGGGATACGCTACCCAATCCTAATAAATCCAAAAGCAAGCCTTCTACGCAAACTATGCAAGTCCTCTAATCCTCGCGCTTACCCGAGCCACCATCCGCATGCAATCTATAAAAAGAGTCAACAACGAGAGGGTAAGCTAACGCTTAGTGAATGATAATATACTACATACATATATATGTATAAAATGGACACGCCACAAAATAACAATTACCGCATACCGAGGCATCCATATATAAAGCACTACACTAAGCATACCGTACGATCTCTAAGCAATGAGCTAAAGATACAACAACAATATAAGTTCACCAACGACGATGTGAACAACGCCAAATAGCTACACCCGGAAGGTTAGCTACAACACACCTATACATTAATATATAACAATATAAACGAACAAGGTTAACACCTTAACCCAATACCGAGAACCAAGTACCACAATGAAGATTGGCCAAACTACACGAGCCTTAGTAATCCGAAACCACACGAGATTACTATCTTCACAACATCGAGGTTGGCCGAACTACACGAGCCTTAGTAATCCGAAACCACACGAGATTACTACCTCAATAAGATGACCGAACTACACGAGTCACCATGAATCCTAACTACACGAGATTCATTTTGATAAGATGACCGAACTACACGAGTCACCATGAATCCGAACTACACGAGATTCATTTGATAAGATGACCGAACTACACGCGTCATCGTGAATCCGAACTACACGCGATTCACTTCTCCAACTCAAAACCCTTCGCCATTGGGGTTATATCATCCACATCACAATCACGTGTGATAGTGTACACACAAAACGTGTACCTCGCCAAATATGGTCAACCAAAACGCACAACCGTGCCAATTGGATCTAAACGCAAGTCTATCAAATCCACCTATATGTGAAGGGGGCTCTATAACCGAGAACCACTTCACCCGACCCGCACCCATCCTACACATACATATGCACATAGGATATTATCACTCACCTTGAAGTCTTGAAGAATGCTTCCAAGTAATCCGCAACTCGCCAATGGAAAGTACCTATTCCATTATCACAATTACAACAATACACTTAGAGTGGATTTACAAATCAACCCAATTCGTCACTTAGTGCAATTTCGACCCAAATGCACTTCCAAGCACAAACCGTGCCCAAAACTAACCAATAATCACTAACACAAGTGTGAATGGTCCTAATACGCCAATTAAACCCGAACTCAAGTGTTAAACATGTGTCATACCCATTTTGACACTTAAACCCTAATTTTGACCCATTAAGTCAAAATCTCACCATTTACAAGTATTGACACCAAAACACATTTAACTTGGTTTTATACTTCAACTTAATCCATTTCAAGTTTATAAACCTCATTAAATCGCCAAATGGGTCATAATCACCACCAAACCCTAATTTGACCCAAAGTCACAATTAGTCAACCAATTAACCTTAAATGGGTTTCAATACTTCCTTAATCACTAACTTAAGTGATTAAACTCAATTTCAAGTCCTAAACATGGCCAATTAGTTCACCAACCCAAAATCCACCAACAATTAACAATAAACCCAATTACTAGCATCACAAAACCCATTTCATCATCTAAAAGGGTTTTTCATCAAACTAACTCAAAACCCTAACTTGAATAACAAATCTAATAAATGAAATTCGGAGTTTGAGCTTACCAATACTACCACAACGTAGCTAGGAACGAAAGGAATAACTTTAGAACTCAAGCTTTTGATCAATTCGGCCTCCTTCTTCACCAAAACCCTAAATCTCTCTCTAGAATCTCTCTCTCTCTCTCTAGATAGTTGGGAGTGATGAATGGATGTGAAAATGATCCAAAACTGATCCAAACCAGCTAATGTGGCTCACAAATCCGGCCCCAAGTGAAATTACCCAAATACCCTTCATTTAAACCAATTTAAAACAAAGGATTCTGTCAGCGCCAAATGGCGCGGCGCGCCCCAAACCCGCGCGGCGCGCGATCCTACTGAAACAGTCTCTTTTGCATTTTAATTTATATACAATAAAACCCACACCCTTGAACACCATAATACACAAGTAAGTAAGATAATTATTCGGGTCTTACAACTCTCCCCCACTTAAACTCGATCACGTCCTCGTGATCCTTGTCACTTAACCAAACGGACCACACTCCACGGTCCTCAAACATACGTCCCAATCCGACTTTCCTAGGCAACTCTTCCCAATGAATCACCTCTAACAACCAAAATCGTCACACGCGATTTAACAAATCACAATCCGAGCACTAAAACCATGCTCAATCCCTCACATCGGGAAACTCTATCAATCTCGAACCGAGATATCAACCCTCTAGCGTATCATTACCAAGTACAATGCTAAAAGCAACCAAGTTTAAATCCTAAAGTCAACAATCCGAAACGATGAAGACCGAACCAAACGAACCCTTACGGATTACACCAATCACTAAACATCCATTGTAGTGCGCAATACGACCAATACGCAACTACCGTAATATCATAATCCAACGGCTAGAACTGCTAGCGCCCAAAACGACTATGAAAATGCAAAACCCAAGGTGTACGAAATCAACCATCGTCACACCCGTAACAAACATGTGAGCGAAACACGGCTATCGCCTCACTAATCCCACAACATGGTCCTTACGACCCCACCATCGACGTATAAAACGACCGATAGTTCCCGCAACATGGTCCTTACGACCCTACCATTGGTGTATCAAACAACCAATAGATCACACGACACGAAGGCTGGCCGAAAACACACGCGCCCTAGTGAATCCGAACTACACGCGACTCACTACCTTCACCACAACAACAAATCGGGAATGTCCGAACTACACGCGCCGTAGTGAATCCGAACTATACGAGAGTCACTATCCCGGAGGAATGACCGAACTACACGAGTCATTTGTGAATCCGAACTACACGAGACTCACTCCTCAATACAATGATCAAAACCACACGAGTCATTTGTGAATCCGAACTACACGAGATTCACTTCCACAACATCGAGGTTGGCCGAACTACACGAGCCTTAGTAATCCGAAACCACACGAGATTACTACCTCAATAAGATGACCGAACTACACGAGTCACCATGAATTCGAACTACACGAGATTCATTTAGTTAAGATGACCGAAACCACATGCGTCATCGTGAATCCGAAACCACACGCGATTCACAATCTCAACATAGGAATGGTACTCGCATTTCCCACCGGTAATTCGCATTTCCCGATAGTGTTACACCATACCGACATAACACTACTCCCTTGATGAAGTCAGCGGACCCCGAAGGTCATGCTCCACCAATCACAACACCGGATGAAGTCAGCGGACCCGAAGATCATGCTTCACCGATATAACATCACGCTCATGATGAAGTCAGCGGACCCCGAAGGTCATGCTCCACCAATCACGTATTCCTATGATGAAGTCAGCGGACCCTAAAGATCATGCTTCATCAAACAACCATACCATAATCGAGCAAGAACCACCTATACCAAACATAGGTACCAAACAATAATTCTCCACAAGAGAACCCGACACACACCTCCCTTAACCGGAGGATTTCACCTTGCTCGCCAAACACGTCCATTATCTCTCTACTAGATTTACCACGTTACCACCTCAGTGATGATTCAAATCCAAACCATAAGTACAATTTATCCGAAATTGTACTCTACCACAAATCGACCCAACCAGGTCTCGACAACATTTTCCGGATCTACCAATAGCCTCATCCGAAATCTCACACTAAAACTTCCTCGTGCGGGAGCGTAACTCCCCCACTTAGAACCACGTTCCATATCCACAACTCGTACAACCGCACAACGCTACCACAGGTAGACTTTACCAACAATTGGGCTCACACGACCCATTACCACATCTTGCTCCAACCTTGAGCACACGAAGGATTTTAACCAACCCTTAAACACTTTGTACGAAAAGTGTACCGCAACACAATCGGAGTCGAACACCACGCTAGTAGGTATAAAAGAGGCACCTAATGTCGCGTCATAAAGACTCCATTACCAACACACATTGAGATTTAAAACACTCGATCTCAAGGGTTCCAACCAACTGACGAACCTCATGATTCGTCACTTCAACATAAAAGCGAACACGCGCTTAACAACCAAACACCAAAACCATTTCCGTGGCTTGGTAGAAATGTTTCCCAAATACTAAGGAATGCTTGGTTACACCAAGTCTTACGCCCTTCGCCCGTCAATCAAACATCAACATAGGGTACTTCCATTAGGAACGTCACCCATAGCATAACATGCACAACAAAGGCACGCAACTCAAACTCAAACGGCATTTAATAAATAATCAAAAGACATATTTATAAAAATTAAACGTACCTTAACGTCTCCTGGCCGCACCCGTCCCCGCTAACTTGGGACATTCCGACTTACGATGTCCTTCCTTTTGGCAATTGAAGCACACCATACCATCACCCTTTGGTACCGAACATTCCCAAGACTTGTGACCCCTCACGCCACGATTATAACATCTAACCGCACTAGAATCCGACATACCCATTCGCGTACCACCCGTGCTCACACTCGGACCCTTAGCCCTCTTACTCGGAGCACCATAATAAACGACCCTTCGCTCACTTGAAGGTTCACCCTTTTTTGATCGTTAATATGACTCGAAACCTCTAGCCAAGTCGAATAATTCCGAAAACGATTTCGCTTGACCCCGGCTAATTTTACTTTTCAAGTCATCATTCAAGGTCCGATAGAAATCTCCCATCAACAAACGATCATTTCCCAAATACTCCAGACAAAAACGAGCCTTCGCCATAAAGGTCGTCTTGAGAGTACTCAAATCCATAGATCCTTGTCGCAAATTTCGCAACTCATTACGCAATTCCGACAAATTGGCCGAAGTCCGGAACTCCTCGAAGAATTCCTCCTTAAAGTCGTCCCACGATAAAGCCATAAACATCTCGCCACCGACAAGATCAATCTTACCATCCAACCAATCCCTTGCCCTACCCCGCAACAAACTCGTAGCGAGTCTCGTCTTTCTCTCAGGAGGGCAATCAATAGTACGAAAACACCCTTCGACGTCCGAAATCCAAGTTGTGCTTATCAAAGGATCCGGCTTTCCGTCATACATCGGGGGTTTAGTCCTCATGAAGCTCTTAAGATAACGCTCCATTTCACCACTACCCCGAAATTCGGAATACTTCCTATCCATTCTTTCTTCCAACGCACCCATTTGCTCCGCAATGGCGGCTGCAACTCTAGTATTAAACTCCTCGTCATTCGTCTCGATCTCGTTTCGAGTCGCCATTCTAAAGAATGCAAAACGATTAGTCCATGAACGTATAAAACCATACGCACCACACCGCCCCATCTTGCTAAACACTCGTTGTACATCACTTGTTAGACACGATTTGCACCCGTAATAAGGTTTGCAAGTTCTTATTACGCACACATGCCGCATCGACTCGTTAGTACAACGACCGTCTCGCTCGATGATATACACAAACACAACCAAAATTCTACGCGGTACAAACACACGCGAGAATTATTATCACAACACAACAACATATTAATAATATCCACATTACTAATATAAACGTTAGTCAACCTATAGCCAAGGCACTAACCAAACCCATTCCGACCCGTAATCCTACGAGTCCCACAACAATTAAGCACACACACAAGTCTAAGTCTAGGCACCTATCTCAAGTCACCTAAATCCCTTTGACCATGCTCTGATACCACTTGTAACAACCCAAACTAACCCGCGATTAAACCATGTAAAATTACAACAATAATTTTTTTTTTGCTGAACTGCCACCTGGCGCGGCGCGCCATATAGGCCGCGCGGCGCGCCAAACCTGACTGTCCGGAAAGTCTTTAAATGCGAAAATGTTTGACTAGTTCCCGACGTATTTAGACAAAACGCTTTTAACCGCATGTTCAATATATGAAAACTAGCGCGTTCCATTAATAAAATTTAGTTTACGAAGCGGGGCCCACATCGACCCAAATTACCCTTTAAGTATCAAAATACAATTTTCGACCATAAGACTTTTAATACAAACAAAGCCGAGCATGGCGATTGGGGATACGCTACCCAATCCTAATAAATCCAAAAGCAAGCCTTCTACGCAAACTATGCAAGTCCTCTAATCCTCGCGCTTACCCGAGCCACCATCCGCATGCAATCTATAAAAAGAGTCAACAACGAGAGGGTAAGCTAACGCTTAGTGAATGATAATATACTACATACATATATATGTATAAAATGGACACGCCACAAAATAACAATTACCGCATACCGAGGCATCCATATATAAAGCACTACACTAAGCATACCGTACGATCTCTAAGCAATGAGCTAAAGATACAACAACAATATAAGTTCACCAACGACGATGTGAACAACGCCAAATAGCTACACCCGGAAGGTTAGCTACAACACAACAATACATTAATATATAACAATATAAACGAACAAGGTTAACACCTTTACCCAATACCGAGAACCAAGTACCACAATGAAGATTGGCCGAACTACACGAGCCTTAGTAATCCGAAACCACACGAGATTACTATCTTCACAACATCGAGGTTGGCTGAACTACACGAGCCTTAGTAATCCGAAACCACACGAGATTACTACCTCAATAAGATGACCGAACTACACGAGTCACCATGAATTCGAACTACACGAGATTCATTTTGATAAGATGACCGAACTACACGAGTCACCATGAATCCGAACTACACGAGATTCATTTGATAAGATGACCGAACTACACGCGTCATCGTGAATCCGAACTACACGCGATTCACTTCTCCAACTCAAAACCCTTCGCCATTGGGGTTATATCATCCACATCACAATCACGTGTGATAGTGTACACACAAAACGTGTACCTCGCCAAATATGGTCAACCAAAACGCACAACCGTGCCAATTGGATCTAAACGCAAGTCTATCAAATCCACCTATATGTGAAGGGGGCTCTATAACCGAGAACCACTTCACCCGACCCGCACCCATCCTACACATACATATGCACATAGGATATTATCACTCACCTTGAAGTCTTGAAGAATGCTTCCAAGTAATCCGCAACTCGCCAATGGAAAGTACCTATTCCATTATCACAATTACAACAATACACTTAGAGTGGATTTACAAATCAACCCAATTCGTCACTTAGTGCAATTTCGACCCAAATGCACTTCCAAGCACAAACCGTGCCCAAAACTAACCAATAATCACTAACACAAGTGAGAATGGTCCTAATACGCCAATTAAACCCAAACTCAAGTGTTAAACACGTGTCATACCCATTTTGACACTTAAACCCTAATTTTGACCCATTAAGTCAAAATCTCACCATTTACAAGTTTTGACACCAAAACACATTTAACTTGGTTTTATACTTCAACTTAATCCATTTCAAGTTTATAAACCTCATTAAATCACCAAATGGGTCATAATCACCACCAAACCCTAATTTGACCCAAAGTCACAATTAGTCAACCAATTAACCTTAAATGGGTTTCAATACTTCCTTAATCACTAACTTAAGTGATTAAACTCAATTTCAAGTCCTAAACATGGCCAATTAGTTCACCAACCCAAAATCCACCAACAATTAACAATAAACCCAATTACTAGCATCACTAAACCCATTTCATCATCTAAAAGGGTTTTTCATCAAACTAACTCAAAACCCTAACTTGAATAACAAATCCAATAAATGAAATTCGGAGTTTGAGCTTACCAATACTACCACAACATAGCTAGAAACGAAAGGAACAACTTTAGAACTCGAGCTTTTGATCAATTCGGCCTCCTTCTTCACCAAAACCCTAAATCTCTCTCTAGAATCTCTCTCTCTCTCTCTAGATAGTTGGGAGTGATGAATGGATGTGAAAATGATCCAAAACTGATCCAAACCAGCTAATGTGGCTCACAAATCCGGTCCCAAGTGAAATTACCCAAATACCCTTCATTTAAACCAATTTAAAACAAAGGATTCTATCAGCGCCAAATGGCGCGGAGCGCCCCAAACCCGCGCGGCGCGCGATCCTACTGAAACAGTTTCTTTTGCATTTTAATTTATATACAATAAAACCCACACCCTTGAACACCATAATACACAAGTAAGTAAGATAATTATTCGGGTCTTACAACCTGTAAGCGGGTTATGCCTTACCCTGCTGATCCTTTCGTGTGTAAGCATTACCGCTATGCAGCATCTGCTTCTGGTGCTGGACCATCTGCACCACCGGCACCACCGGCACCACCTTCACCGCCTGCCCCACCATCTCCCTCCGTCGAGGAAATGGCGAGGGAGGTGGAGATCCTCCGTGCTTGGGTAACTGAGCTCGAGGACCAGATGTCCCACGTAATGGACATCCTTTACCCACCGTCACCATAGGGCATTGTAGTAGATTTCATTATGTAATCTCGTATGTAGTTCATGTTTTACTTATGTATTGTACGAACCTATGCGGATGTATGCAACTCTTTATTAATGAATGGAACTTTGTATTGTTTAATTCTTGCACAGTGTTCTATTTACGTTACTGTATGTTGGTTTTGCGGTATTTATACCTAATTGCGTTAATTAATTGGCATGCGTTGTGTTGTTCCCCTGTTTACCACATACTGTATGATTATATATTAAATGCTGGATTTTGACTTAAGTCAAAATTTCAGTTTAGAAGAGCAATGGCAAACAGAAGAGCAGTGCCCACAGCAGCACAAATTGAGGAAGTGATCGCGGAACGAGTAGCCGCAGCCATGGCAAATTCTATTCCCCCAGCCCCACCGGTTAACCAGAACGTCCAGAACGGTTGCACTTACAAAGAGTTTCAAAGCTGCAAGCCCCACAATTTTAGTGGCACTGAGGGGCCAGTTGGTTTGACTAGGTGGTTTGAGAAATTAGAAGCTGTGTTCCACGTCAGCAACTGCTCAGAGGCGAACAAAACCAAGTATGCCTCATGTACGCTGTCAGATGGCGCCCTAACCTGGTGGAACACACTTGCTCAAGCTAAAGGTATTGATGAGGCTTATGCCATTCCGTAGGAAGAATTCAAGGGGGCCATAATCGAAGAGTACTGCCCCAGGACAGAGATACAGAAGATGGAGGCTGAGTTCTGGGAGTTGAAGGTTGTGGACAACGATCTTGATGGTTACAACCGTAGGTATCTGGAATTAGCGTTGATGTGTCCCACGATAGTTACCCCAGAATTTAATAGAATGGAACGATACTTGTGGGGACTTCCCAAGTCCATTCAAGGAAATGTCACCTCTTCTAATCCACCCAACGTCCCAACAGCTATGCGCATGGCACATACCCTTATGAACCAAATTATCAGCAAAGAACCAAAAAAGGCTAAATCCGAATCGGGAGCCAGTGGTGAGAAGCGTAAGTGGGACTACAACAACAAGGGGAGAAGCTATGATCAAACTCCCGCTAAGATGCCTAATGACGGAAGGAACCCCAACCCGAACACTAGCTCGAACCCCAACTACAAGGGTACTCTACCGCAGTGCAAGAGGTGCTACAAGCACCATACCGGGTACTGTAATGTGGCCTGTGAAAAGTGCAAAAGGACCGAGCATATTGGCAAGGACTGCAAGATTCCCATCCCAGCTTTGAGGACCAACCCCAATGGACCAAAAAAGTGTTATGAGTGTGGACAACAGGGCCACTTCAAGATTGAGTTTCCCAATAAGCGAAAGGATGGCGGACCCCCACGTGGAAGAGCTTTCAATGTAAATGCAAGGGATGCCCGTGAGAACCCCGACTTGGTTACAGGTATATTCACTATCAACAATCTATTAGCCTCTATCCTATTTGATATTGGTGCCGATAGAAGCTATGTCTGTAGAAACTTTTGCTCTAAGATAGATTGGTCGTTAGTGCCTTTAGAGGAGAATATGCTAGTTGAGGTAGCCAATGGGAAACTTGAGAAAGTTGACCAAATTGGTCGAGGAGCTATTATTAACATAGTTGGCATGGATTTCGAAATTGACTTGATACCCATCAAATTGGGAAGCTTTGACGTGATTGTTGGCATGGACTGGTTGACTAAAGTAAGGGCCGATATTATCTGTGGAGTTAAAGCTCTTCGTATAATACAAGGAGACGGTGAGCCATTGACTATTTACGGAGAGAGATGTAAGTCGAAGCTGAACCTCATTAGTTGTATGAAAGCGCAGAAGATCATGAAGAAAGGACGTCTTGCTGTTTTAGCACACGTAAAGGCTTTAGAAACAGAGGAGAAGAGTGTGAATGATGTGCAAACCGTGAATGAATTCCCCGACATCTTTTTGGAAGAACTGCCTGGATTACCGCCACCGAGAGCCGTGGAATTCCAGATCGATCTAGTGCTGGGAGCTGCACCCGTGGCTCGCGCACCTTATCGATTAGCACCTTCCGAACTGTAAGAGTTGCAGAGTCAACTTCAGGAATTGCTAGACCGAGGGTTTATCCAACCAAGCTCATCGCCTTGGGGAGCACCCATTTTATTCGTGAAGAAGAATGATGGATCCTTCCGCATGTGTATCGACTACCGTGAACTCAACAAATTGACGATCAAGAATCGATATCCTCTTCCCCGAATTGACGATCTTTTTGATCAGCTGCAAGGATCGAACGTGTACTCTAAGATCGATTTGCGATCCGGTTATCACCAGTTGAGGGTGAAAAAGAGTGATGTGATGAAGACTGCATTTAGAACCCGCTATAGTCATTACGAGTTTCTCGTGATGCCGTTCAGATTAACCAACGCACCAACCGTGTTCATGGACCTCATGAGTTGTGTCTGCAAGCCTTGTCTGGATAAATTCGTTATCGTCTTCATAGATGATATCCTCATCTACTCCAAGAGTGAAGAAGAACATGAGCAACATCTTCGGTTAGTGCTTGAACTCTTGAGATGAGAGCAGCTTTATGCCAAATTCTCCAAGTGTGAATTTTGGCTGAAGGAAGTCCAATTTCTGGGTCATATTGTGAGTGATCAAGGTATCAAAGTTGACCCCGCCAAGATTGAAGCAATTAGCAAGTGGGAGACACCCATTACTCCGACTCACATCCGCCAATTTCTAGGTCTTGCCGGTTACTATCAAAGGTTTATTGAAGGTTTTTCGCTGATTGCGCGTCCTTTGACCGCACTGACTCACAAAGGAAAGTAGTTCGTTTGGGAAACCGAACAAGAAGCAGCATTTCAAACCCTGAAGCAGAAGTTAATCGCCGCACCTATCTTATCTCTTCCTGAAGGCAGTGACGACTTCGTTGTGTACTACGATGCTTCGAAGAATGGTTTTGATTGTGTATTGATGCAAAGAACGAAGGTCATTGCTTATGCATCTCGTCAGCTGAAGATTCATGAGCGAAACTACACTACTCACGATCTCGAACTTGGAGCCGTTGACTTCGCTTTGAAGTTGTGGAGACACTATCTTTATGGGACAAAGAGTACCATATTCACCGATTTCAAAAGCCTCTAGCACATCTTTGATCAGAAGCACCTAAACAAGAGACAACGACGATGGATTGAGACACTGAACGACTATAATTATGAACTTTGTTACCATCCTGGTAAGGCCAATGTTGTAGCTGACACTTTAAGTCGAAAGGAGAGAACGGTACCTCTTCATTTCGGGCTCTGAACATCACCATCCATTCGAACCTCCATAGCCAGATCTGAGTAGCCAAAGAAGAGGCTCTCAAGTAGGAGAACATATCTCGTGAATACCTGAACATCCTGGCCTCTAAATTCGAGGTTAAGGAGTCTGGACTCTGATGTTATGCCGGAAGAATTTGGGTACCTCGTTATGGGGATTTACGAAGCCTTTTACTTAATGAAGCCTATAAGTCGAGATATTCGATTCATCCAGGAGCCGGAAAAATGTACCACGATCTTAAGGAACAGTATTGGTGACCAAATCTTAAGAAGGATGTTGCAACTTATGTTGGGAGGTGTTTGACTTGTTCGAAGGTTAAGGCTGAACATCAGAGACCATCTGGATTACTTCAACAACCAGAAATCTCACAATGGAAATGTGAAGCAATTACGATGGATTTCATCATGAAGCTACCAAAGACGGTGGGTGGATACGATACAATCTGGGTTATCTTTGACCGTCTTACCAAATCTGCTCATTTCCTAGCAATGAAGGAAACAGATACAATGGAGAGACTTGCTCAACTGTAAATCAAAGAGGTTGTATCTCGTCATGGTGTACCTCTATCAATTATCTCAGATCGCGATCCCCGTTTTGCTTCCAGATTCTGGCGTTCTTTGCAAGAAGCCTTGGGAACTCGTCTCGACATGAGCACCGCGTATCACCCGCAGACCGACGGTCAGAGCGAACGAACGATTCAGACTTTGGAGGACATGTTGCGTGCCTGTGTTATTGACTTCAGAAAGTCTTGGGAAAGGCATCTGCCGCTAGCCGAATTCTCTTACAACAACAGTTATCATTCGAGTATTAAAGCCGCGCCTTTTAAAGCGTTGTATGGCCGCAAGTGCCGTTCTCCTATTTGTTGGGCCGAGTTAGGCGAAGTGAAAATCACCGGACCCGAGATAGTCCATGAAACGACGGAGAAGATTTCTCAGATTCAGGAGAGACTTAAGACGTCCCGCGATCGCCAAAAGAGTTATGCTGATCTTAAACGTAAAGACTTCAAATTTAACGTGGGTGACCGAGTAATGTTGAAGGTCGCACCTTGGAAAGGTGTAATTCATTTTGGAAAGTGCGGAAAGTTAAACCCGCGATATATTGGTCCTTTTGAAATTTTGGAACGTTTTAAACCCGTTGCTTATCGCCTGGATCTTCTGACTCAGTTGAGTAATGTTCATCCAACCTTCCATGTATCAAATTTGAAGAAGTGCCTTGCTCCACCGGAACTTATCATACCATTGGAAGAATTTCGATTGATGACAAACTCCACTTCGTGGAAGAGCCTGTTGAAATTATGGACCGTGAGGTCAAAACCTTGAAACGCAATAAGATTCCAATTGTCCGAGTTCGATGGAATGCCAAGCGTGGACCTTAGTTTACCTGGGAACGAGAGGATCAAATGATGCAGAAGTATCCTCACCTTTTCCCGACTCCATCACCATTAGCTTAAATTTCGGGACGAAATTTTGAATAACAGGTGGGTAATGTAATGACCCGACTTTTTCGACTTGCTTTCGTGCTTTTTATTTTTGCGAAACTGCGATTTTGTGCGTACTATGCTACTTTACGTCCCCCCTCCCCTACCAAAATCACGGCCACAAAGGCCTCTCCCCTCCCCCATTTGCCTATAAATACTAGCCTAATCCCATCCATTTAACACTTGCTCTCATTTGAATTTCACACACACTTGCTCTCTTATTTCCTTTCTAGTCTTTCTCACTCTAGAAACTTGCAAGTTTTACTTTTTCTTCTTCTTCTTTTCCTTCCTAATTCGTGGTCATCACCATCATTAAAGGTCTTGCTTTTTAGCTTTGATCTTGACTAGATCTTGTAGATTCAAGCATGAATCCTTCAAGAACATGGAAGATTCAAGCTTTCTAGCTTTGAATCTTCACCAACTTTATAGATCTAGATTATTTTTACTTTAATCTTATTATTTTGTTATAAAGATTCAAACTGGTGTTTGTAATCTTCATGTATCTTAAAGATCCAAGCTTTATGCTTCAAGATCTTCAAGAACAATCAAGATGCAAGCTTTCTAGCTTGAATCTCCATATCTTTTTGTTATATCTAAGTTTTCTAACTTATGATCTTGTTATTTTGTTAAAAAGATTCAAACTTGTATTTGTTATCTTCATGTAACTTAAAGATCCAAGCTTTATGCTTCAAGATCCTTCAAGAACAATAAAGGTCCAAGCTTTCTAGCTTTGTGACCTTATAAATTGTGTGAAAGGGATCCAAGCTCTCTAGCTTAGGGTTCCATCACTTCATTTAACTTAGATCATGTTCATACTTGTTTGATTGATGTAAAGTTTGTAACTTTGTTTGTAAATAGGACTTGTATTTGTGTTAAGACTAAGGATATGATGTAACCTTGGTTCATCATCTATCTAAGACTCTTGATTGGGTTGTATCCTTACTTGGTTTTAATATATTGTGTGTTGATGGTGGAATCTTAGTCAAGGTGATGCTAATCCATCAACGAGTTGTACACTTGAAGCTACAAGCATCAAGGATGAGAACTGTGATGAGCATCAAGCATTAAGAACCCCACCAGAGCACTTACCTACTATTTTTCGTATCTGATCAGACCACCTGGGCTACTGGAAAGTTTATTTTCAGTTAGTTCGGTTCGAGTAGATGATTTTCTGTTTAGACCTCGTCTTAATCCGAGTTACGGTTTAGGATCTATGGCCTTCCGAAAGTCAATACTCCTTTGTAACGTTGTTCTGAAAAATTCGGACCTACTGGCACTTAAACCGTCGGCACGCACAAAAGAAGACGAGTTAGGTTCTGAAAAATGGTCAGCGGTTAGGGGACTCATATACGGAGCCATAGCCACTGACTATGTCTCTTTTTGAATTACGTAGAGGTCGTAGCAGCTGACCGAATTCAGCCTATTGTTTCGATCTCTATTCTTGTCGAACTTACTTAGCTTTTATGATGATGAACGATGATGATGATGACACTTAAACTTATTTTATGCACTATTAGAATTTATCAAGACAACATACTGACCTAGTAACCCTTGATTTAGGTTGACGACCTTTCGGACCGACTTACTACTTGCGTACTTTCATTACCGAATTTACCGCTTTTATCACTGTGAGTTATAGCATCCCTTTTTACTTTAACTATTTTGGGACTGAGAATACATGCGCTTTTTACATTTTACATACTAGGCACGAGTACTTAAACTTTATATGTGTGTGGGTTATACAACGGCATAAACATTCCCCTTAGCACGGTAACGTTTAGTCATTGGTTTTTAGAACCGGTGAACGCGAATCTTAGATATGGATCCATAGGGTTTGACATCCCCACTCGGGCTAGTCGCACTAGCGTTTAATGGGTGTTTAATACTTCGTGAACATACGCACTCTCCAAGTGTACTTTCAGGGGGTTATAAACGTTAAGTCTAGTTACCGGGTGCCCACGGTTATACATATACTTTTCATACTGTTTTGTTACACTGAAATCTCGTGGCCTACCTTACGTTACTTTTACAACTTAAACTATAGCTCACCAACATTTGTGTTGACTTTTAAGCGTGTATTTCTCAGGTGCCTAAAGGTTTCTTGCTTCCGCTGTTAGATTTGCTGTCTTGTTGTTAAGGACCTGCTGTATTAATTATCCGCTGCATTACTAGAGATGTCTCATTCATGGAACTTTTCTGTTCCATTCGTAGTTTATGTTAATTTCAAACAATGGCTTTGTAACGACCTTAGGGTCAAGTACTTATGTTTATGCTCCTATTAGTAGGATGCACGTTATCTTTTGTAAAATGCTATCTTTTTATGAATGAAAACTAGTTTTCAAACAGCATATAGTGTTTGACCGTGTGAAGATCCTGTCGTTGACGAATCGTACACGATGGTTTTGTTCGGGGCGTCACAGTATTAATGCAACGAACGAAGGTAATTGCTTATGCATCTAGACAATTGAAGATTCACGAGCAGAATTATATGACGCATGATTTAGAATTAGGTGCGGTAGTTTTTGCATTAAAGACTTGGAGGCACTACTTATATGGGGTCAAAAGTATTATATATACCGATCACAAAAGTCTCCAACACATATTTAATCAGAAACAACTGAACATGAGGCAGCGTAGGTGGATTGAGTTATTGAATGATTACGATTTCGAGATTCGTTACCATCCGGGGAAGGCGAATGTGGTAGCCGACTCTTTGAGTAGAAAGGATAGAGAACCTATACGGGTAAAAGCTATGAATATAATTATTCGCACTAACCTTACTACTCAAATAAAGGAGGCGCAACGGGGTTTTGTAAAAGAAGGAAATTTGAAGAATGAAATACCCAAAGGATCAGAGAAACACCTTAATATTCAAGAAGACAAAACCCGGTATAGAGCCGAAAGAATTTGGGTACCAAAGTTTAGAGATGTGAGAGAAATGGTACTTGGGGAAGCACATAAAACCAGATACTCAATACAGCCCGGAGCGGGAAAAATGTACAAGGACCTCAAGAAACATTTTTGGTGGCCGGGTATTAAAGCCGATATTGCGAGATATGTAGGAGAATGTTTGACGTATTCTAAGGTGAAAGCTGAACATCAGAAACCATCAGGTCTACTTCAACAACCTGAAATCCTGGAATGGAAATGGGAAAACATTACCATGGATTTCATTACTAAATTGCCCAGGACTGCAAGTGGTTATGATACTATTTGGGTAATAGTCGATCGTCTCACCAAATTAGCAAATTTTCTGCCAATGAGAGAAGATGACAAAATGGAGAAGTTGGCGCGATTATACTTGAAAGAAGTTGTCTCCAGACATGGAATACCAATCTCTATTATCTCTGATAGGGATGGCAGATTTGTTTCAAGGTTTTGGCAGACATTACAGCAAGCATTAGGAACTCGTCTAGACATGAGTACTGCCTATCATCTACAGACTGATGGGCAGAGCGAAAGGACGATACAAATGCTTGAAGACATGCTACGTGCATGCGTTATTGATTTTGAAAACAACTGGGATCAACACCTACCATTAGCAGAATTTTCCTACAACAACAGTTACCACTCGAGTATTGATATGGCACCGTTTGAGGCACTTTATGGTAGAAAGTGCAGGTCTCTGATTTGATGGAGTGAAGTTGGGGATAGACAAATTACGGGTCCAGAGATAATTCCAGAAACTACCGAGAAGATCATTCAAATTCAACAACGGTTAAAAACCGCCCAAAGTCGACAAAAGAACTACGCGGACATTAAAAGAAAAGATATAGAATTTGAAATTGGAGAGATGGTCATGCTTGAGGTTTCACCTTGGAAAGGTGTTATTCGATTTGGTAAACGGGGGAAACTAAATCCAAGGTACATTGGGCCATTCAAGATTATAGATCGTGTTGGACCAGTAGCTTACCGACTTGACTTACCACCACAACACGCCAGGGTAAATAATACCTTTCATGTCTCGAATCTGAAGAAATTTTTTGCTAAAGAAGATCTCACTATTCCGTTAGACGAAATCCAAATCAATAAAAAACTTCAATTCATCGAAGAACCCGTCGAAATAATGGATCGTGAGGTTAAAAGACTTAATCAAAATAAAATACCAATTGTTAAGGTTCGATGGAATGTCGTAGAGGTCCCGAGTTCACCTGGGAACGTGTAGATCAGATGAAGAAGAAATACCCGCACCTATTTCCAGAAGATGCGTCAACACTTCCAACAGCTTGAAATTTCGGGATGAAATTTATTTAACGGGTAGGTACTGTAGTGATCCGAACTTTTTCATGATTAATCCATGATTATATATTAAATGAAAACTATATTTGCGTGATTAAATGTTTCCAACATGTTAAGCAATCAAACTTGTTAAGACTTTATTATTTGAAATGAGTTTCATGTAGACAATTGATCACCCAAGTTGACCGGCGATTCACGAATGTTAAAACTTGTAAAAACGATATGATGATATATATGGACATATATATGGTTAATATGAGATTATGATAAGTAAGTATCTCACTAAGTATATTAACAATGTGTGGTATACATAAAAAATGAGAATATTGAATTTATGAAGCTCGAAAGGATATACATAACGATTATCGTTATAACAACGTCTTACTAAATACATATGTATTGTATTAAGATATTGATATACTATATTTAACATGATAAAATGATAATTAAGTATATCATTGAGTGTATTAACAATGAACTATACAAGTAAGATGAGACTACTAACTTAAGGATTTCGAAACAATATATATATATGTAACGATTATCGTTGTAATAGTATTTTAACATATATATATATGATGTTAAGATATATTCATACACCATGTTATCATGTTAACATAACAATTTAACATCTTATTTAAGTATAATAACAATGAATTAATTACATTTAACAAGATCGTTAACTTAAAGGTTTCAAAACAACACTTACATGTAACGACTCACGATGACTTAACGACTCAGTTAAAATGTATATATATGTAGTGTATTTAGATGTATTAGTACACTTTTTAAAGACTTCAAGACACATATCAAATTACTTCTACATAACAAAAATGCTTACAATTACATCCTCATTCATTTTCATCAACAATTCAACTCATATGCAACCGTATTCGTACTCGTACAATACCCAGCTCCTAGATGTACACACTATTGGTATATACACACAACAATCTGCTCCTTAGCAGCCTTAAATGATTAAGGAACATGTGGAACCAACCATTTGTCAACTAGCATGAATTATTTAGCAAGAAAACAAACGTAAGAATTCTTTCTTTATAATGAGTAAAAAAGTTTTTATGATTTCACCTCATTTTTCCATTCCATTTTCTCATACTTACACTCCAAATTCTCTCTCAAAATACTCCTAACATCATACTTGATCATCTCCAAGCATTTTCACCATCTTTTATCTTTAATTACAAGCTTTAATCATCATAAAAATAACCATTCAAGAACACTTCAATAAATCTTTCAAACTTGCTAGATTACTTTCAAGCTTTCAAATCCATTCCAATTAATCATCCAAGATCAAGAAACTTTTGTTAATCTCAGTAGGTTTTCATTCTAAATCAAAGGTAAGAATCATATTCAAGCTTTGGTTCAATTTCTAAAAACATAACTATCTTAATTCAAGTAGTAATCTTACTTGAACTTGTTTTCGTGTCATGATTCTACTTCAAGAACTTCCAAGTTATCAAAGATCCTTTGAAGCTCAAGTTTATTTTTCATCATTTCCAGTAGGTTTACCTACTACACTTGAGGTAGTAATGATGCTCATAACATCATTCGATTCATATATATATAACTATCATATTTCGAAGATTTAAACTTGTAATCACTATAACATAGTTTAGTTAATTCTAAACTTATTTACAAACAAAGTTAATCCTTCTAACTTAACTTTTAAAATCAACTAAACACATATTCAATATCTATATGATATGATAACTTAATGATTTAAAACCTGGAAACACGAAAAATACCGTAAAACCGGACATACGCCGTCGTAGTGAAACCGGGGGCTGTTTTGGGTTAGAAAAATAAAAATGATCTTAATCATTGAATTGGAAGTTTATTTTCTGGATAAATAATATTTCATATGAATATGATACTATATCCAAAAATCATGGTTAAACACAAAGTTGAAGTATGTTTTTCAAAATGGTCACCAAGATGTCGTTTTTTCGACGGAAATGACTACCTCTTTAAAAAAATGACTTGTAACCTGTATTTCTGACTATAAACTTATACTTTTTCTGTTTAATTTCATAAATTTCAGTTCATTATTGAAAGGACCCGTTCATATACATTATAAACGATTCATAATAGTTGATTTCATCGCGAGGTATTTGACCTCTATATGATACATTTTACAAACATTGCATTCGTTTTTAAAAGACAATCTTTCTTTACAACGAAAGTTGACGGCATGCACACCATTTCATAATACATCCAACTATAATTGGCTTAATAATAATCTTGATGAACTCAATGACTTGAATGCAACGTCTTTCAAAATATGCCATGAATGACTCTAAGTAATATCCTTAAAATGAGCTAATGCACAGCGGAAGATTTCTTTAATACCTGAGAATAAACATGCTTTAAAGTGTCAACCAAAAGGTTGGTGAGTTCATAGGTTTACCATAACAATCATTTCAATATATTAATAGTCCACAAGATTTCCGTTTATAAATATATGTACACTCACAAGTGTATAAAAGTATTCTATAAGTTGTAGGCACCCGGTAACAAGCCTTAACGTTCAGTTTTTACCCTCTGAAGTACACCAGATCAGGTGTGTTTAAAATAACCTCGAAGTACTAAAGCAATCCATAGTCAGGATGGGGTTTGTCAAGCCCAATAGATCTATCTTTAGGATTCGCGCCTACCGTACATATACAAGTAGTTTAATGTTACCAAGCTAAGGGTATATTTCTGGTTTAAACCCACGTAGAATTAGTTTTAGTACTTGTGCCGATTTCGTAAAATATTTATAAAAACAGCGCATGTATTCTCAGTCTCAAAAATATATATAAAAGGGAGCAAATGAAACTCACCATACTGTATTTCGTAGTAAAAATACATATAACGTCATTTAACAATTGCAAGGTTGGCCTCAGATTCACGAACGTATCAATATTGAGATTCAATATTGCAGGAAAGTACGTAGACGCAACGAAGATGATAAACACTAGATTGACCTTACGAGCATACCCATGAACCATACCCATCACCTCCATAGCTATAACCCATAATTTCCTTAGCTTCGACTCATTCAAAAAAACTATTTTGAAATCACTCGGACAGCACTCCGTCGTAATATTTTATGTATACTAATAATATCTTGAAATAATACAGAGCAAATATATATATATATATATATATATATATATATATATATATATATATATATATATATATATATATATATATATATATATATATATATATATATATATATATATATATATATATATATATAAATCGATTGAGAGAGTTTAGAGAAATATATTTTCAAGTTTCTATGAAATAATGAAACCTATTGAATTCTATTTATAATAGATTTTTGAATTATTAAAGTGAATTATTAAAGTATGAATTATTAAAGTGAATTATTAAAGTATGAATTATTAAAGTGAATTATTAAAGTATGAATTATTAAAGTGAATTATTAAAGTATGAATTATTAAAGTGAATTATTAAAGTATGAATTATTAAAGTGAATTATTAAAGTATGAATTATTAAAGTGAATTATTAAAGTATGAATTATTAAAGTGAATTATTAAAGTTAAAGTAAAGTAAAAGTAAAGTAAAGGTAAAGTTAAAGTATAGTAAAAGTATAAAAACTATGTATGTATAATGCGCGTATAAATATATATAATATTAATTTAAATCGTTATATATATTTAATGAAATAAAATATAAATATCGTTATATTTATTATACTGGTTAAGTAATGAGTTGTCAAAAGTGATTCTAGATATTTATAAAAGTTATATACGTTTTAATAATAAAGTTCTTTTTAAACTGAAAACGTCATTGTACGCTTGGAAATAGATTAATAGAATATTATGGAAACCAATTCTCCACTAACTTTTGTCTAACTTTCGTAAATGACACTTTATGTTTTTATTTATAAATAGCTTTACAAATTATTCTGAATATCGTTAAGAGGAATATATTTTCTCAAATCATAGTGGACCTCTCAACAGAGACTTGTAATAATAATTCAATGTTTCTGATAATTCAATCATTTAATATATATATTTTTTTAATTTCGTCGAAAATCATATTGAAATAAAATACGTTCGTGTAAAGTATTATACGTTTAATACTTTATTAATATTCTCAAGTTATAATATATATATACATATACATATCTATTTATATATAACGGTTCGTGAATCGTCGGAATTTGGTCGAGGTTATAATGAATGTATGAACACAGTTTAAAATTCTTGAGATTTAACTTAACAAACTTTGCTTATCGTGTCGGAATAATATAAAGATTAAAGTTTAAATTTGGTCGAAAATTTCTGGGTCGTCACAGTACCCACCCGTTAAAGAAATTTCGTCCCCGAAATTTGATAGAGGTCGTCATGACTAACAATGAGAATGTTATTATAACGATTATAGAGTTTTATCATGTTCAAGAAGCATGGATAAAATAATTCGATTACTCGAAGCGTGTGAGTGAAGTTATCGTAAACGAATGAAATAAGATAATAGTGATTCGTCGTATCTTTTGACGTCATCACGATTGATCTCCGAAAAGAAAATCTTTGTAATCTATATTGGATTTGATTATTCGGCGATTAAGGAAATTATGATCCTCTTCGAATTAATGCGATAATCCATTTTGATTTCTCTGTCGGATATTTCACTATAAATCCACCTCCTTTGTTTTCTTACAACTCACACCTTCTCAACTCATATTTTAAAGTATTTGTTAATATGCTTCATCCAGTGCTAATTCTTGATATACTCCTCACTTTCATATCTGTCGCTCTTCTTTTTCATCTGCCTCCGGAAGAATCTATTTACTTCTACTATACTCTTGGTTTTATAGTGTTTTTAGTTCTCCGGTGTCTTTATATTGTTATATGCATTGATATATACGGTTTGTGATTTCTGGGTTGTTGTTGGGTTTTATATCTTCCCTTATATTTCAAAGTCCTTGCTTCTTCTATAATCATTGTCATCCACAGTTAATGCTCTCTTCTATTTGCTATGATTTATACTCCCATTTCTAGTTCGGAGCTTTGTCCTTTCGTTTCTTCTTCTTGCGATTAAGCACCACTTGTAATGGTCCAGAATTCGCAGATATAAATTTCAGAATGAACATTGTTAATGTTCTAGGAAGAAAATTGTAATGGCACGATCTTGACTTGTCAAATTACCAGAATACCTCGGAAAAGGCCGAATCATCAAGAAATATTTTCTTGATATTTAGAGATCAAAGAGAATACTAGAGTCGTGTAACATAGCACATGATGACGTTATGATCTGTGAATCATCATGTTCCATTTAGAAACTCAGCATGAATTACTGTAATATAATCACGTTGATCAAGTGTCATTATATTATACTAACTCATGCTTCAGCTCCCAACACTTCTTCAAGAATATTCCTATTTTAAACTCGAATGTTTCAGAATCTAGAAACTAAAATAGTTTCTTTTATGATATAATACAGATAGCGCGAAGAGGTAAATGATTTCAGATAAGAATAATTATAAAAATATCTTCAGAAGTATGGATGATATTTATAGTGAAAGATACGATGATATCTTAGAATGTCTAATATCAGAGGATGATGAAGGATATTGTCCGCAGGGGTTTAGAGTCAGGAGCAAGGTATGTTAATGACTTCAGCAAGTACTGAATCATTTGGATTCTTTGAAGACAGGTTCAGCCTTTGTGATTTGTTCACAGCCTCCTTCATACTTTGCTCAATCCGTTTTCCAGTTCTAAAGCTTTTCTTTTTCCGAGCTTTGCCAATATACTATCCTTTATCATCCAACTTTTTACTGTTAAGGTCGTTTACAGTTTTTGCCGCTTCATCAGCATTTTTCAAAATTTCGAGAAATGGTTCGCAGTTTAGGGTGTTTTTCAGAAATTTCTCATTCAAAGAATGTAAGTCTTGGAGGTAGACGTTGTGTGTATATATAATTGTTGATGTAGACATGCTGCGAGGTTTCAAAATACTAATTGCTGATTCTCAATAATTGGTATGGCAATTCTTGTTATAAGGTACGAATGAGTATATGATAGGGTTTCGATAATTATAATGATTTTTTTTTTTGGAAAGTCAAAGATCAGTGAAGTTGTTGGTAAGTTTATTGCTAATGTGGTGAATATAAACGATTCCCCGGTAACGTTAGCGAAAGGGTAACGTATCTATCGAGGTTATAATAAGACTGTTTTGATTGAGAAGTCGAAGTTGACTTGCTGGAGCTGTGACAAAACTGTCTATTTTGAAACGGAATTGAAAAGTTATTTTAGCTAGTAAATGCCAAAGGGTCTAACACGGATACGTGTCTAACTATGACTTGGGTTTTGAGAGTTTTTCAGGTGTATAACTGTGGGTAACATGTGGTTGGATCATCATCTCGATTGTTCCTTAGTTGAAGTGTCTTCAGGAATTTCGAAGGGTTTGAGCACATATTGTAATCGTTAATACATATGATGTTCTAACACAGTTTTGAAGTCAAAGTTTAGCTTTGAAAGATATAGGAATCTAAGAGTGATGATACTGGTTATATTTCGAATTGAATTATGCGATTTCAAAATCAAAATATGTAATTGAATTTGAATGAGTATGATTTTTTTGATTTATACGAAAGAATGGATATTGTTGTGAAAGTAGGGAGTATAGTTGATGATTGCTGAATCAATTTCGAAAAATATAATATATTAATTGTGAATTTATATATCTCTCGGGTATTACCTACCCGTTAAAAAAAATTCACAATTAATATTTTGTACAAAAGAAGTTTATTACAGTCTTTATGAAAATATATGTGTATATTTTCTTTAGATGTAATATAGATTTAATGAGTTAATATTAAATTAAACTCATTTGTTTTATGGTTGGAACTAGAATTGAGTAATCCCTAAAACTTTATAAATTGCATAAGTATTTCTTCAATAATATTGAAATTATGAATCATTACTTCGTTATTTGTTGGTTTTCGTGAAATTCTTGTGAACTTCGCAAGGTACGAATGATGTTATTTGAAAAGTTTCGAGTACATCGATGATGAAAGTGTAAAATCAAACATATATTCGAATAATACACTTGGTTTATTATGAATTGGAATTTTATTGAATTGAGACAGAGATTGTAATTAACGATGGTTAAGTTGCGGACGAAGGACGTACATCATTGCATATTTGTAATATGAATTAACTGAGTAGTTAAGATTCACACATAATAGCTTGGTACGGGAAGATTTATTATGGTTTAAAAATTTATACATATAAAATATACATATAAATCTTTCGATTGGAATTGAGTTAATACTTCATAACTCGTCGATACAATATATTTGTTGTTGATTCGTAATGATGTCCACAATGATTCTTGAACTGACAGAGTTTTTGATGTTACAGGTGCTGTTGATTCTGACGATACTGAAGGCACTGACTGTGTTGATGATGCTACGGTCCTGTTGATGCTGTTGGTAAAACAATTCTAGCTTGTAAATCATACACCATTTTCGATCAAAGTTTCTACTCTACCATCTCCGTTCACTCATCTGATTTACGGTCAGAATTAAATAATCTCTAAGATTTTGGAGATTACATAACTGCCGCAGAGATATCTCTTCAATGAAGTTTATGAATTAATACTTCATCGTTTGTTGTTGTTGATATTCCTCTATATTTACAGGGCATATGACATTGATGTTTGAGATACAGATTGTGATGTTGCGGTGTGGGATGTGAATGTTGTTGTTGGTGGTGGTGATGGTAATGTTGGTGTTGCTGATGGTGGTACTGTTTATGCTGCTAGTGCTGCTGCTGGTATTTGTAACCTTTGCACCATATTCTCCAAAGCCACTACCAGAGCGCGAAGCTCGTTGACTTCTTCTATTACACCGGGGTGATTGTCGGTTCAGATGAGCGGATAAATAAAATCTAGAATTTGGTGTAGTATGTAATCGTGACGAGATACTCTAGAAATAAGAGAGAAAATGGTGTTTCGGATAGGTTCACCGGTAAGTGCTTCAGGTTCTTCGCCAAGAGGGCAATGTGGTAGATGGAAGGGATCACCTTCTTCTTGTCTCCAATGATTAAGGAGGCTACGAACCCATCCCCAATTCATCCAGAATAGATGATGACTAATTGGTTGATCCATTCCGGTCACACTTCTTTCGGAACTTGAGTGGGATTCCATTTCGGAATCCGAGGGACTTGAACTAATGATGAATTCCATTTTGTACGATTGAATAAAGAATTTTTCGATATGAAATGATTTTCCGGCTATCGGGTGGTATTCTAATTATATATAGCAAAAGGTTCCGTAGATTACGGAGGGATTTACGGAATATGTCAGACAAAGTTTACAGTAACAGATACGCTAAGATATGAATTAGCAGATACGCTAAGATATGAATTTTGTTTATACACTATTCATGCAATCAATGCAATAAAATGTGTCTAGACTAAGAATGATAAGCAGGTAATTTCCGACAAAAATGATGTGCAAAACTTTTGACATGCAGACACGGTCGAAGTTCAGACTCACTAATGCATCCTAACGACTATCAGTTAGACACACTAATGCAGACCTGGTTCCCTAAGACCACCGCTCTGATACCAACTGAAAGGACCCGTTCATATACATTATAAACGATTCATAATAGTTGATTTCATCGCGAGGTATTTGACCTCTATATGATACATTTTACAAACATTGCATTCGTTTTTAAAAGACAAACTTTCTTTACAACGAAAGTTGACGGCATGCACACCATTTCATAATACATCCAACTATAATTGGCTTAATAATAATCTTGATGAACTCAATGACTTGAATGCAACGTATTTCAAAATATTCCATGAATGACTCCAAGTAATATCCTTAAAATGAGCTAATGCACAGTGGAAGATTTCTTTAATACCTGAGAATAAACATGCTTTAAAGTGTCAACCAAAAGGTTGGTGAGTTCATAGGTTTATCATAACAATCATTTCAATATATTAATAGACCACAAGATTTCCGTTTATAAATATATGTACACTCACAAGTGTATAAAAGTATTCTATAAGTTGTAGGCACCTGGTAACAAGCCTTAACGTTCAGTTTTTACCCTCTGGAGTACACCAGATCAGGTGTGTTTAAAATAACCTCAAAGTACTAAAGCATCCCATAGTCAGGATGGGGTTTGTCAAGCCCAATAGATCTATCTTTAGGATTCGCGCCTACCGTACATAGACAAGTAGTTTAATGTTACCAAGCTAAGGGTATATTTCTGGTTTAAACCCACGTAGAATTAGTTTTAGTACTTGTGCGTATTTCGTAAAACATTTATAAAAACAGCGCATGTATTCTCAGTCCCAAAAATATATATAAAAGGGAGCAAATGAAACTCACCATACTGTATTTCGTAGTAAAAATACATATAACGTCATTTAACAAGTGCAAGGTTGGCCTCAGATTCACGAACGTATCAATATTGAGATTCAATATTGCAGGAAAGTACGTAGACGCAACGGAGATGATAAACACTAGATTGACCTCACGAGCATACCCATGAACCATACCCATCACCTCCATAGCTATATCCCATAATTTCCTTAGCTTCGACTCATTCAAAAAAACTATTTTGAAATCACTCGGACAGCACTCCGTCGTAATATTTTATGTATACTAATAATATCTTGAAATAATACAGAGCAATATATATATATATATATATATATATATATATATATATATATATATATATATATATATATATATATATATATAAATCGATTGAGAGAGTTTAGAGAAATATATTTTCAAGTTTCTATGAAATAATGAAACCTATTAAATTCTATTTATAATAGATTTTTGAATTATTAAAGTGAATTATTAAAGTATGAATTATTAAAGTGAATTATTAAAGTATGAATTATTAAAGTGGATTATTAAAGTATGAATTATTAAAGTGAATTATTAAAGTATGAATTATTAAAGTATTATTAAAGTATTATTTTTAAAGTGAATTATTAAAGTATGAATTATTAAAGTGAATTATTAAAGTTAAAGTAAAGTAAAAGTAAAGTAAAGGTAAAGTTAAAGTATAGTAAAAGTATAAAAACTATGTATGTATAATGCGCGTATAAATATATATAATATTAATTAAAATCGTTATATATATTTAATTAAATAAAATATAAATATCGTTATATTTATTATACTGGTTAAGTAATGAGTTGTCAAAAGTGATTCTAGATATTTATAAAAGTTATATACGTTTTAATAATAAAGTTCTTTTTAAACTGAAAACGTCATTGTACGCTTGGAAATAGATTAATAGAATATTATGGAAACCAATTCTCCACTAACTTTTGTCTAACTTTCGTAAATGACACTTTATGTTTTTATTTATAAATAGCTTTACAAATTATTCTGAATATCGTTAAGAGGAATAGATTTTCTCAAATCATAGTGGACCTCTCAACAGAGACTTGTAATCATAATTCAATGTTTCTGATAATTCAATCATTTAATATATGTTTTTTTTAATTTTGTCGAAAATCATATTGAAATAAAATACGTTCGTGTAAAGTATTATACGTTTAATACTTTATTAATATTCTCAAGTTATAATATATATATATACATATACATATCTATTTATATATAACGGTTCGTGAATCGTCGGAATTTGGTCGAGGTTATAATGAATGTATGAACACAGTTTAAAATTCTTGAGATTTAACTTAACAAACTTTGCTTATCGTGTCGGAATAAAGTTTAAATTTGGTCGGAAATTTCCGGATCGTCACAATTATGAAACCATAGCAACTTGAATAACTCAAAACGGATTTGAAATGAAGAAATGACGGGTAAAACAAAATTGGATAAATTTGCTAGTTTTAGCTACGAAAATTTTGTAACAAATCTAGACTAACCATAACTTAACTAACTTATATTGTATTATACATGTATTCTAATATATATTATGTAATCTTAGGATACCATAGACACGTATACAATGTTTTGACATATCATATCGACCCATCTATATATATTATTTGAAACAACCATAGAAACTTTATATGCAGTAATGCTTGAGTTAGCTATACAGGGTTGAGGTTGATTCCAAAATAATATATATACTTTAAGTTGTGATCTATCCTGAGGCTTTATACACTGATTCGTGGATTGATTCGAGATAATATATGTTGATTTATTTCTGTACATCTAACTGTGGACAACTAGTTGTAGATTACTAACGTTGGACCGCTAACTTAATAAACTTAAATCATTAAAACTTAATAAAAAATGTTATGAATATATTTCGATCATACTTTGATAAATATGTACACATTTGTTATAGGTTCGTGAATCGAACAGTGGCCAAGTCTTATTTCCAACGAAGGAAAATCTGTGAAAGGTAGTTATAGTCCCACTTTTTAAATCTAATATTTTTGGGATGAGAATACCTGCAGTTTTATAAATGTTTTACAAAATAGACACAAGTACGTGAAACTACTTTCTATGGTTGAATTATTAAACCGAATATGCCCCTTTTTAGTCTGGTAATCTAAGAATTAGGGAACAGACACCCTAATTGACGCGAATCCTAAAGATAGATCTATTGGGCCCAACAAGCCCCATCCAAAGTACCGGATGCTTTAGTACTTTGAATTTATCATGTTCGAAGGGAGTTCCAGAATGATAGGGGATATTCTATATGCATCTTGTTAAGGTCGGTTACCAGGTGTTCACCATATGAATGATTTTTATCTCTATGCAGTTTGCAAAATGCCTGATACGAGATGTGTATTTATGAGAAATGAAATCTTGTGGTCTATTATTACCATTTGATAAATATATAGGTTAAACTATAACTCACCAACATTTTTTGTTGACGTTTTAAGCATGTTTATTCTCAGGTGATTGTTAAGAGCTTCCGCTGTTGCATACTAAATAAAGAACAAGATTTGGAGTCCATACTTGTATAATATTATTTAAAAACTGCATTCGAAGGCATATATTGATATGTAATATTTTTGTAAACCATTATGTAATTGTCGTGTTAAAACGCTATATTTTAGATTATCATTATTTGATAATCGTTGTAATATTTTAAAAGTTATGGTTTGTTTTAAAATCGAATGCAGCCTTTGAAAAACGTCTCATATAGAGGTCAAAACCTCGTAACGAAATCAATTAATATGGAATGTTTATAATCAATATGAACGGGACATTTCAACGTTTACCAACAAGAAGATCATTTTCATCGGTGGATTACACCCAGCATTGACGATGTTCAAACAGAACTTTAAGATCTTCATCGCCGAATTGGCTGACACTAAATAAACTGCACCCCAAACCCTCAACATACGAGACCCATTTGATCGTTATGCCATTCTTCACAAAATCTCCATAACCCGTTATTTCTGCAATCTCATCATTTCTAAATGTAACCGTTCCTAGGAATTTTTCAACCAAATTGACAAGCAAGGATTTATTACCCGTCATGTGTTAAGAGCAAACAAAATCGATATACCAAACACAGATGTCAAAACCCTATAAACGTTAATTTCCTAGAGTTTAGGTACCCAAAGTTTCTTCGGTCCTCTACGGTTAGTAAAATCAACAAACTTTGGATCAACAATGAGATAATCACGTAAAGCATCATGTAATTTGGACAATAAAGCATCATTCAAAACCACATTACATGAAGCATCATACGCAATATCAAGTTTTACATCATTATCAGAAGTCTTAACACACAACGTATTCCATGTAGATGTTTTGTTCACAGTAGAAAATTGAAATACATGTGATGACTTCCTAGGCTGACTAGCATATTTCTTTGGTTTGTTTGCTACTTTCTTAGTCGTTGACTTAGGAACCCATACAGACTTATAAGTCAAATTTGAATTACGACCTGTGACACGGAAAACACCTCTGTTAGTTAGACGTTCAAACTTTTCAGTTGACACTTGAGATGATTGATTTTGCAAAATTTCTAAATTGAGTTTACGTTCCTTTGCATCATACTCACTTAAATCAGGTTTAGGACTTGTGTGTTATTTAGACTTGACTGATTTCTTTAAAAGACTCTCATTTGATTTATTTGACATTGGAATCATAGGAATCTTTTCAGTTGACACAGAACCATCTTGAGAATGAACTTTCTTGACAACAAATTGTGTTGAAGGTGCGACTTTTGAAACACGTTTACCAAATTGAGAACGTAGAGGATTTTTAAGAATAGTAATGGGTTTTGCATCCTTAGATGTTGTTGTTCCCTTCCCTTTATTAGTAATCCCACCAACACATTCAGACACAGTGGTTTCAATAGTAGATGGTTGCTTAAGTGTGTTAGTCTGTTTCAGTTAAATTATCTTTTGTTTTAAGCTTTTAATCTCAAGACATAATTCCTCAGCAGAAACTATCAGTTCACCTTCCTTAAAATCATAAGTACATTCTTTCTTAGGAAGTGGAGGCAATTTATCACACAAAGCAAACATTTGTTCTAATAATTTACACTTAAGTTGCAATTCAACATTTTTCATTTCCAGTATATCTACTATATGATTCAAGTTTCGTACAGCAGGTATGTTTGCATAAAATTCATTCAAAGGATCAATTGTTGCATTAAAGTCTATCATATTTTCAACAGTTGGTTCATCTCAAGGTTCTACCTTTACATCTAAAGAATTTTGACCTAGAGATTCTGTCTCAAAGAAGACAGTTAGTTCATGTGCTAGGTCTTCACAGAAAACATTATCAGAAACAGAACATGCAGGTAAGGCCGATAGAATTGGTTTCACATCAAAAGTTGGTTCATCAAACACTTCATCTATGTTAATAATGCTAGAACTAGGGTTGTTAAACAATTCATTCTTAAGCATTAAAATGTATTTCTCTAGCATGAGTATAGGAATATAAACCAATCTACGTGTAGGCACATTATTAGCACATTGCAAATTCTTTTTAGTTTCAACAAGTTCCTTCAAGAAATCAGGATTTGATTTACCCATTTTAGCATTAATTTTCTCATGCATTAAGCTAATTTGATGGTATATTTTAGATTTTTGATTAACAATAATATCATCAAAATCAGCATCAGAAGCATGCAAAAAATGAGATGGTAAACCAGCTTGGAAATAATCAGAATGATATAATCCTGGAATCTTTTTGGAAGCATCATCTAAAATCTTAGGATCTTCATAACCCAACCCCCACATTTCACCATGAATCGTTTTTGGTCTATTCATGAAAATTGTTTATTTTGAAAGTTCAATATCAATGATAGCTTTAGATTGCTCTGTTCGATAGAGTTTTCCTAATATCGAGCAAGTTGTGCTTTCATTTGAAGAGACTCTTTTGAAAATGAAGAAATTTCAGTATTCTTCTCAATTATGGTGTCTTTCAATTGAATAATTTTCTTGTTTAGCTTTGAAAGTTTGGGTTCATGTTGGTTTTTTAAATCAGAAAGATCTTTTTCTAAGAATTGAACTTTTTCCGCAAGTCGTTCTGATTTTAGACGATAATCAGTCCTTTCGACTTTAATCGGATGAATTATCTTTTTAAGATCTTCCAACTCAGTTTCCGTAGAGTTGAGTTGGACATTCAATCTTTGCAATTCCGATTGTAATTTAGATGAAGATGGTCTGGTCTCATTAAGTTTGATTTTATCTTTTAAAACCTTGTTTTCAGATTTTAAACCTTTGACTTCTTTTGACATTGAGACCAGATTTTTCATCAAATCATTTTGCATTTTTATAAAATCGGGTAAGATTTCAGTTGATTGTACCTCATCATCATCAGATACTGAGTCAGAATTCTCCATTGCTTCCTTCGCTTTGATGAGCTTGGTCACCTTGCAAACATTTGCCTGTTCCACCTCTGAATCTGAATCATCAGTCCAGTTAAACCAAGTATCATCAACCGGTTTCAGCTCTCCTCTGGTTCCACAATCTTTGCCATCAACATTTTTTTTTGTAGTAAGCTGCATCCTTTTTCTTAGGAATCTTGCACTCACGAGAGTAATGACCATCTTTGTCACAATTGAAACAGATTGAATCATCCTTCTTGGAGTCATCGGCCCATTGTTGTTTTGATTTATCAGCTTTCTTGTAGTAAGAGGAAGAAGATGAGTTCTTGCGTTGATTGCTTGATTTACCTTTAAACTTGTGTTTGTTCAAGGCTTTGGTGAACATGGCTGCCATCTTGACTAATTCAATGTGAGAATCATCAACATCAGAAAGATTCAACTCTTCAGAATCAGTTGATTCTTCAACAAGCACTTTCTTGGATAAGCTTTTGGAAGTGGAAAATGATTTGCTCTTCTTTTTGGTAATTAGGGCAAGTGGATCGCTCGGAGAAGACTCTTTCTTTCCTTCTTGATATTTAGACACTTCAGGTTGATAATGCATAAGAACTCCAACAAGCTCATGAATAGTCATGTTGTCAATCTCTTTGGTAGATCGAACAATGGTTCCATAAGGAAGCCAATCAACATTGAGCTTTTTGAGGAACTTCATGTTGACTTCAGCATTTACTTTTATAATCTTGCACCTTTTCAACTCATTGAGAACACCATTGAAATGACGGTAAGTATCCTTGAGTTGTTCTACGGATTCCTGCTTGAAATCTTCATAAAATCTCAGAGCCTTATTCAGTTTAGTAACATCTGACATGTCATAAACTTCTTGCTGTCATTTGATCTCTTCCCATATGTTTTTTGCTGTGGTGTTACTATCAAAATTTTCAAACAACTCATGCGGGATGTCTTGCATAACAATGTTCTTTGCCTCTATGTCACCCTGAGCTCTCTCTCGTCTATCACCAGAAAGTTCATAGACTGGAATTGGCATACCGGTACCCGAATGATAATCTACAACTGGACCATCTCTTAGAGAAGCCCATATGTTCTTTGATTTCTTTCCCTTATAGTCTATGTACTGAGTGATACGGTGGAGCAACTGAGTGTACTTGCCATCAAACAACACCGGAGGTCGGGAATCTGATCCAATGATCAAAGTATCTTGAGTAGACATCTTGAAATTAAGGTAGATTCGATAAAGATTGGGTATTACACAAATTTAGGATGAAGGTTCACAAAAATCTAACAAAAATGTCAAATTCGATATCTGGTTTGGTACTGTAGCAGATTTGGTAAGGGGTTCGGTACTGTAGCAGATTCGGTAAATATTCGGTAACCCAGATTCTGTAAGAAACTGATCAGTAACACAAGTAACACACCCAGATTCTGTATGAATTCGGTAACCACAAGATTTGAAGCCTTAGAACACTTAAAACCAATGTATTAAGTGACACTGAGATCCTGGTTCGGTATTTGACTCGGTAGTCAAATTCTGTAAACTTTTGAATGCAAACAAAATCCAATTCCTTTGAATTAGATTCGGTAACATTTCTGAACAAGGAAACAAGTTAGTAACACATAGAATATCAAAGATACCGAATGTATAGGATACCAAATATCAACTGTAGCAGTTGACAATACCGAGTCTAAGTATAAAAACTTAGAAATCCAATCGAATCCTTTCTCAAACCACACCAATTAGCTGCGTATGATCAAATCGAATGTGATAGAATCACAAACACACCACAATCTGTAACACTTAAGATGAATTTCCAGTTATGAAGCAGATTCGGTATGGCAGTTAAGAAATCGAGTGTTGATCGAATTTTCAAAACTTGAAGAATTGATGAAATTAAACCGTCAGAAATGTGATTTAACACCTCATGGTCAAAACTGAAACCACAAACCTTTACTAAAATATAGAATCAAGCTGTATTTGATCAATACCGAGAGTTTTAACCATGAACTCTAAAAATCGACTTGATTCTTCATAATTGATGTTAAAAAGTTGTAATGATGATAAAAAATCTTTCTAATCAACCTAACACACCTTCACTGAACTTATCACATGAATCTGAACGCCAGATTATCAAATTTGAATATACCGAATCTTATTCAATCTACCAAGAGCATACAAATTATGTAATATGCAATCTCTGGATCGATATAGTGATGTAGAATCACTCTCTGAAAGCTCTGATAGCAAATGATAGGTCAGATCATGTTGAGATTGGAAGATGTGACAAGTTAATATGAGATTGGGTAAGTAAGAAGGAGACTCGGTACGAGAGAGAATCGGTAAAATTTTCATTCCACAGCTTCTAGAACTCAGTTACAATACAATGGCTATCAAATTAAGATTACATAGGTTCCTTATATAGCCCTCTTCTAAGGAATCTTCATTTAGCCATATTTCACATTAACACTATACAACTTCGGGGTCCTAATAGATGGGTCACAAATTGGCTTGTTTATTGATTACCATTGGATAGATAATTCAAAAACACTCAGGTTACACTAAGATATCATGTCATTTTCTTGAGTAAAACTCGTGATATGCCTAATCGAATGAAAATGTAGGTTTTTCCAGTACATGCATGAAAACTGACTTGTATTCTAAAATGTACACAAAAAGTACATTTGCATATCTGTAATGTACACAAAAAGTACTTCACTTTTCATGTAGATATGATGGTCTAATTGTATCTAGATCTTCGGATAATTGTATGTAAAAGTGACTAGCTAAACTAGGATCGAATATGCCACTTGTTCTCTGATTTGTACTCTGTGGTTTATGTTGTGTGAATTAACATGAATGCTTCTAGAATATGAATCTTTGCATGATATGTGATATATTTTTAGTATGTTGCAACCTCTGAAACCTTATACATTGTGCACACTACGGCCATAGTTTTAGTAATTTCTGAATTGAGCTGAAACTGAACACCCAACTTGAATGAATAAGCTGTACCAATTGGCAAAACAAAAGTTGTTCGTTTTCAGATATATGATATTTTGACTTGTTCTTGAACCATGGCCACTGACCTAGTTTAATTTGCATGTCCATAGCTCCGGTTATAGCCATTACGAGATCAGTGTGAGGTCAGAACTAGCTTCTGTTATAGCCATTACGAGATTAGTGCGCGGTCAGAAACTGATTTAGTAAACGATAAATGTACCCCTTCTGATTCCCGACTTGTAGACATCGTATGAGACCCTGGCCAAAATTTTTGGAATCGATTTTGAGTCTACTTGTGATCTGGAGTTTTCCATGGTACCATGAATTTGTGCTATGAGATATTATGCGAAGTTTGCTACATGTACATGAACGTTATGCATGACGATAAATTATGATCGTGTAATTAACCATTTATGAACTAAAACGTGTTGTTTGACTTAGGTTTGACATGTTGACCAACATTTGACATGAACCTGCTGATGTTGACTTTAGTTGACTACTTTGACCAAGTTTATCTTTTGGTTTGACTTTGGTTGACTTTTTTTTACTTGCATGAACTAGTTGACTATATGTTGACTTTTACATTGAAACGCGTCGAGTCGAGCAATAAGATAACTTACTCTAAGAAACCATATTTGTATATGACTTATATGTTCACCAACCTAATTACGCATACTTAGGTTGCATTACTCGGCTATAATCCGTACAAGTTATTTGTCAGCTTTATCGAATGTGAGTCTACAGTCCCACTTTTTACAAGTTTTCATGGATGAGAATACACGCTGTTACTTATGATTTTATAAATGCTTTTATGTTGAAACGAATATTTATTATACATATTGAGTTTGTTCACAAAGCCCCTAGCTTGAATACTTTTATTACCTTCGGGTAAGCACAATTTAGATGGACGGATCCGTTAGGTTAGACAAACCTCGCCCAAATAATATTAACCGTGGCGCATTTACTTTGAACATTAAATACACTCGAACAAGTGTATAATATTTTATGGGATAAAGCGGGTGTAGTAGATTCTGTACTCTGGTCATTGCTAGTATTCAGGTGTTGATGGATTATGTAAACGTTTCACAACTTGGAGTTGTACTTTTAAAATCTAGTGGTCAATGAACTTGAACTAATTTCTGATAACTGTTTTTCAGATACTATACAACGTTATTTAAAACTGTGGTGTACGAACAAATGAGATAAAACTTGACATGGTAGTGTCAACAAACTTTCGAAATGGGACACAGTGTTGTCTACAAACTTTTAACATTAAACCTTGGTGGTCTTCCACTAATAAACGTTTTCGGAATATTATTTCTTAAACATACCGTATTGTTTACCTAAAACCTATAGATTCACTCAACATTATTGTTGATCCATTTTGCGTGTTTTATTCTCAGGTATTAATTGCTTCTGCTGTAAAATATCGATGTTACGTAGAAGTCAAGCCAAGCACTGGGACCAGATTTAACATTTCGTTAAAGGGATTTTTGACAGGGTGTTACATATGGTATCAGAGCTTGGTCTACAGGGAACTAGGATACATTATTGTGTCTAACTGTAGGGCGCATTAGTAAAGTCTAGTCTATAGCCGTGTGTCTTGGACGACTTTTATGCACCATACTTGCACTGTTTGTGTCACTATGCTACATGTACGGCTACACCTTACATCACATACATATACACCTTATACCCATACGATATGGACTAAATACTATATCACTTATCGCAAACGTACACGCGACGCGAGATTTAATGGAATTAAGTTGACTACGCTACCTTGAACTTGTGGAGCAATGTCGAATGGAAATATGAGATATCGTAATGTAATGACCGGGATTACATTATGGTAACTTATATAGAATTTCCGACATCACAAAATAAGGAATTGGGAGCGAGTCAAGTAGGTTACTTGGATAAATAACGTTTAGAACATAAACCGTATAATCTCTTTTACGTGTAGAAACTCACACTGTGCGAATTAATTGTTATTATAACCTATAAGAAGCGTCTAATCGCGTCACAACCCGTCACTGCTCGACACTATCCATCACCACCGACCACTACTTGTCACTACAAAGACACTACTTGAACATACTCGTCATCTCATACCGCTACTCCTTACTGCTTATCTTTGCTGACTACTACTCAACGCCGCCTCTCACTACTAGTCACGACTGATCACTACTCCTCACTACTTTTTATTACTAGATACTACTTAATGCTACCCCTTACTACTTGCTACTAATAAATACTACTCATTACTACTTACCACTACTAAGTACCTACTCGTCAATACTAGCACCTCCACGCTTTACTACTCGCTACTGTGCATCACAACTCATTTCTGATACGTCTTTAGAGAAGGAATTCCTGGTAACAGTCCAAACAAAATGTAGTAGATGTTGTCTACTTGACTTCCAACTTACCTATCATTCAGCCACCCGAAGTTCACGATTTTGCTTCCCAACACGAGTCTACCGAGTGATAACTATTATGCAATATTGGATGCGTTAATATACATGTGTGTATACTTATGATGCGAGTATACTATCTAATAACCTATTCACCACTACTATCATCATTGCTCATCACAACCTATCGCTACTTATCGCCAACACCACCACTCATTGCTACTAATAAGTACTACTTGTTACCGTATCCCTTCTCATTCTATTCTAACATACTTTTCTTAAGCAGCAATCATTTTCCTTATACCTAAAAACTTACCGATCGACTTGAACACATTGACGTGAACTACACTCCATCTGTCTTCTGCGAGACACATACATTTGGAAGTTTGTACCAACTCTTTTGATTAAAAATGGAATTTTATATGAGTTACCATTACACCTTGTTCAGTATCGTTATCCATGAAATTAATCAAGAGATTGTTCTCACTCATCTATCATAACGTTTATATTTTATCAACACTGGGGCTGATAGAAGCTCTAACGCTAGAGAATTTAGTCCCAACGTTTATAATCATGTACCTTCTTTAGACAGCATGTACTCTATAGAGCTATTAAACTGGGGAGTTTTAACCTCGTGGTTGAACAAACTGGTTATCTGATGATACAACTGTGGCAGCTACAGCCAGAAGGCTATTCAAATTCCTTTCACCGATGATAATGGTGTATGAAGACGATATCAGTACACCGTCATGTTACACTAATTACTCGAAGGTCCAGAAGTACATGAGATGAAAATGTCTTGCAATTCTGGCACACGTGAGTAAAGATGAATCGACATTTAAGAGACCCGAATATGTCCCGATTATTAGAGATTGTCCTGGGGTTACACGTCCACCCCACCGTGAAGTCGAATTTCAGATTGATTTGGTGCCAACAGCTGCACCCGTTACGCGTACAATATACGGACTTGCACCTTTAAAATTACAAGAACTTCCCATGGTGAAGAACATCAGGGTTGTAATGCCCTAATTTGTGATAGGTACTAGAAGGTGGGTCACATAGACATAAATTTCTGAGTTGGAGCTCCGGTCTTGTTTATTAAAAAAAGGATGGGTCGATGAGATTATGTAATGACTATAGAGAGTTGAACAAGTTGACAATCAAGAATCGATACCCACTGCCGAGGATTGGTGACTTATTCGATCAGCTACAGACATCTAGTTGTTATTAGAAGATTGACCTGAGGTCTGGAAATCACCAGTTGAGAGTCAAAGAAGCTGATGTCCCGAAGACGGCATTTAGAACACGCAATGGACATTATGAGTTAACAGTGATGCCGTTTGGTTGGACGAACGCACCGGCAGTGTTCATGGATCTCATGAACCGTGTGTGTAAGCCATACCTAGATAAATTTGTTATTGTGTTTATTGATAATATATTGGTGTACTCTAAGAACAAAGAAGAGCACGAGCAACATTTACGTTCGATATTGACTATGCTTAGAGAAGAGCAGTTGTATTCAAAGTTCTCTAAGTGTGACTTTTGGTTACCAGAGGTACAATTCATTGGTCATGTTGTAGGTTCCAACGGAATACAGATCGATCCAGCAAAGATTGAGTCGGTTAAGAATTAGGAGACTCCAAAGACGCCAACTTAGATCCGACAATTTCTGGGTCTATCTGGTTATTACAGGAGATTCATTGAAGGATTCTCCAAGATTGCCTGACCATTAACTTCATTGACTCATAAAGGCAAGAAATATGAGTGGTCAAAACCGCAAGAATCTGCATTTCAGTTGTTGAAGGAGAAGCTAACAACTGCACCGATATTGTCTCTACCTGAGGGAAGTGAAGATTTTGTTGTTTATTGTGATGCCTCTCGTCAAGTAATGGGTTGCGTGCTCATGCAACGAATTAAAGTTATTGCTTATGGATCGTGACAGTTAAAGATTCACGAGCAGAACTATACCATGCATGACCTTGAACTAGGAGCTGTAGTCTTTGTACTCAAAATGTGGAGACACTACCTGTATGAAACCAAGTTTACTATCTTCACTGACCATAAGAGTTTACAGCATATATTTGATCAGATGCAGCTCAACATGAGACAACGACGTTGGATGGAACTAATTAACGATTATAAATGCGAACTTCAATACCATTCGGGCAAAGCGAATGTTGTAGTGGATGCTTTGAGCATAAAGGAGAGAGAGAAACCTCTCAGGATTAAAGCTCTTAACATACTCGTACGTAAAAACCTCACAACACGAATTCGTGAAGCACAACAGGAGGCCGTGAAACAAGAAAACATCGATGTTGAATTTATCAAAGGGATGGATAAGAAATTTAACATCAAGGAGGACGGAACACGATATTTTGCTAAACCGAATCTAGGTAAAAAAGTTCGGTGGATTGAGAGAACTAGTGTTGGAGGAAGCACACAAGTCAAGATACTCAATTCATCCGGGGTCAGATAAAATGTACCAAGATTTGAAGGCGTTTTATTGGTGGCCAAATTTGAAAGCTGACATTGCTACCTATGTCGAAAAGTGCTTGACCTGCGCCAAGGTCAAAGCTGAATATCAGAAGCCATCAGGGTTATTAACTCAACCAGAGATTCCCCAGTGGAAATGGGAAGGTATTACAATAGTCTTCATCACGAAACTGTCAAGAACGGTGGGAGGTTACGATACTATTTGGGTTATCATGAATCGTCTCACTAAGTCTGCACACTTCTTACTGATTAGAGAGACTGATAAGATGGAGAAGTTAGCCCAAGTCTACATTAAGGAAGTTATCTCTAGAAATGGGGTGCCTATATCTATTATATCCGATCACGACAGCAGATTCACTTACAGATTTTGGCAGTCATTACAGCAAGCAATGGGGACTCCTTTAGATACGAGTACAACATATCACCCCTAGACAGATAGACAAAGCGAACAGACTATTCAAACTCTAGAGGACATGTTGCGAGCATGTGTCATTGATTTCAGAAACGGATGGGATAAGTACTTACCGCTAGCTGAGTTTTCATATAACAACAGCTACCATAGGAGCATTAAAGTTGCACCTTTTGAAGTGTTATACGGAAGGAAGTGTAGATCTCCTGTATGTTGGAGCGAATTGGGAGATAGTTAGTTGACAGGTCCTGAGATTATTCAGGAGACAACGGAGAAAATCCTACAGATTCAGGAACGATTGAGAACGGCTCGAAGTCGTCAAAAGAGTTATGCCGATATTAGACAGAATGATTTAGAATTTCAAGTTGGAGATAAAGTCATGCTTAAAGTATCACCTTGGAAGGGTGTTGTACGTTTCGAAAAATGAGGTAAATTGAGTCCTAGATACGTTGGACCATTTGAGATAACTGAAAGAATTGGACCAGTGGCTTACGGATTGAAATTTCTACAAGCACTCAGTGGTATACACGACACTTTCTGTGTATCGAACCTGAAGAAGTGCCTAATAGACGATAACTTAGTGGTTCCTTTAGGGGAACTGTGTATCGATGACAAACTTAATTTCATTGAAGAACCTGTCAAAGTCTTGGGCCGTGAGGTCAAACAGTTAAAGCAAAGCAGAATTTCTATCGTTAAGGTTCTGTGGAACGCGAGAAGAGGACCAGAGTTCATGTGGGAGCGTGAAGATCAAATGAGACAAAAGTACCCGCAACTATTTCAGGAGGAAACTACGTCAGCGGATGTTCACTAAAATTTCGGGACGAAATTTTCAATAACAGGTAGGTAATGTAACAACCCTGCTTTTCCGTCACTTCCGTTAACGTTCTGTTAGTTAATTTAACGGCGATTACTTGACGTTTTATGTTTTTATGTGTAATAAATACATACTTGATCCTTGGAGGGTTACGAAAATTAATATGGGTTAGTATTAATTTAAAAATATATTTCGAATAAAGAAATACGATAAAAATGATACGGTTTGGATAACTACTTTTTGAGCAACGAAACGCTAGGGTTTATTTTAATAATTATTTTAATAATTATTAACTTTTTTAAAATATTTAATTTATTGGGTTTTTAATAAATTAAACGTTTGGTTTTGTTTTAACGATCGGTTTAGCGTTCGGTACGTCTAAACGGAATTTGAAACGAACCACGATTACACGGTATTGGACAACACGAGCCCGGGAACCCCTCATGGGCCCCATTCGACCGAACCCACCCTCACACCCCCTTGGATTTCTAATTTGGGCCACTTACTTGCTTAATCCATGACTTAATTTGAATTAGGCCCTAATTAGTTATACTTAGCAAGCAATTATTGGAAACCCTTCACACATACAAACATAGTCGACACATCTTCCCTTTCTTCTCCCTTGCTGCCGTCGCACATCACACAACACACACACACACACATCAATTTTAATTTTTTCTATCAAGTCTTGTGCATCAAACTTGCAATTCCCTTCGTGCTCTACGCGTTGGTATGATTATTTTTGTGATCAAAGGTATAATCACATGAACCCTAGTTTAAAAAATTCTGATTTCATAAGGTTTCATAGTTTATGTTGGTCAATTGCTCGATTCATGGTGTTTGTATGCTTGTTTAATTGTTAAATTGTTCGTATTGATTGTTTTGATTAAAAATGGAATTGCTTTGTGATGATTCTGATAAAATTGGTTTAATTACTGTTAATAAAATGTATCTAGATGGATTGGTGTCGAAAAACTATTGAGTTTTCTCTTTTGAATCGCTTGATTTCGTTTCCGTATGCTTAAGTTATGACCGTTTGAATTATCGTTGTGTTTTTATGCTTGATCAGAAAACTGGTATTGATGGGTCACGAATTGGCTAGTGTATTGATTACCATTGGATAGATCATTCAAAAACACTCAGGTTACACTTGGATATCATGTCATTTGGTTGAGTAAAACTCGTGATATGCCTAATCGAATGAAAATGTAGGTTTTCCAGCACATGCATGAAAACTAACTTGTATGCTAAAATGTATTGACTTCTGAGATTATAGATTTGCATATCTGTAATGTACACAAAAATTAATTAACTTTTCATGTACTAATTGTATCTAGATCTTCGGATAATTGCATGTGAAAGTGACTACCTAAACAAGGATTGAATCTGCCACTTGTTCTCTGATTTGTACTATGTGGTTTGTGTTTTGTGAATTAACATGAATGCTTCTGGAATATGAATCTTTACATGATATGTGATATATTTTTAGTTTGTTGCAACCTCTGAAACCTTATGCATTGTGCACACTAGGGCCATAGTTTTGGTAATTTCTAAATTGAACTGAAACTGAACACCCAAGTTGAATGAATAAAGTGTACCAATTGGCTAAACCAAAGTTACTCATTTTTAGATATATGATATTTTGACTTGTCCTTGAACCACTTCCATTTACCTAGTTTGATTTTCATGTCCCTAGATCCGGTTATAGCCATTACGAGATCAGTGCGCGGTCAGAAACTGATTTAGTAAATGATAAATGTACACCTTCTGTCATAACCCGTCCTAAACCATAAGGATAAATATAATAACATATGATTTCATCGCGAGGTATTGACCTCTATATGTAACATTTTTCAAAGAAAACTGCATTCGTTTTTACAATACAAACCATAACTTTTATTAAAAATACAAAGTTTAAACAACATAATAATGATTATCGTTTAGCGATAATCTTAGCCTTACAAACTTTACATGTGATGATAATAACACGATTTTCAACGTATTTTACATTACAACTTCTCCGATATGCAGTTTTATTTTTGACACAAATATGCATACTCAAGATCTTGCTTAAATTCAACATGTTGCAACGGAAGCTTTTAGTTATCACTTGAGAATAAACATGCTTAAAACATCAACATAAAGTTGGTGAGATATAGGTTTAATGCCGGCAGCGTTATAAATATAGACCACAAGATTTCATATATAAACGTTTTAATAAAAATATTCTAAGTTTTTGAGCACTTGATAACCATACTTAACATTTAATAAACGTCGCATATTCCCTTTATTATGAAATCTTACTACATCGTACCAAGTGTAGTCACCGAAACGAAGTACTGTGCAACCGTTGAATACTGGTCGTCCAGTCCGGTTGGGGTTGTCAGGCCCGATAGATCTATCAACAGGATTCGCGTTTACAATACCTCATGTAAATAGTAGTTACCAAGTTACCGGGAAGTATGCCAGTGGTACAACTCAACGTAGAATATATATTTTTAATCACTTGTGTTCATAACGTAAATCATAAAATGCATGTATTCTCATCCCGAAATATTTAGAGTTTAAAAGTGGGACTATATACTCACTTTTGCCTTGAAGGTATTTAATACGACTTGGTCTCCGATAGATATCACGAACCTAACCATATATATAATATATTAACATATTTTCTTTGCAAATAATCGTTACATATATACTTTTAATACTTTTAATATCTATTAGTCATAAGTTAGTAGTCCGATGTTAGTGGTCCACAATTAGTTGCTCAATAAAATAAATAAAGACCCCATCGTATTCGTATTGATCGCAATTAATCTCGATCCATGGTACCATGTTTTCAAATGACATGTTGCGTACGTAAAGTACCGTGTTGTCAAATGACGTGTTGCGTACAATCATGAGGTCTTATGATAAATCTTCTCGTGTTGTTTATGGGTGGTCCTGAAATATATAAAATCAAATCATAAGTAATTATATATAAAATATCATATTAATTAGAAAAAATATGATTAATTTACTTTTTCTCCAAATATTTTCGTAGCTAAACTAGCTTCGGATACCCAATCTTGTTTTAGTCGTAGTTTCTTCATTACAACTCCGTTTTTGTTGGTTCAACTTGCCACTTCCTTGGATCGAGTCAAATTTTAAGAATATGAACTGTAAATACCTTGGTTTATATTCGGAATCATAGGTTATAGTTCAAACTTTGGTGAAACTTATGAAAGTGATCATTTTCCATCATAAAAACAACATTTAATGATCATTTTTCTAAAAATACTTTCACTTTGAGTTAAACCATGAAATTTTTATGTGTTAACATATTAATAAGAAATATCATTTTTCCAGAACATAAACTTCCAATTAAAATTTCAAGATGGTTTTTAATTATCCAACCCAAAACAGCCCCCGGTTGCACTCCGACGACGTAGATTCAGTTTTTAAGATGTTCTTTGTAAAACCAAGTTATATCTTGTTAAGTTAGCATATAATTATGATATATTACAGGTATTGAAGTGTTTTAAAAGTTAAGTTAGGAGGATCTATTTAGTTTGCGAACAAGTTTGAAATCATTCAAACTATGTTCTTGTTGTTAAAATTTTACAACACAAAATAAGATAGCTATATAAATATGAATCGAATAAGGTTATGAATAAGGTTATGAATAAGGTTACTACCTCAAGTTACTTGGACAAAGTTACTACAAAAGATAATAAAAATCCTAGAACTAAAAGAGTGGTGGAGTGGGATTGAAAGATTGGAAGTAAACTTGTATTCTTGGAAGGATTATTGAAGTGTTCTTGTAAGAAATTTATTATGATGATTAAGGCTTGTTTTTGAAGCTAGATCTTCATGGTTATTTGCTGAAGTACTTAAGGGTTTAAGGCTTATAATAGTGTGTGTGTGTGTGTGTATTTATCTAGGAAATGGAGGAAGAAAATTGAACTAGAAATGATATGGAGGAAGGCCATATAAAACGTGATAGGGGGGAGACAAAACAAATTTCATGTTGTAATTTTGTGCAATTAGTCAAGCTTACTTCCAAATTCCAATTACCTCATATCTAGGGCAGTAATATGGCTGATTTAGATGTTGATTTGATGTGTATATACCAATACTAAATATGTATAGAAGCTGGGTATGATACGGGTACATATACCCTTGATATACGTATAGTAATCTTGAGAAAACGGAACGAGGATTCAAATATAGCTATCTTTTGTAAATATACGTATATAGTTTTATGTATAAAAGCCCTTTAAAAGTTATTAAATACATATCTATACAATACATGTATAAACATTATAAGTTTTAAGTATTTATGTCAAAGAACGTTACGTATAGTTATCGTTTTGAAAACTTAAGTTAGTAGTTTCAAAGTATACTTATATCTCATTGTTATTAGTACACAATGAGATGTTAAACCATCCTTAGATCATGTTAAATATATATAAATACATATATATACACAAATGTATAATTATCGTATGTTATATAGTTCGTGATATCATCGGTCAAATTGGACGGTCAAACGTTGTGTAAAACTCTTTTCAAAAACATAAGTCTCAACAATTTAGATTGCTTATCATGTTGGTAATGTTTAATTTATGTAAATATTAACCTCATATGTATAAAACGATCAGAAAATTCCGGGTCACTACAGTACCTACCCGTTAAATAAATTTCGTCCCGAAATTTTAAAGTTGTACCTATTTTGCGTTCCCGGGAAACAAATGTGGGTACTTTTGTTTTATCTGATCCTCTCATTCCCAAGTAAACTCGGGACCCCTTCGAGCATTCCAACGAACCTTAACAATTGGTATGTTGCTCTGCTTGAGCTGTTTAACTTCACGGTCCATGATTTCGACTGGTTCTTCTATGAATTGTAGTTTCTCGTCGACTTGAATTTCTTCAAGAGGAATGGTGAGGTCTTCCTTTGCAAGACACTTCTTAAGGTTTGAAATGTGAAACATATTATGTACTCCGGCGAGTTGTTGTGGTAACTCGAGTCGATAAGCTACCGGTCCAATGCGTTCGATGATCTTGAACAGGCCTACATACCTTGGGTTCAGTTTACCCCTTTTGCCGAAACATATTACACCTTTCCAAGGTGACACCTTTAGCATAACCATGTCACCGATCTGAAACTCTAATGGTTTCCTTCGAACATCGGCGTAGCTCTTTTGGCGACTACGGGCTGTTTTCAATCTCTCCTTGATTTGTACTATCTTCTCAGTAGTTTCGTGTATGATCTCGGGACCAGTTAAACGTCGATCTCCTACTTCATTCCAACATATAGGGGATTTACACTTCCTTCCATACAGTGCTTCGAATGGTGCAGCTTTAATGCTCGCATGATAACTATAATTATACGAAAATTCTGCTAATGGTAGATATTTATCCCATCCGTTTCCAAAATCGATCACACATTCCCTGAGAATGTCTTCTAGAGTTTGAATTGTTCTTTCGCTCTGCCCATCAGTTTGCGGATGATATGCGGTACTCATATCCAAACGAGTTCCTAGGGCCTCCTGTAGTGATTGCCAGAACTTTGATGTAAATCTACTATCACGATCGGATATAATAGAAATAGGTATTCCATGCCTTGAAACAATTTTCTTTATGTATAATCGTAATAGTTTCTCTATTCTATCCGTTTCCTTTATAGGCAAGAAATGTGCAGATTTGGTGAGACGATCAACTATTACCCAAATGGTGTCATAACCCCATGCAGTCTTGGGTAACTTTGTGATAAAATCCATGGTAATACCGTCCCATTTCCATTCTGGGATTTCTGGTTGTTGAAGTAACCCTGACGGCTTCTGGTGTTCTGCTTTGACTTTGGAACAAGTTAAACATTCCCCGACATATGTTGCAACGTCTGTCTTTAAATTAGGCCACCAATAATGCGTCTTAAGATCTTGATACATCTTTCCAACTCTAGGATGTATCGAGTATCTTGTCTTATGTGCTTCGTTCAATATCAACTTCCTTAATCCACCCAACTTTGGTACCCAAATACGTTTTCAAAATATCGAATTCCATCTTCCCGTATAACGAGTTGCTTCTCATACTTCTTCATTATTTCATTTCCTATGTTTTCTTTAGTAAGAGCTTCTCGTTGAGCCTCTTTGATTTGTGAGTTGATATTCATGCGAATTTTTATGTTCATCTCTCGTACTCGAATTGGTTCCCGTTCCTTTCTGCTTAAAGCGTCAGCCACCACGTTCGCTTTCCCGGAATGATAGCGAATTTCACAATCATAGTCATTTATCAGTTCGACCCACCTACGTTGCCTCATGTTCAGCTGTTTCTGATCAAAAATATGTTGAAGGCTTTTATGATCAGTAACACAGTGCATTTAACCCCATATAAATAATGTCTCCATATCTTCAATGCAAACACTACTGCTCCCAATTCTAAATCATGCGTCGTATAATTTCGCTCGTGAATCTTCAATTGTTAGGATGCGTATGCAATAACTTTCTTTCGTTGCATAAGGACGCAACCAAAACCTTGTCGAGAAGCGTCACAATATATCTCAAAATCATCGTTCCCTTCAGGTAACGATAAAATAGGCGCCGCAGTCAACTTCTTCTTCAGTAATTGAAATGCACTCTCCTGCTCAGAGGTCCATTTGTACTTCTTCCCTTTTTGCATTAACACTGTCAATGGTTTAGCTATTCGGGAAAATCTTGAATAAACCTTCTATAATAACCGGCTAAGCCCAAAAATTGACATATTTGTGTTGGTGTCTTAGGAGTCTCCCATTTTTCAATGGCCTCAATTTTAGCTGGATCAACCTGAATTCCTTTGCTACTAACAACGTGGCCAAGAAATTGCACTTCTTTCAACCAAAAAGCACACTTAGAAAATTTGGCGTATAACTGTTCTTTTCTTAACAATTCTAATACCAACCATAAATGCTGCTCATGCTCTTGCTCATTTTTGGAATAGATGAGAATATCGTCAATGAAAACGATAACAAACTTATCTAAATACGGACTAGAAACTCGATTCATGAGGTCCATGAATACAGCTGGCGCATTCGTCAATCCAAACGAGCATGACCAAAAATTCGTAATGACCGTAGCGTGTCCGGAATGTAGTTTTCGGAATATCTTCTTCTTTGACACGTAGTTGATGATAGCCTGATCTTAGGTTGATTTTCGAGTAAATACATGATCCTTGCAGTTGATCAAATAAGTCGTCAATTCTCGTTAGTGGATACCGATTCTTGATAGTTAACTTATTTAATTCACGGTAATATATACACATTCCGAAGGATCCATCTTTCTTCTTGACGAATAAAATCGGAGCTCCCCACGGTGAAGTGCTCGGTCGAATGAAACCACGGTCCAGTAATTCTTGTAACTGGCTTTGTAACTCTTTCATCTCAGATGGTGCAAGTCTGTATGAGCACGAGCCACTGGTGCAGCTCCTGGTACTAGATCTATTTGAAATTCTACAGATCTAAATGGAGGAAATCCCGGCAAATCTTCCGGAAAGACTTCAGGAAAATCTCTTGCCACAGGCACGTCGTTGATGCACTTCTCCTTTTCTTTCATTTCCACTTTATTAACATGTGCTAGGATAGCATATCACCCTTTCTTCAAGCACTTTTGGGCTTTCAAACAGCTAATGAGTTTTAGCTTTGAGTTACCCTTCTCTCCATAAATCATTACCAGCGTTTTATCCTTACGAGGAATGCGAATTGCCGTCTTGGCACACACAACTTCAGCTCCTATTTTGGACATCCAGTCCATGCCGACTATTACATCAAAACTTCCTAATTCTACGGTTATCAAATCAATTTTAAACGTTTCTCCGGCTAAATTTATTTTACAATCACGGCAAATTTTATTGGCTTTAATTAGTTTACCATTAGCTAACTCAATCATGTACTTAGCATCTAGAGGTAATGATGAACAATTCAATTTAGCGTAAAAGTTTCTACACACGTAACTTCTATCGGTACCAGTATCAAATATAATAGATGCTGATAAGTTATTAATGATAAACGTACCTGTAACCAGCTCCGAGTCTTCATACGCCTCTCTAGCATTAATAATAAATGCTCTTCTACGTGCAGATCCGTTATTCTTCTCTAGATTCGAGCACTGGCTCTTATAATGACCCTGTTTCCCACACCCATAACAAGTAACAGTGGCCAAGGCAGTTCTATTTGCATTGGTGGTAGGAGTCTTGGTGCCATTGGTATTTGTAATAGGAATCCTACAATCTTCAGCAAGATGACCCCTTCGATTACAATTATCGCACACCACATTACAATAACCAGAGTGATGTTTGTGGCATCTGTTACATAAAGGATTTCGTCCTTTGTAACCTGAGCTTGAACCACTACCCACACCTTGCATAGTTTCTTGTTTCTTGTTGGATTGTTGATTACCTTCCCACTTTCTTTTGTTTTCTAATGTCTTGACATCGCTGTTCTTATCCAGAATAATCTGGTCCATCAACTCGTTTGCCATGCTGATGGCTTCGTGAATAGTCTTGGGTTTTGATGCTGTAACATTTGCTTTGACATTTTTAGGCAAACCATCTTTGTACAGTTCTATATTCCGTTCTTCGGTTGGTACCAATTCGGGACATAGCAAAGCTAATTCCATGAATCGCTGATTGTAGTTGGTGAGTTCAGTACCAACAACTTTCAGGCTTCATAGTTCAGCTTCCAACTTTCTAACTTCGTTCCTTGGACAATACTCGTTGATTAGCATTATTTTGAATTCTTCCCATGGAGTATCATAAGCTACATCTCCTCCTACGGCCTTCACATAGTTTTTCCACCACATGAGTGCACTATCTTGTAGGGTGCACGATGCATACTTGGTCATGTCCTTCTCAATACAACCACTGATTTTAAACACAGATTCAATCTTTTCGATCCACCGAGTTAAACCGACCGGTCCTTCTGTTCTACTGAATGATGAGGGCTTGCAACCTTGAAAAGTTTTGTAAGTACATCCCATACGAGGATTTGGGTTAACTGCAGCACCTCTCGCAACCTTGACCCATAAAATTATGTCGTTCACTCGCTGATTGATGAGTTCCTCGATTTCTTGTTCCGTCATTCGGTTCAATCGCGCTATATTCTTCAATAAGAATGAAAAAAATAATTATTCACATGGAATATTATAGATGTAGTGTGTATCTACAGTACATCATAGCTTATTAATAATATGAACCAGTTATTATTATAAAAGCCTTTTCTTCTTATTAGCATTTTATAATTATATCTAGGGTAGTACCTACCCGTTAAAGTTCATACTTAATAGCTTAGTACAAAAATCAATTACTACCACCCAAATAATACTCAACCATGGAAAATTATTGCATTTCACACTTCACTATTTTACATATGCTTATCTTACATCAAACATTAAACAAACCACACTAGTAATATTATACAAAATGTTATATGATCCCATGGTTTAAAACAACAGCGCATCATTTAACCCAAAATGTTTGTGTTCAAAGAAATCGCTTAAAGGTTATCTTGACTGTCTCCCTGCGTTTTGGCTGAGGGGCTGAAGAACTGGATGCCGGGATAGAACTAATAGGAATAGCGAGAATAGGGGTGGAAGTGTCTGGTGGAGTTGGTGCCACAACATCCTCACTAAACTCGGAATTTAGATTTTCCAATTCAGTAGCCTTTCGTTTCTTTCCTCTTTCGAACTTGTCTTTCGTAATTTCCTGTATTTCTTCCTCCTCATGATCACTTTCTGGTTCCTCTTCAATTGATTCATCCGAAAATTGTGAGTCTTCCCCAAAGGTGTCATTTTCATCATCGGATAGGTTAATGACTGGAACACCATCTGAAGATTCTGGTTCGGAGTCGCTGAATGTGATAACAAGTTCTAAGCCAGACATCTATGACATAACAACTAGCACGTTAGTACCACATAATAATTTACATATTAATTTTTAACCAACAAGGATAAGCAATAGTTTTCAAAATCAAACACGGTCAAAGTCCAGACTCACTAATGCATTCTAACAAACTCGATAAGATACACTAATGCAAATTTTCTGGTTCTCTAAGACCAACGCTCTGATACCACATGTCATAACCCGTCCTAAACCATAAGGACAAATATAATAACATATGATTTCATCGCGAGGTATTGACCTCTATATGCGACATTTTTCAAAGAAAACTCCATTCGTTTTTACAATACAAACCATAACTTTTATTAAAAATACAAAGTTTAAACAACAAAATAATGATTATCGTTTAGCGATAATCTTAGCCTTACAAACTTTACATGTGATGATAACAACACGATTTCCAATGTATTTTACATTACAACTTCTCCGATATGCAGTTTTATTTTTGACACAAATATGCATACTCAAGATCTTGCTTAAATTCAACATGTTGCGGCGGAAGCTTTTAGTTATCACCTGAGAATAAACATGCTTAAAACGTCAACATAAAGTTGGTGAGATATAGGTTTAATGCCGACAGCGTTATAAATATAGACCACAAGATTTCATATATAAACGTTTTAATAAAAATATTCTAAGTTGTTGAGCACTTGATAACCATACTTAACATTTAATCAACGTCACATATTCCCTTTATTATGAAATCTTACTACACCGTACCAAGTGTAGTCACCAAAACGAAGTACTGTGCAACTGTTGAATACTGGTCGTCCAGTCCGGTTGGGGTAGTCAGGCCCGATAGATCTATCAACAGGATTCGCGTTTACAATACCTCATGTAAATAGTAGTTACCAAGTTACAGGGAAGTATGCCAGTGGTACAACTCAACGTAGAATATATATTATTAATCACTTGTGTCCATAATGTAAATCATAAAATGCATGTATTCTCCTCTCGAAATATTTAGAGTTTAAAAGTGGGACTATATACTCACTTTTGCCTTGAAGGTATTTAATACGACTTGGTCTCCGATAGATATCACAAACCTAACCATATATATAATATATTAACATATTTTCTTTTCAAATAATCGTTACATATATACTTATAATACTTTTAATATCTATTAGTCCGTAGTTAGCAGTCCGATGTTAGTGGTCCACAATTAGTTGCTCAATAAAATAAATAAAGATCCATCGTATTCGTATTGATCGGAATTAATCTCGACCCATGGTACCATGTTGTCAAATGACGTGTTGCGTACATAAAGTACCGTGTTGTCAAATGACGTGTTGCGTACAATCATGAGGTCTTATGATTAATCTTCTCGTGTTGTTTACGGGTGGTCCTGAAATATATAAAATCAAATCATAAGTAATTATATATAAAATATCATATTAATTAGAAAAGATATGATCAATTTACTTTTTCTCCAAATATTTTCGTAGCTAAACTAGCTTCGGATACCCAATCTTGTTTTAGTCGTAGTTTCTTCATTACAACTCCGTTTTTGTTGGTTCAACTTGCCACTTCCTTGGATCGAGTCAAATTTAAGAATATGAATTGTAAATACCTTGGTTTACATTCGGAATCACAGGTCATAGTTCAAACTTTGGTGAAACTTATGAAAGTGATCATTTTCCATCATAAAAACAACATTTAATGATCATTTTTCTAAAAATACTTACACTTTGAGTTAAACCATGAAATTTTTATGTGTTAACATATTCATAAGAAATATCATTTTTCCAGAACATAAACTTCCAATTCAAAGTTCAAGATAGTTTTTAATTATCCAACCCAAAACAGCCCCCGGTTGCACTCCGACGAAGTAGATTCAGTTTTTAAGATGTTCTTTGTAAAACCAAGTTATATCTTGTTAAGTTAGCATATCATTATGATATATTACAGGTCTTGAAGTGTTTTAAATGTTAATTTAGAAGGATCTATTTAGTTTGCGAACAAGTTTGAAATCATTCAAACTATGTGCTTGTTATTAAAATTTTACAACACAAAATAAGATAGCTATATAAATATGAATTGAATAAGGTTATGAATAAGGTTACTACCTCAAGTTACTTGGACAAAGTTACTGCAAAAGATAATAAAAATCCTAGAACCAAAAGAGTGGTGGAGTGGGATAGAAAGATTGGAAGTAAACTTGTATTCTTGGAAGGATTATTGAAGTGTTCTTGTAAGGAATTTATTATGATGATTAAGGCTTGTTTTTGAAGCTAGATCTTCATGGTTATTTGTTGAAGTACTTAAGGGTTTAAGGCTTATAAGAATGTGTGTGTTTATCTAGGAAATGGAGGTAGAAAATTGAACAAGAAATGTTATGGAGGAAGGCCATATAAAATGTGATGGGGGGGGCGAGACAAAAACAAATTTCATGTTGTAATTTTGTGTAATTAGTCAAGCTTACTTCCAAATTCCAATTACCTCATATCTAGGGCAGTAATATGGCTGATTTAGATGTTGATTTGATGTGTATATACTAATAGTAAATACATATAGAAGCTGGGTATGATACGGGTACATATACCCTTGATATACGTATAGAAATCTTGAGAAAACGGAACGAGGATTCAAATATAGCTATCTTTTGTAAATATACTAATATTGTTTTGATGTTATGCGAGGTGTATATGAAATAGCTTTATTTTTACAACTAAATACTATTAAATACGATACAATTTTACACAAGATATTTATTTATTTATAGAATCGATATACTTAAACCTTGTTACAACACTTATAGGCAGTGTACCTAATCGTACAGTAGTGTAGGTTTTAGTAAGTCCGGTTCGTTCCATAGGGAAAATCTTTAAACAAAGCTTAACGCTATATTAGTTTTAATTTATAAAAATACAAATATATATAAGTAATATTATTATTATAAAGGAGGGTTTTTATCGTTTAATGACCGGTTTGTCAATTTTAAAACTTTAGTCGCAGTTAAAACCTAATGTAAAATATTAAAAATAAATATAACTTAATTTAAAGCGTAAAGTAAATAACGATAATGAAATTGTGATAAATAAAAGTGCGATAAAATAAAATTGCAATAATTAAAAATTACGATAATTAAAAGTGCAATACAATAACAATAAATAAAAGTGAGATAATTAGAAGTGCAATTAAATATAAAATAAAGGAAATTAAATATGAAATAAAAGAATTATGCTTATTTAAACTTCCTTAATCATGATGTTTGACGTGTTGATTTTAGTTTTATGCCCATGGGTTAATTGTCCTTTGTCCTGGATTATTTAATATGTCCTTCTGGTTTTTGTCCATAACAGTCCATCAGTCATAAATATAAAGTGCGAGTGTCCTCGTCAAATTATCCTTATACCCGAAGTCAAATATTCCAACTAATTGGGGACTTAAACTGTAACAAGGTTTTAATACTTTGTTTAATAATTACACCAGGTTATCGACTGCGTGTAACCTAAGGTTTTAATACTTTGTTATCAATTATGCCAAGTGTCCTTGTACATAATTTCACCCCTGTTTTAATAATTCCATAGACTATAAATCCATTCCCGTGTCCGGTTAAATGAACGATTATTCATACATATAAATATCCCGTCCATCGTGTCCGATCGAGTGTATATGGTTATTTATGGGTACGTCTAATTGTAAATCTTTATATTAAAATTAACAAACTATCATTTAGTTAAACAAATATAAAGCCCATTAATAGCCCATAGTCTAATTTCCACAAGTGTCGTTCTTTTTTCCAAACCCCAATTATGGTACAAAGCCCAATTACCCAATTTTAATATTTTTAGCCCAACATCATGATTACTTCGTTTTAAATAAGCATAATAATAACTTAGCTACAAGACATTAAATTAAAAAGGTTGAACATAACTTACAATGATTAAAAATAGCGTAGCGTTACACGGACAGAATTTCGACTTACACCCTTACAACATTCGCTAACATACCCTTATTATTAGAATTTAAAATTAAAATTAAAATTAAAATTAAAATATAAATATATATAAATATATATATATATATATATATATATATATATATATATATATATATATATATATATACGTTGATGATAGAGAGATTGATATATGATTTTTTTGATTCACCAAACTGCGACTTTTATAGGCATGTGGGCTGGAAAAGGGCCTCATGTGATCGCATGGGCTTTGCCCTTCAAGGCCATGCGATCGCATGGCCAGCTGGGGAGGCTCAAAAGTCTTTAAAAACGTGGGCTGCTTATTTATTTATTATATAATATAATATATAATTAAATTTAATTATATATATATTATATTATATTCTTGTACTCCGTTGACTTGTAATTTTTAGTTCGTTGCGTCGAGCGTTGAGAGTTGACTCTGGTCCCGGTTCAGGATTTTCGAACGTCCTTGCGTACAATTTAATATCTTGTACTTTGCGTTTTAAATCTTGTACTCTTGTAATTTTGAGACGTTTCTTATCAATAATTGGAACCTCTTTGATTGTAATTTGTACTTTTGAGCTTTTTGGTCGTTTGCGTCTTCAATTTGTCGAATCTGTCTTTTGTCTTCATCTTTTATTATTTAAACGAATATTACTTGTAAATAGAACAGTTGCAACTAAAAGCTTGTCTTTCTTGAGGAATAATGCTATGAAATATATGTTCGTTTTTAGGATTATCAAATATTCCCACACTTGAGCGTTGCTTGTCCTCAAGCAATATAGTCTTGAAATATACTAGAATCACCTCTTTATTCTTCACACTTTGTACATCAGTGATTTCTATACGGCGGTATAAACAATGGTAGTAACGATGTGGTTTACAGTCCCACATGACTATAAAAATTTAGATCTATTAAGGAAATTGGATCTTTATGAAAACATATGATCTTTTTGAAAATTCAATCTAGCTTTTACCCTAGATAAGTTTTTCGGAATAACCTTTCATCCCTGTTTGCAAATTGTTTTTGTGGGTTTGGTAGGTTTCAGATTTGAAAATTTTAGCTCAAAACTTGTGGTTTTGTGTCACCCACTTGCTAACCTTGTATTAGGAAAGCAACACGTCCAGTTTACTTGTTCCGAATATTACCTTTCGGTAAACTACCGTCCGGTTGTAAAGGAAAGCGTTGAACAAGCAACTGTTAAGGCAATGTCCCCTGACATGCTTTTAATTATGGTCTATAACGTATCGGATGCAATTACTATCCTTGGTAGGAGCAATAGTAAAGCTCACCCTTATAATTTTTCGGTCTGGCACAAGGTCCTGTCTTTGACCATGCTATGCAACCACCGTTCTTACGGTTGACACCCGATTTGGTTCAGGTGACCTAATGAATTCCAGATGAATTTCTAGGATTTTACGTTCAATGGTAATGAACGCATTGAAAATGGGTTTTCAGAAAACAAATCGGTTTGTAATTTTTGATTAAAATATTTTCTCGTTTAAGCTCGAGTTTAGATATCATCGAATTCCATGAGTTTGTAATTCTCAATCTTTAAGGTCAATCTCAAGGATTGAGTAATATCAGTCTTAAAAGCTGATTTTTGATCTTTAAGGAGATTGTCCTTTCCGGGGATCTGATTCATTAGTCTTATCCAGCTAATTTGCACGGCGTCCTCCCCATTTTACAAGACAGATCCTCTCATGGTTAGGATAAGTCTGACCACTTGGCGACCCTGTTTGATGCTGAGGTCCGTGAATTTCCTGCTGATTTTAGAGATGACTTTTCTAGATTTTTTGTCAACCTACAGCTGGTCTGGACGACAACTTCTTGACCTAAATCAAGAAGCGCGTTTCTTTTTCGGAAGACTTTACTTCCTTTTAATGATGGAATTGATTCATTGTGTAGATCCATCTTTCTTACAGTAAATCGGGTAAAACTTTTTATTTTAGTCTAAAGCAAAAGTATCTTCAATTATTTGTTACGGAAATATGTGACATATGTTTAAGATAACTTGGTAAATTTTCCCACACTTGGTTTTTATTTTCCTTTTTATTATCCTCTATTCCATTTTAAATGAATTTTAACATTTTGGTTTGTTTCTCAATTTATGTCCTTTCCGAGGTAACAATAATTTCGGTGTTAACACCCAGTTTTATCGTTCATAAATATGTATAAACATGATTTTGAGTTCATTTAATTGAAAATTTTGAAAAATTTTACTAGAAGTGGGTAGTCAGTATATAAGACTAGGGCTGTTCTTTATTATCAGAGAACACTAGATTCTAATACAACTACTGCTTTACTAGTATTTCTAATGGTAACCAAGTGTATAAAGTAAAATTTCAAAAATTCGGAAAGAATTTAACCCCTTCCCACACTTAAGATCTTGCAATGCCCTCATTTGCAAGAAATCAGTAACAGTTTAAATTATTGAGGGTGATTAGCGTAGAAAAATGATTAAATTTTACCAAAGTTTCCAAACATATTGGCGTTTGTTTGCTGAATGATAAATGGTGCACATCATTTGTCATTCCGTCTTGTTGTTACATCACATTTATTTTTCATCTTGTCATCAAAACTAGCTTTTGCTGAACTTAATGCCAGTCTTTGAAAAGGCGCTGTTTTACCCTGTTGTGTACAATCGACAATATACACACACTACAAATATAAACATGCATGACAATTTGAAATGGGACTTAATATCCCACTTTCAAATCCTAAATGTGAAATATTAGTACACAATAATAATAAAAATGATAAAGATTACATAAATATATTCAATAACATAAGTTTAAACATGAATAAGTAAAAAGATAAAAACATAAAAATCATAAAAATAACCAAATGGAACCAAATCAGTCTGGATAGGGGTTCCAGTTCATCTCATCAGGCGGGTTCCATTGTTGGTTATAGGTGTTCTGATAGGCTTGTTTATAGTCATACCGATTAAAGGGTGGTCGGATGTCGGGGTTGTGTGGCGGAAAATAAGCAGGTCGAGTAGGCACGTAATTATTTGGTACCTGATATGATAGCTGGCTCATGATTAGGTGCTGATGAACTAACCAACTATCGTGTTGGCGTCGCCTATAATCCTCGTATACTCTCTCGGAGTTCCACTACTCGTACATACAATGTCTGGCCACGCTTGTCATTGATTCCTCATCTATACGAACGTGGACGTCAAGAATAGCATCTCGAATGACATCCCTGATGTCTTCCGCTTCCTCCATTTCTTTGTCTGAACCCCTTTCTACCTGTGGATAATTACCTTCATAGGGAAGTGCCTGGTTGCGTCTACTCTTCAATACCTTAGCACCTACATAAACCCACAATCCTATGGTCTCATCCTGTTCTCTACAAAGCTGTAATGGACCCCCTCGGTTCCTATCAACACATAAATACTCTCCAATGAGAGTAACAAAAATACCTCATCCTATTATACTCCCATCCTGCATTCCTTCTACCATTTTAGATAAATAAAAACCAACACATTAAGGGATATTAACAAAGCTTCTCGGGTCTCGAATACACTTTAGGTAAAATAAATCATGTAAGGTCAGTTTCTCCTTATTATGACCTCTTTGTGTAATCGAGTTAGCCAAAAATCTATGAATCACACGAAGCTCGGCTTTGTTAATATGTAAGTAGGAGTGTTTTCCTACTAGTGTAAAAACATTATAGTTTGACATACGCCTCCAAACGGCGTCAGCGTCAAAGTTCCTATCTACCCTTTTACAGCGATAAATCAAACTCATACAATCGGGTAGTAGCAATTCACTAGGAGTGTAAATCTGTAATGCCCTGGCCATGTCCATCATGGACATTCTGTACATCCTACCGCCAAGGATAAATCTAAGAAAACTTCTATCATCTAACCTATCTATATCTACATTTAACGCTATAGTACTCATCAGCTCAACACACCATTCCTTATATACAGGTCTACGAATGGTGAAAAGACGTATCCAATCTGTAAAAAAAGAACTGTCATACCTTTGTACCAAATGCTGTCCAACACGGTCAGCTAGATGGACCGTTTCCAAAGGATTCCAATCAATTACCCTCGGCACCTCTACCTCTTTTGTTACCAATCTAAATTTATTACTTTGATATGATGGGTAATCTCTCCATCGTCTATCGAATCTCAAATTAGGATGCAATGTGTGTTCCGGAATTGTTGGGTATTCTACAGGCGGATGTGGCGGAAATACTGTGAGTTCATTAGGTAACTATAGCGGATCATAATAGGGCACATGCTGTTCAGGCTGATGTTGTGGTTCCTGTTGTGGTTGTTGTTCAGGTTCATATTGCATTTCTGGTTCTGGTTCTGGAGCTGGAGCAGGCTGTCTAGATGATGATGCTCCTGAACCTCCAGTATCTGCTTTCTGCAAAACACATTAAACACAAAATTTTTGCATCCAAGTATGCATTAGTGTTAGCAAAATAACAATTTAAAACAATCACAATAACATGTTAAATCAAAATTAAACTTATACACATTTTCACAATTTTTTACAATTCTACACTTTTCCAAATAAGCACATATGAAAATGTAGACAAAGTTCATAAGCATTTAACTCAAATAACATGTCAAAACAGTCATTACTAACAATTAAACAAGTCTCAAATGGCAAATATATCAAATTAATCAAGTTCATGAATTTTGGACTTAAAAAGTCCACTTTAATCTTTAAAAATCATGTTTAGGATCAATGTTTGGATCATTTAACTACCTAAACATGTTACACTACTCAATTTAGCAATAATTCATGACAAAAATCGGCCATAACCTGTTTATATCAAAAAGCCCCAAATTGCTCAAGAACACAAACCCTAGATTTCTAAAAATTTTGAAGTTTTTGGCTTCAAATCATGTTAAATAGCATCAATCTAGGTTATACATGCATAAAATACTAACAATTTAACACTAATTACACTAGAAATCAACAAAATTGCATTAGGTAAAATATTGGTAATTATCACAAAAATTAGGAATTTATAGAGTTTAGGGGTGTAATTTTTACCTTTTTGCTGAAGAATGAGAATCTAGGCATGATTAGAGCAAAAAATTTGACGAATTACGGTGAAAAATTGCGAATTTTAGAGAGGATTTGAGTGTATTTTCGGGTATATGTGTATGTTGTGGTGTAGAAGACAGAACAGGCGACTGCTTGTATCAGGCCTGATTTTTGCCTCTATACGATCGCATGGAGGTATAGTGAGAATCCCATGCGATCGCATGGGTGCCCGGCTACAGTGATTTGGCCTTTTTTTTTTTTTATAAAACCTTATACTTTATAAAACATATAATTAATTAAATTCTAAAAATTTTGTTTTCCTTTAGGAGCGAGGGTGTTTCGGATCGATGTCCTAGTCCGTCCCTCAACAATATTTTAAAATTTGTCAATTCAAAGCACGGTTTTAAAAGCAAAGATTTTTGGGTTTTTTAAATGTTTTTGGCATACTTTAATATAATAAGATTAAAAATAATGATAATAAAAGTTCTCATCCCTACCTCGGGTAAAGCAATTTCTGTTCAATGACCTAGTCATCAACTCACGACGAATTTTAAAAATTATATTTTTAACTTAACGAAATAAAGTAAATTTTTATTTTTAAATTCACACCAAACTTAAATTTAAAATGCATAAAATTAAAAATTCATATTAAAAATTCACACCAAACTTAAATTATATTTTTGTTTTTATACATACAAACTTAAAAAATATTTATTTTTCAAATATTTACAATTTTAAAGAAGTTTACAATATTAATTTAATATTTATATATTAATTTTAAAAACATGGTAAAAATAAAATTAAAAATCTTTTTGGTCTTTTATCCCACTTTAATCAATCAAATATTATTAAAAATATACGCCCCTCTTTTCGGTAAAGTAATTTCGGTTCCATGACCTAATTTAACTCATGACGAATTTTTGAAATATTTTGGTTTGATTGATTAAAGATATTTATACCTTAAGAATAAATGGTAAATTTCGCAGTGATGTAATAAATTTTTGTATGATACCAATAATTTCGGTCGCAAGACCTAATTTTATCGAATACCAATTTAATACTTTATAGCGAACAAATTAGCATTTATTATCAAAAGGTTAAAAATAATAAAAATAAAAATAAAAATAAAAACTGTACAAACTTACCTGTGAAAGAGATTTCTTAGTGATATGCTCTAGCCCACTCATAAGATAGTCGGACTAATTGGTTTTCCATGGCTACATAGGCGTAACCTCGAGCATTTAATGTTTTTTCTTCTAAACATATGAACGGTCCGTTTCTGCATAAAGTAACAAATTCGGTATTTAAATAGGTTTAATTATTTGAACATTTACCTTCGTGTGACCATTTTCTGCATTTGTGGCATTTTTCAAGGTGTCGTGCTCTTCTTTTCGTTGCGGATTTTGATTTCCCTTTACCAAATTGTAACTTATTATCTTCGCATCTGGATTCTTTTCTTACTCCGTCCAATTTTTCTCTGATTACTGATACCAGTTCACTCGGAAGTGTGTCATTATTACGTTTAGTGATCAAAGCGTGTAGCATTAGACCATGGTTTAGTTCACAGGAAGTCTTCATTTCGTAAAAACCTAAAAAAAAATAAAAATTCAGAATGGGGGGAGAAGACTAGTTCTTTAGGGTCTGCTAGGGAAAGACCATTCGGGTTCCATTTTCGAGAACTACACGAAAACAGAAAATCTAACTCTAACAGAAATACATATTATCCTTTAAAGACTTGATTCTCCCCACACTTAGTTAGCTGTGGTGTCGAAATTGTGATTGACTTCGTTATCAACTTCCATCGGACTATCTATGTAATGTTTAATTCTGTGACCATTAACTTTAAATTCAATCCCATTTGAATTTATTAATTCTACTGTTCCGTACGGGAAAACTCTTTTGACTATGAATGGCCCAGACCATCTTGATTTCAATTTTCCAGGAAATAGCTTGAATCTTGAATTGAAAAGAAGAACTCTGTCTCCTTCTTTAAATTCTTTTGAACTTCTGATTCTTTTATCATGCCATTTCTTTGTTATTTCCTTATAGATTAACGAATTTTCGTATGCTTCATGTCTTAATTCTTCTAATTCGTTTGGTTGACTTAATCGTAAACGTCCAGCTTCATGTAAATCAAGATTACATGTCTTCAAAGCCCAAAATGCTTTGTGTTCAATTTCTACTGGAAGATGACATGCTTTTCCGTAAACGAGTCTAAAAGGTGTGGTTCCAATTGGAGTTTTGTAGGCTGTTCTAAAAGCCCAGAGTGCATCCTCCAATTTAATGGACCATTCCTTCGGATTTGATCCTACGGTTTTCTCTAAAATACGTTTCAAAGCTCGGCTGGTATTTTCAACTTGTCCACTTGTTTGTGGATGATATGCGGTGGAGATTTTATGAGTTACTCCATATCTTTTAAGAACTTTCTCAAGTTGATTATTACAGAAATGAGTTCCCCGATCACTTATTAAAGCTTTCGGTGTTCCAAACCTTGCAAAAAGACGTTTTAAAAATTTGACTACAACTCGTGCATCGTTAGTTGGGAGAGCTTGTGCTTCCGCCCATTTAGATACATAATCAATGGCTACGAGAATATAGAGATTATTATGAGATTTTGGAAATGGACTCATAAAGTCAATACCCCAAATGTCAAATACTTCACATAATTGAATGACATTTTGTGACATTTCATCACGTTGATTTATTTTTCCGGCCCTTTGACATGCATCACAGGATTTGCAAAGAAAGTGTGAGTCTTTGTAAATTGTAGGCCAATAGAATCCATCATCATAAACTTTTCATAATGCCCTCCTGTTGGTCCTGTGTGACAATGGTTTAAAATTTTACTAGCTTCATCTCCGAACACACATCGGAGTATTATTCCATCGGGACAACTTTTAAACAAATGTGGATCTTCCCAGAAATAGTGTTTTATATCACTAAAGAATTTCTTTCGTTTTTGGTACGATAATCCCTTTTCAAGGAATCCACATACTAAGTAGTTTGCATAGTCTGCAAACTATGGAATTTCATTATAATCTATCTTCAATAGATATTCATCAGGAAAGTTGTCTTGTATGGCCGATTCATTTAGAACTTCTAATTCGGAATTTTCAAGACGAGAAAGATGATCAGAGGCGAGATTTTTTGCTCCACTTTTATCTCGGATTTCAATATCGAACTCTTGTAAGAGTAAGATCCAACGGATTAATCTTGGTTTGGCATCTTGTTTCAAAAATAGGTATCTAAGAGCAGAATGGTCAGTATAGACAACCGTTTTAGCTAGAACGAGATATGAACGAAATTTGTCAAAAGCAAAGACAATTGCAAGGAGTTCTTTTTTAGTAGTTGTGTAATTTGTTTGTGCTCCTTGTAACGTCTTACTAGCATAATATATAGGTTGAAATCGTTTTTCAATCCTTTGTCCTAAAACGGCTCCCATTGCAAAATCACTTGCATCGCACATTAGTTCAAACGGTAAATTCCAATTTGGTGTTATCATGATCGGCGCATTAGTGAGTTTTTCTTTAAGAATATTAAAATATTTAATGCATTCATCTGAAAAGATGAATGGAGCATCCTTTTCTAGGAGTTTATTCATAGCAGTGGTAATTTTAGAAAAATCTTTTATGAAACGTCGGTAAAAATCGGCATGCCCTAGAAAACTCCTAACTCCTCTAACATTGGTGGGATATGGAAGTTTAGCAATTACATCTACTTTAGCTCTATCCACTTCAATTCCTTCCTTTGAAATTTTATGTCCAAGAACGATGCCTTCTTTAACCATGAAATGGCATTTCTCCCAATTAAGAACTAGATTTGATTGTTCGCATCTAATAAGCATTCGTTCTAGATTAGCTAGACATGTTTCAAAAGTATCACCTAAGACTGAAAAGTCATCCATGAAAACTTCCATGCATTCTTCTATTATGTCGTGAAAAATCGCCATCATGCAACTTTGAAAGGTTGCAGGGGCGTTGCAAAGTCCAAATGGCATGCGTTTGTAAGCAAAAGTACCATAAAGGCACGTGAATGTGGTTTTCTCTTGGTCTTCGGGTGCTATTGGAATTTGAAAATATCCGGAAAATCCATCAAGAAAACAATAGTAACTATTTTCGGCTAATCTTTCCAACATTTGATCAATGAAAGGTAAGGGAAAGTGATCTTTTCTGGTGGCGTCATTTAATTTTCTATAATCAATACATACACGCCATCCTGTTACAGTCCTAGTAGGAATAAGCTCATTTTTTTCATTTGTAATGACAGTCATGCCACCCTTCTTAGGCACGCATTGAACTAGGCTTACCCATGGACTATCAGAAATTGGATAAATTAAACCTGCATCAAGCAGTTTAATAATTTCTTTCTTAACAACATCTTGCATATTCGGATTTAGTCTTCGTTGGCGTTGCACATACGTTTTATGACCTTCTTCCATAAGGATTTTATGTGTGCAATACGAAGCACTTATTCCTTTAATATCATGAATCTTCCATGCAATGGCTGGTTTATGAGCTTTTAATACAGAAATGAGTTGAGATTTTTCATTTTCAGTAAGAGAAGACGATATTATTACAGGTAATTCAGATTCACCATGTAAATAAGCATATTCCAAATGGTTTGGAATTGGATTTAACTCTAGTGTCGGAGGTTCTTCTATCGATGATTTATATCGATATCTGTCTTCTTCTTTTAACATTTGAATTTCTTCTGTTGTTGGTTCATATCCATTAGCCATAAGTGTAGCTAACATTTCAGTTTCATCAATTGGTTCAGTTCCTTCTCCTAAAGAACATTCTCCTGTTCCTTGCAATTCTGGAAATTCTTCTAACAATTCTGCATGTGATTCTATAGTTTGAATATAATAGCATGTATCATCTGCAGATTGCGGTTGTTGCATTGCTCTATCAACTGAAAAGGTAACACTCTCGTCCTCTATACTTAGGGTCAGTTTCTTACCAAACACGTCTATCATTGCTTTAGCCGTGTTTAAGAATGGTCTTCCTAATATGAGAGGAACTTGAGAATCTTCTTCCATGTCCAGAACAACAAAATCTACTGGAAATACTAAAGTACCAACTTTAACTAGCATGTTTTCCATTATCCCTCTAGGATATTTTATTGATCGATCGGCTAGTTGTATGCTTATTCTTGTTGGTTTCAATTCTCCAAGGTTTAGTTTAGCGTATATTGAATATGGCATTAAATTTATACAAGCACCTAAATCTGCCAATGCTTCTATTGAACTAAACTACCCAGAAAATATGGAATTGTGAAACTTCCTGGATTAGATAATTTTTCTGGTATCTTATTCAACAGCACTGCTGAACAATTAGCATTCATAGTAACGGCCGAGAGTTCTTCCATTTTCTTTCTATTTGTGATCAGATCTTTCAAAAATTTAGCATATCTAGGCATTCCTGAAATTACATCAATGAAAGGAAGATTGACATTTATTTGTTTAAACATATCCAAAAATTTGGATTGCTCGGCTTCAAGTCTCTCTTTTTTCATTTTACTCGGGTAAGGAAGTGGTGGTTGGTATGGTTTAACATAAGGCTTAGCCTTAACTGTATTATCTTCATTAACCTTTTCAACTACCGGTTCTTTTTCCTTATCTTGCTCAGGTTGTGGTTCTTGTGTAGTAGGAATAGCTTCATCAGAAATTTCAGGTATTTCAGGTGGTTTAAGTGTAATACCACTTCTTGTGGTAATTGCTTTAGCTGTTTCATTCCGGGGGTTAGCATTTGTATCACTAGGTAGACTTCCCTATTTTCTTTCACCTATTAACCTTGCTAGGTTACTTACTTCTTGTTCCAGATTTTGAATAGAAGCTTGTTGATTTCTAAATGCTTGAGCATTTTGTTCATTCGTTTGTTTCTGAGATGTAAAAAACTGAGTTTGAGATTCAACTAGCTTCGTCATCATATCTTCTAAATTCGGCTTTTTATCATCGATTTGTGGTGGTTTGTTTTGAAAGTTAGGTCTTTGCTGATTGTAAGTATTATTGGATACTTGTTGATTGCTAGGACCTTGTTGGTTGTTGTATGGAACATTTCGGTTATAATTCTGGTTTTGATTGTAAATCGGTCTTGGCGGTTGATAATTATTTTGATAATTATTTCCAGGCCTTTGGTTTATGTATGAAATATTCTATATTTGTTCCATTGTTAGTTCAATACTAAGACAATCTTTTGTCAAATGTGGTCCTCCACACTGCTCACAACTAATTCGTATTGAGTGTATATCCTTAGTCATCTTTTCCATTCATCTCTCGACAGCATCTATCTTTGCGGAAATGGAATCTAAGTCATGGCTAGAATCGGCTCTAGCTGCTTTAGATGATCTAACGATATCTTTTTCTTGGTGCCTGATGCGAAGCGAGGTGTATATAAAATAGTTATTATTTTACTAGGAAAACACTATTAAATACGATACAATTTTACACAAGATATTTATTTATTTATAGAATGGATATACTTAAACCTTGCTACAACACTTATAGGCAGTGTACCTAATCGTACAGTAGTGTAGTTTTTAGTAAGTCCGGTTCGTTCCACAGGGAAATCTTTAAACAAAGCTCAACGCTATATTAGTTTACTTTTATAAAAATACAAATATATATATAAGTAATATTATTATTATAAAGGGGGTTTTTACCGTTTAATGACCGGTTTGTCGATTTTAAAACTTTAGTCGCAGTTAAAACCTAATGTAAAATATAAAATAAATACAAGACTTAAATTAAAGCGTAAAGTAAATAACGATAATGAAATTGCGAATAATAAAAGTACGATAAAATAAACTTGCGATAATTAAAAAGTACGATAATTAAAAGTGCGATTAAATAACAATAAATAAAAATGCGATAATTAGAAGTGCAATTAAATATAAAATAAAGGAAATTAAATATGAAATAAAAGAATTATGCTTATTTAAACTTCCGTAATCATGATGTTTGACGTGTTGATTTTAGTTTTATGCCCATGGGTTAATTGTCCTTTGTCCTGGATTATTCAATATGTCCGTCTGGTTTTTGTCCATAACAGTCCATCAGTCATAAATATAAATTGCAAGTGTCCTTGTCAAATTATTATTATACCCGAAGATAAATATTCCAACTAATTGGGGATTCGAATTGTAACAAGGTTTTAATACTTTGTTTAATGAATACACCAGGTTATCGACTGCGTGTAAACCAAGGTTTTACTACTTTGTTAACAATTACACCAATTACCCTTGAATGTAATTTCACCCCTGTTTTAATTATTCTAGTGGCTATTAATCCATTCCCGTGTCCGGTTAAATGAACGATTATTCGTACATATAAATACCCCGCCCATCGTGTCCGATCGAGTGTATATGATAATTTATAGGGACGCCCAATTGTAAATCTTTATATTAACATTAACAAACTTTCATTTAGTTAAACAAATATAAAGCCCATTAATAGCCCATAGTCTAGTTTCCACAAGTGTCGTTCTTTTATCCAAACCCCAATTATGGTACAAAGCCCAATTACCCAATTTTAGTAATTAGCCCAACATCATGATTACTTCGTTTTAAATAAGCATAATAATAACTTAGCTACGAGACATTAATGTAAAAAGGTTGAACATAACTTACAATGATTAAAAATAGCGTAGCGTTACACGGACAGAATTTCGACTTACACCCTTACAACATTCGCTAACATACCCTTATTATTAGAATTAAAATTAAAATTAAAATTAAAATTAAAATATAAATTATATATATATATCGTATATATTGAGAGAGATAGAGAAATAAGATATGAAATTTGATCAGAATTCGGTTTGCTTTATAGCCAGACTTGATTTTTGGGGCTCCGCGACTCGCGGCAAAATGCCCTTCAAACTCCGCGAGTCGCGGAGATATATTTACAGCTCACACCCTTGGAGTTTCTTGCTGCCGACGGTTTTTAATATATATATATAATATATATATAATTAATATAATTAATTATATATTATATTATATTTATATACATAGTTAACTTGTAACTTTTAGTCCGTTGCGTCGAGCGTTAAGAGTCGACTCTAGTCCCGGTTCCGGATTTTCGAACGTCCTCGCGTACAATTTAATATCTTGTACTTTGCGTTTTGAATCTTGTACTTCTGTAATTTCGAGACGTTTCTTATCAATAATTGGAACCTTTTTGATTGTCTTTTGTTCTTTTGAGCTTTTTGGTCGTTTGCGTCTTCAATTCGTCGAATCTGTCTTTTGTCTTCACCTTTTATTATTTAAACGAATATCACTTGTAAATAGAACAATTGCAACTAAAAGCTTGTCTTTCTTGAGGAATAATGCTATGAAATATATGTTCGTTTTTAGCATTATCAAATATTCCCACACTTGAGCGTTGCTTGTCCTCAAGCAATATCGTCTTGAAATACTAGAATCACTTCTTTATTCTTCACACTTTGTACATCAGTGATTTCTATACGGCGGTATAAACAATGGTAGTAACGATATGGTTTACAGTCCCACATGACTATAAAAATTTAGATCCATTAAGGAAATTGGATCTTTATGAAAACATTTGATCTTTTGAAAATTAAATCTAGTTTTTACCCTAGATAAGTTTTCCGGAATAACCCTTTACCGGTGTTTGCAAAATATTTTTGTGGGTTTGGTGGGTTTCAGATTTGAAAATTTTAGCTCAAAACTTGCGGTTTTGTGTCACCCACTTGCTAACCTTGTATTTGGAAAGCAACACGTCCAGTTTACTTGTTCCGTATATTACCTTTCGGCAAACTACCGTCCGGTTGTAAAGGAAAGCGTTGAACAAGCAACTGTTTAAGGCAATGTCCCGTGACATGCTTTTGATTATGGTCTATAACGTGTCGGACGCAATTACTATCCTTGGTAGGAGCAATAGTAAAGCTCACCCTTATAATTTGTCGGTCTGGCACAAGGTCCTGTCTTTGACCATGCTATGCAACCACCGTTCTTACGGTTGACACCCGATTTGGTTCAGGTGACCTAATGAATTCCAGGTGAATTCCTAGGATTTTACGTTCAATGGTAATGAACGCATTGAAAATAGGGTTTTCAGAAAACAAATCGGTTTATAATTTTGATCAAAATATTTTCTCGTTTAAGCTCGAGTTTAGATATCATTGAATTCCATGAGTTTGAATTCTCAATCTTTAAGGTCAATCTCTAGGATTGAGTAATATCAGTCTTAAAAGCTGATTTTTAATCTTTAAGGAGATTATCCTTTCTGGGGATCTGATTTATTAGTCTTATCCAGCTAATTTGCACGGTGCCCCCCCATTGTATGAGATAAATCCTTCTCATGGTTAGGATAAATCTGACCACTTGGCGACCCTGTTTAATGCTGAGGTCCGTGGATTTCCTGCTGATTTTAGTGATGACTTTTCTAGATTTTTCGTCAACCTACAGCTGGTCTGGACGACAACTTCATGACCTAAATCAAGAAGCGCGTGTCTTTTTCGGAAGACTTTACTTCCTTTTAATGATGGAATTGATTCATCGTGTAGATCCATCTCTTCTTTTCTTTCATTGGGTAAAACAGTTTAGTTTAGTCCAAAGCAAAAGTATTTTCAGTTATTTGTTACAAATATATGTGACATATGTTTAAAATAACTTGGTAAATTTTCCCACACTTGGCTTTTTATTTTTTTTTATCGTCCTCTATTCCATTTTAAATGAATTTTAACATTTTAGTTTGTTTCTCAATTTATGTCCTTTCCGAGGTAACAATAATTTCGGTGTTAAAACCTAGTTTTATCGTTCATAAATATGTATAAACATGATTTGAATTCATTTAATTGAAAATTTTTACTAGAATTGGGTAGTCAGTATATAAGACTAGGGCTGTTCTTTTTTATCAGAGAGCACTAGATTCTAATACAACTACTGCTTTACTAGTATTTTTAATGGTAACCAAGTGTATAAAGTAAAAAATTTTAAAATCCGAAAGAATTTAACCCCTTCCCACACTTAAGATCTTGCAATGCCCTCATTTGCAAGAAATCAGTAACAATTTAAATTATTGAGGGTGATTTGTGTGAAAATGATTAAATTTTTACCAAAGTTTCCAAATATATTGGCATTTGTTTGCTGAATGATAAATGGTACACATCATTTGTTCATTCCGTCTTGTTGTTATTTCACATATATTTTGCATCTTGTCGTCAAAATTAGTTGCTTTTGCTGAACTTAATGCCAGTCTTTGAAAATGCGTTGTTTTACCCTGTTGTGTACATAAGATAAACTGCAAACATATATACATATTTTTGAAGTTTGGTTTATTACCCCACATTCAAAAATTATTAAAATCTAAGAATAAAAGTTAGATAATTATAAAAATGATTACAATATTAACAAAAGTATTAAACATATCAATAATTACAAATTACAAAATAATAAAAAAAATAAGTAAACTAAGGATGATATTGGTACCAATAGGGGTTCCACGCATAACCATAAGTGCTATAGAATGCTTCGGCAGGGTCATACGTAGGATATGGTGGCTGCATCTCTATCGACCAAGGAGGGAAGACGGGTTTCGGTGTAGGAATATAGTTTCTACCTATATGTTGGCAATGCGCTATGATCTGGTTCTGATGAACTTGCCAATCTTCAAATGCTCTCTGTCTAGCATTTTCGTATTCCTGAGAAGCTATAAACCTATGCATTTCTTGCATCTCATTCCCCCCTCCTACATTACCTTGTTCCTGGTTTCTCTCTACCTGTGGATGTCTACCATTGTATCGTACTGCGGCGTTATTTCGCCGCTTCAAAACTTTCGCACCATGGTATACATTTAAACCTATAGTGTCGCGGGGTTCCGGCTCTTCTACTAATAATCCCCCCCGACTTATATCCACACCGAGATATTCACCAATCAAAGTAATAAAAATACCACCTCCTATTATGCTATGTGGACGCATCCCCCGAACCATAGCTGATAAATAATAACCCACACAATATGGTATACTTACAGCGCTGTGTGGGTCTCGAATACACATATGGTAAAACAAATCTTGTTCATTTACCTTTTCTTTGTTTTTACCCCTTTGTGTAATCGAATTAGCTAAAAACCTATGTATTACTCTTAATTCGGCTCTATCTATATCCAAATAAGAGTAGTTTCCCCCTTTGAAACGGTGATGGCTTGTCATTTGACTCCACACACCGTGTGTATCAAAATTCTCATCTATCTTTCTACCGTTTAGTATCAATCCTCTACAATCGGCAGACGCTAACTCCTCAGGCGTATATATACGTAAAGCCTGAGCCATGTCTAGTAAAGACATGTGGCGCATCGAACCGCCTAACAAAAATCTAATAAAAGAACGATCGGTTAAACTAGCTACCCGATCATTCAACTCTATACTACATAACAGCTCTTCACACCATACTTTATATACAGGTCTGCGTATGGTGAATAAACATATCCAGTCATTAAAAGAAGAATTACCATACCTCTGTACCAGTAATTCCCTAATTGGCCCGGCCAATTCTACAGCTTCTAAGGGTCCCCATTCTATGACCCTCGGTACCTCAACAACCTTGGAATGAAGAGTATGCAAACCCCGTTGATATTTTGGATAATCTATCCAAAGTCTGTCAAATCTCAGGTTCGGGTGCAACTGTTCCAAGTGCATATCTGAAAAGGTCATGACTGGATGAGGTACATCCTGCTTGTAGTAGTTATCTACCTCCTGTTGTTCCAAGTTCTCAGCAGGAGCATGGCGGGCTTGGGATGAAGATTCGCCCCTTTCATTCTGCAAAACACATCAAACACAAATTTTGTGCATCCAAATATGCATTAGTGTCAGCAAAATCATCAATCAAAATAATTACAATGACATTATCAATTTATATCAAACTTAAGCTTATTTTCACATTTTTATCAAATCTACACTTTTTCAAATAAGCATATACGAAAATTTTCGCCAAGTTCATAAGCATTCAACTCAAATAACATGTCAAAATAATCATTACTAGCAAATAAACAAGTCTCAAATGGCATTATCTTTCAAAAATCAAGTTCATGAATTTTGGACTTGAAAAAGTCCACTTTAATTCTCAAAATCATGTTTAGGCTCAAAGTTTGGATCATTTAACTACCTAGACATGTTACACTACTCAATTTAGCAACAATTCATGACAAAAATCGGCCATAACCTGTTTATATCAAAAAGCCCCAAATTGCTCAAGAACACAAACCCTAGATTATTCAAAATTTGAAGTTTAAGGCTTCTAATCATGTTAAACAGCATCAATCTAGGTTATACAAGCATACTACATAAACAATTTAAGTCTAATTACACTAAAAAGCATCAAAATCAAATTGGGGAAAAATAGCTCAAGAACACCAAAATTCGGATTAAATGGTGTTTAGGTGTAGAAATTTACCGTTTTTCTTGAGTAGTTCTTAGATATCATCCTTCTTAACATGATTTTAGCAAAAAATTTGGTGATTAACGGTTAAAAATTGGGATTTTTGGGGGTGATTTTCGGGTTTTTTTCGGGTTCTTTTTCGCAGTATTTTTTTGTGTTTTTGTTTGTGGGAGTGAACTGATCGTTTGCAGCTCTTATTTTTTTTTCTGTAATCCGGTCTCTCCGCGAGTCGCGGAGGTTTGCACTTCAAACTCCGCGAGTCGCGGAGTTTGCTTTTTTTTTTTTTTTTTTTTTTTTATAATCTTTAACTTCTTAAAACAATTTAGTAATTAATTTTAAAATTTTGTTTCCCTTGTTATTTAGGATGAGGTCGTTTCGGATCGATGTCCTAGTCCGTCCCTCGACAAAATTTTAAAATTTGTCTTTTTGTAGCGATTGTTTTAAAAGCTAAGATTTTTGGGTTTTTTAATGTTTTTGGCATACTTTAAATCAATAAGATTAAAAATAATGATAATAAAAGTTCTCGTCCCTCCCTCGGGTAAAGCAATTTCGGTTCAAAGACCTAGTCTTCAACTTACGACGAATTTTAAAAATCATATTCTTAACTTAATGAGATAAAGTAAATTTTTGTTTTTAAATTCACACAACTTAAATATAAAATTCAAAATTAAAAATTAAAAATTAAAAATTAAAAATTCACACCAAACTTAAAATTTGAAATGCATAAAATTTAAATTTCATATTTTAAAAATTAAAAATTCACACCAAACTTAATTTAAAAATTCATAAATTCATACCACACTTATATTAATTTATCAAATATTTACAATTTTAAATATATTGTTTTTACAAAGTTTACAATATTAATTTAAGATTTAAATATTAATTTTAAAAACATGGTAAAAATAAAATTAAAAATCTTTTTGTCTTTTTATCCCACTTTAATCAATCAAATATTATCAAAAATATGCGCCCCTCTTTTCGGTAAAGTAATTTCGGTTCCAAGACCTAATTTAACTCATGACGAATTTTTGAAATATTTTGGGTTGATTGATTAAAGATATTTATACCTTAAGAATAAACGTTAAATTTCGCAGTGATGTAATAAATTTTTGAATGATATCAATAATTTCGGTCACCAAACCTAATTTTATTCAATACCAATTTAATACTTTTTAGCGAACAAATTAGCGTTTATTATCAAAAGGTTAAAAATAAAAATAAAAATAAAAACTGTACAGACATACCTGTGAAATAGATTTCTTAGTTATATGATCTATTATATTCATAAGATAGTCGGTTTAATTGGTTTTCCATGGCTGCATAGGCGTAACCTCGAGCATTCATTGTCTTTTCTTCTAAACATATGAACGGTCCGTCTCTGCATAAAGTAACAAATTCGGTATTTGAATAGGTTTGATTATTTGAACATTTACCTCCATGTGACCATTTTCCGCATTTGTGACATCGTTCTAGGTGTCGTGCTCTTCTTTTCGCTGCGGATTTTGATTTTCCTTTACCAAATTGTAACTTATTATCTTCGCATCTGGATCCTTTTCTAACTCCGTCCATTCTTTCTCTGATTACTGATACTAATTCACTCGGTAGTATGTCATTATTACGTTTAGTGATCAAAGCGTGTAGCATTAGACCATGGTTTAGTTCACAGGCAGTCTTCATTTTGTAAAAACCTAAAAAATAAAAATTCAGAATGGGGGGAGAAGACTAGTTCTTTAGGGTCTGCTAGGGAAAGACCATACGTGTTCCATTTTCGAGAACTACACGAAAACAGACAATCTAACTCTAACAGAAATATATATTATCCTTTAAAGACTTGATTCTCCCCACACTTAGTTAGCTGTGGTGTCGAAATTGTGATTAACTTCGTTGTCGACTTCCATCGGACCATGTATGTAATGTTTAACTCTGTGACCATTAACTTTAAATTCAATCCCATTTGAATTTATCAATTCTATCGTTCCGTATGGGAAAACTCTTTTGACTATGAATGGTCCAGACCATCTTGATTTCAATTTTCCAGGAAATAGCTTGAATCGTGAATTGAAAAGAAGAACTCTGTCTCCTTCTTTGAATTCTTTTGAACTTCTGATTCTTTTATCATGCCATTTCTTCGTTCTTTCTTTATAGATTAACGAATTTTCGTATGCTTCATGTCTTAATTCTTCTAATTCGTTTAGTTGACTTAATCGTAGACGTCCAGCTTCATGTAAATCAAGATTACATGTCTTCAAAGCCCAAAATGCTTTGTGTTCAATTTCTACTGGAAGATGACATGCTTTTCCATACACAAGTCTAAAAGGTGTGGTTCCAATTGGAGTTTTGTAGGCTGTTCTAAAAGCCCAGAGTGCATCCTCCAATTTAATGGACCATTCCTTCGGATTTGATCCTACGGTTTTCTCTAGAATACGTTTTAAAGCTCGGTTTGTATTTTCAACTTGTCCACTTGTTTGTGGATGATATGCGGTGGAGATTTTATGAGTTACTCCATATCTTTTAAGAACTTTCTCAAGTTGATTATTACAGAAATGAGTACCCCGATCACTTATTAAAGCTTTCGGTGTTCCAAACCTTGCAAAAAGACGTTTTAAAAAGTTGACTACAACTCGTGCATCGTTAGTTGGGAGAGCTTGTGCTTCCGCCCATTTAGATACATAATCAATGGCTACGAGTATATATAGACTATTATGAGATTTTGGAAATGGACCCATAAAGTCAATACCCCAAATGTCAAATACTTCACATACTTGGATGACATTTTGTGGCATTTCATCACGTTGACTTATTTTTCCGGCCCTTTGACATGCGTCACAGGATTTGCAAAGAAGGTGTGCGTCTTTGTAAATTGTAGGCCAATAGAATCCAGCTTCATAAACTTTTCTTGCTGTTAGTTGAGGCCCATAATGCCCTCCTGTTGGTCCTGTGTGACAATGGTTTAAAATTTTACTAGCTTCATCTCCAAATACACATCGGCGTATTATTCCATCGGGACAACTTTTAAACAGATGTGGATCTTCCCAGAAATAGTGTTTTATATCACTGAAGAATTTCTTTCGTCTTTGGTACGATAATCCTTTTTCAAGGAATCCACAAACTAAGTAGTTTGCATAGTCTGCAAACCATGGGATTTCTTTATAATCTATCTTCAATAGATATTCATCAGGAAAGTTGTCTTGTATGGCCGATTCATTTAGAACTTCTAATTCGGGATTTTCAAGACGAGAAAGATGATCAGCGGCGAGATTTTCTGCTCCTCTTTTATCTCGGATTTCAATATCAAACTCTTGTAAGAGTAAGATCCAACGGATTAATCTTGGTTTAGCATCTTGTTTTGAAAATAGGTATCTAAGAGCAGAATGGTCGGTATAGACCACCGTTTTTGCTAGAACGAGATATGATCGAAATTTGTCAAAAGCAAAGACAATAGCAAGGAGTTCTTTTTCAGTAGTTGTATAGTTCGTTTGTGCTCCTTGTAACGTCTTACTAGCATAATATATAGGTTGAAATCGTTTTTCAATCCTTTGTCCTAAAACGGCTCCCATTGCAAAATCACTTGCATCGCACATTAGTTCAAATGGTAGATTCCAATTTGGTGTTATCATGATCGGTGCATTAGTGAGTTTTTCTTTAAGAATATTAAAAGATTTGATACACTCATCTGAAAAGATGAATGGCGCATCCTTTTCTAGGAGTTTATTCATAGGAGTGGCAATTTTAGAAAAATCTTTTATAAAACGTCGGTAAAAACCGGCATGCCCTAGAAAACTCCTAACTCCTCTAACATTGGTGGGATGTGGAAGTTTAGCAATTACATCTACTTTAGCTCTATCCACTTCAATTCCTTCTTTTGAAATTTTATGCCCAAGAACGATGCCTTCTTTAACCATGAAATGGCATTTCTCCCAATTAAGTACTAGATTTGATTTTTCGCATCTAATTAGCATTCGTTCCAGATTAACTAGACATGATTTAAATGTATCACCGAAGACTGAAAAGTCATCCATGAATACTTCCATGCATTCTTCTATCATGTCATGAAAAATCGCCATCATACACCTTTGAAAGGTTGCAGGGGCGTTACAAAGTCCAAATGGCATGCGTTTGTAAGCAAAAGTACCATAAGGGCACGTGAATGTGGTTTTCTCTTGATCTTCGGGTGCTATTGGAATTTGAAAATATCCGGAAAATCCATCTAGAAAACAATAGTAACTATTTCCGGCTAATCTTTCCAACATTTGATCTATGAAAGGTAAGGGAAAGTGATCTTTTCTGGTGGCGTCATTTAATTTTCTATAATCAATACATACACGCCATCCTGTTACAGTCCTAGTAGGAATAAGCTCATTTTTCTCATTTGTGATGACAGTCATGCCACCCTTCTTAGGCACGCATTGAACTGGGCTTACCCATGGACTATCAGAAATTGGATATATCAAACCTGCATCTAGCAGTTTAATAATCTCTTTCTTGACTACATCTTGCATATTAGGATTTAGTCTTCGTTGACGTTGCACATACGTTTTATGACCTTCTTCCATAAGGATTTTATGTGTGCAATACGAAGGACTTATTCCTTTAATATCATGAATCTTCCATGCAATGGCTGGTTTATGAGCTTTCAACACAGAAATGAGTTGTGATTTCTCATTTTCAGTAAGAGAAGACGATATTATTACAGGTAATTCAGATTCACCATGTAAATAAGCGTATTCCAAATGGTTTGGAAGTGGCTTTAACTCTAATTTCGGAGGTTCTTCTATCGATGATTTATATCGATATCTGTCTTCTTCTTTTAGCATTTGAATTTCTTCTGTTGTTGGTTCATATCCATTAGCTATAAGTGTAGCTAACATTTCAGCTTCATCAATTGGTTCATTACTTTCTCCTAAAGAACATTCTCCTGTTCCTTGTAATTCTGGAAATTCTTCTAATAATTCTGCATGTGCATCTATAGTTTTAATATAATAACATGTATCATCTGCAGATTGTGGTTGTTGCATTGCTCTATCAACTGAAAAGGTAACACTCTCATCCTCTATACTTAGGGTCAGTTTCTTACCGAACACGTCTATCATTGCTTTAGCCGTGTTTAAGAATGGTCTTCCTAATATGAGAGGAACTTGAGAATCTTCTTCCATGTCCAAAACAACAAAATCTACTGGAAATACTAAAGTACCAACTTTAACTAGCATGTTCTCCATTATCCCTCTAGGATATTTTATTGATCTATCGGCTAGTTGTATGCTTATTCTGGTTGGTTTCAATTCTCCAAGGTCTAGTTTAGCGTATAGTGAATACGGCATTAGATTTATACTAGCACCTAAGTCTGCCAATGCTTCTATTGAACTAAGACTACCCAGAAAACATGGAATTGTGAAACTTACTGGATCAGATAGTTTTTCTGGTATCTTATTCAACAGCACTGCTGAACAATTAGCATTCATAGTAACAGCCGAGAGTTCTTCCATTTTCTTTCTATTCGTGATTAGATCTTTCAAGAATTTAGCATATCTTGGCATTCCTGAAATCACATCAATGAAAGGAAGATTTACATTTATTTGTTTAAACATATCCAAGAATTTGGATTGCTCGGCTTCAAGTTTTTCTTTCTTCATTTTACTCGGATAAGGAAGTGGTGGTTGGTATGGTTTAACATAAGGTTTATCCTTAACTGTGTTATCTTCATTAACCTTTTCAACTACCGGTTCTTTTTCCTTATCTTGATCAGGTTGTGGTTCTTGTGGAGTAGGAATAGTTTCATCAGAAGTTACAGGTATTTCAGGTGGTTTAAGTGTTGTACCACTTCTTGTGGTAATAGCTTTAGCTGTTTCATTCCGGGGGTTAGCATTTGTATCGCTAGGTAGACTTCCCGGTTTTCTTTCACCTATCAACCTTGCTAGGTTACTTACTTCTTGTTCCAGATTTTGAATAGAAGCTTGTTGATTTCTAAATGCTTGAGCATTTTGTTCATTTGTTTGTTTTTGAGATGTGAAAAACTGCGTTTGAGTTTCAACTAGCTTCGTCATCATATCTTCTAAATTCGGCTTTTTATCATCGGTTTGTTGTGGTGGTTTGTTTTGAAAATTCGGTCTTTGCTGATTATAAGTATTATTGGATACTTGTTGATTGCTAGGACCTTGTTGGTTATTGTATGGAATATTTCGGTTATAATTCTGGTTTTGATTGTAAATCGGTCTTGGCGGTTGATAATTATTCTGATAATTATTTCCAGGCCTTTGGTTTATGTATGAAATATTCTCTCTTTGTTCCATTGTTAATTCAATACTGAGACAATCTTTTGTCAAATGTGGTCCTCCACACTGCTCACAACTAATTCGTATAGAGTGAATATCCTTAGTCATCTTTTCCATTCGTCTCTCGAAAGCATCTATCTTTGCGGAAATGGAATCTAAGTCATGGCTAGAATCGGCTCTAGCTGCTTTAGATGATCTAATGATGTCTTTTTCTTGGTGCCACTCATGTGAGTGGGAAGCAGTGTTATCAATAATTTTGTAAGCATCAGTTTCGGTTTTCTTCATAATAGAACCACCAGCTGCTATATCTATGTCTTTTCTTGTAGTGATGTCGCATCCTCGGTAGAATATTTGTACTATTTGACAGGTGTCTAAACCATGTTGCGGACATCCTCTTAACAACTTTCCATATCTTGTCCACGCCTCATATAGAGTTTCATTTGGCTTCTGTGTGAACGTAACAATTTCTGCTTGAAGTCTTACGGCTTTAGATGCAGGAAAAAATTGTTTAAGAAATTTGTCAACTAAAACGTCCCATGTATCGATCGCCCCTTCAGGTAACGATTCCAACCAATCTTTGGCTTCTCCCTTTAAAGTCCAGGGAAATAACATGAGATATATCTGTTCATCCTCCACTTCTCGGATTTTAAATAGTGTGCAGATCCTATTAAAGGTACGTAGATGTTCATTTGGATCTTCCTTCGGCGCACCACTAAATTGGCATTGATTAGTCACCATGTGTAGAATTTGTCCTTTGATTTCATAATCTGGCGCATTAATGTCTGGATGAGTAATTGCGTGACCTTGGCCAGTGCGTTTAGCTCTCATTCGGTCTTCCATACTTAAAGGTTCCAGATTCTCCATAATTGAATTTGTTGAATCGGTATCACTAGATGATTCTGTTTTAATAGTTCGTTCCTCAACAATCTCTGTTTGAATGATTGTTGGTTCCGGAGGAAAGTTTAATGGTTCAGGATCTATGAACCGTTCCTGAATATTCTCTGGATTCTCAATTGTGAGGTTGGGTTCAAAAAATGGATTATCGGAAATTTGAACTGAAGTACTTGGTCGACTGGATGACGATTCTAAAGAAAAATCAACGGCGGTTATATTTGTTAAACGATGTCTTGATCGAGTTACAGGTGGTGAACGTACAAAAGGTGATGAACGTCTTGCTCGGTGCATTCACAGAATATCCTATTAGTTTTTAAAAGGAAAGAAAAGTTATAATAAGTTATCCAATCAATAGACTTTTCTGATTTTGCCCACGTTTCGAATAGCCAAAAGATGCAGCAGAGGGGCAGGATTCGTTTGGTCTCAATATAATTGAGGACTGTTTGGCTCCAATAACCCGGTCCACGTACAAATCCAACTATTACTACGAACCAGAAAATTTTGATGTCTATTAATTTAACCACTTAAAATAAATTTTCGTAATTTTAAGAAATTTAGAGAAGAAGTAGAAAAAATTCTAAGTCCTAAAAACTAGAATGGCGAGAAATAAGAGAGAAAAAGAGTTCGTCGAAAAAGGTCGAAAAAGAAAAAATGATTGAAAAATAAAAGGTGACGGAAAAATAAAAGAAACTTATCAAAACTTAAAAATACTTAACTAATTTAACCTTATTACTACAACTAACTTAAAATTATAATCGCAAATTGAAATTACTAATTAAATACGATACAATTGATGCGAAGCGAGGTGTATATAAAATAGTTATTATTTTACTAGGAAAACACTATTAAATACGATACAATTTTACACAAGATATTTATTTATTTATAGAATGGATATACTTAAACCTTGCTACAACACTTATAGGCAGTGTACCTAATCGTACAGTAGTGTAGTTTTTAGTAAGTCCGGTTCGTTCCACAGGGAAATCTTTAAACAAAGCTCAACGCTATATTAGTTTACTTTTATAAAAATACAAATATATATATATAAGTAATATTATTATTATAAAGGGGGTTTTTACCGTTTAATGACCGGTTTGTCGATTTTAAAACTTTAGTCGCAGTTAAAACCTAATGTAAAATATAAAATAAATACAAGACTTAAATTAAAGCGTAAAGTAAATAACGATAATGAAATTGCGAATAATAAAAGTACGATAAAATAAACTTGCGATAATTAAAAAGTACGATAATTAAAAGTGCGATTAAATAACAATAAATAAAAATGCGATAATTAGAAGTGCAATTAAATATAAAATAAAGGAAATTAAATATGAAATAAAAGAATTATGCTTATTTAAACTTCCGTAATCATGATGTTTGACGTGTTGATTTTAGTTTTATGCCCATGGGTTAATTGTCCTTTGTCCTGGATTATTCAATATGTCCGTCTGGTTTTTGTCCATAACAGTCCATCAGTCATAAATATAAATTGCAAGTGTCCTTGTCAAATTATTATTATACCCGAAGATAAATATTCCAACTAATTGGGGATTCGAATTGTAACAAGGTTTTAATACTTTGTTTAATGAATACACCAGGTTATCGACTGCGTGTAAACCAAGGTTTTACTACTTTGTTAACAATTACACCAATTACCCTTGAATGTAATTTCACCCCTGTTTTAATTATTCTAGTGACTATTAATCCATTCCCGTGTCCGGTTAAATGAACGATTATTCGTACATATAAATACCCCGCCCATCGTGTCCGATCGAGTGTATATGATAATTTATAGGGACGCCCAATTGTAAATCTTTATATTAACATTAACAAACTTTCATTTAGTTAAACAAATATAAAGCCCATTAATAGCCCATAGTCTAGTTTCCACAAGTGTCGTTCTTTTATCCAAACCCCAATTATGGTACAAAGCCCAATTACCCAATTTTAGTAATTAGCCCAACATCATGATTACTTCGTTTTAAATAAGCATAATAATAACTTAGCTACGAGACATTAATGTAAAAAGGTTGAACATAACTTACAATGATTAAAAATAGCGTAGCGTTACACGGACAGAATTTCGACTTACACCCTTACAACATTCGCTAACATACCCTTATTATTAGAATTAAAATTAAAATTAAAATTAAAATATAAATTATATATATATATCGTATATATTGAGAGAGATAGAGAAATAAGATATGAAATTTGATCAGAATTCGGTTTGCTTTATAGCCAGACTTGATTTTTGGGGCTCCGCGACTCGCGGCAAAATGCCCTTCAAACTCCGCGAGTCGCGGAGATATATTTACAGCTCACACCCTTGGAGTTTCTTGCTGCCGACGGTTTTTAATATATATATATATAATATATATATAATTAATATAATTAATTATATATTATATTATATTTATATACATAGTTAACTTGTAACTTTTAGTCCGTTGCGTCGAGCGTTAAGAGTCGACTCTAGTCCCGGTTCCGGATTTTCGAACGTCCTCGCGTACAATTTAATATCTTGTACTTTGCGTTTTGAATCTTGTACTTCTGTAATTTCGAGACGTTTCTTATCAATAATTGGAACCTTTTTGATTGTCTTTTGTTCTTTTGAGCTTTTTGGTCGTTTGCGTCTTCAATTCGTCGAATCTGTCTTTTGTCTTCACCTTTTATTATTTAAACGAATATCACTTGTAAATAGAACAATTGCAACTAAAAGCTTGTCTTTCTTGAGGAATAATGCTATGAAATATATGTTCGTTTTTAGCATTATCAGTGCCACTCATGTGAGTGGGAAGCAGTGCTATCAATAATTTTGTAAGCATCAGTTTCTATTTTCTTCATAATAGAACCACCAGCTGCTATATCTATGTCTTTTCTTGTAGTGATGTCGCATCCTTGGTAGAATATTTGTACTATTTGACAGGTGTGTAAACCATGTTGCGGACATCCTTTCAATAACTTTCCAAATCTGGTCCACGCCTCATATAGAGTTTCATTTGGTTTTTGTGTGAATGTAACAATTTCTCCTTGAAGTTTCACGGCTTTAGATGCCGGAAAGAATTGTTTAAGAAATTTCTCAACTAAAACATCCCATGTATCGATCGCCCCTTCAGGTAACGATTCCAACCAATCTTTGGCTTCTCCCTTTAAAGTCCAGGGAAATAACATGAGATATATCTGTTCATCCTCAACTTCTCGGATTTTAAATAGTGTGCAGATCCTATTAAAGGTACGAAGATGTTCATTTGGATCTTCCTTCGGCGCACCACTAAATTGGCATTGATTAGTCACCATTTGTAGAATTTGTCCTTTGATTTCATAATCTGGTGCATTAATGTCTGGATGAGTAATTGCGTGACCTTGGCCAGTGCGTTTAGCTCTCATTCGGTCTTCCATACTTAAAGGTTCCAGATTTTCCATGATTGAATTTGTTGAATCTGAATCACTAGAGGATTCTGATTTAATGGTTCGTTCCTCAACAATCTCTGTTTGAATGATTGGTGGTTCTGGAGGAAAAATTAATGGTTCAGGATCTACGAGTTGTCCCTGAATATTCTCCGGATTCTCAATTGTGAGGTTGGGTTCAAAAAATAGATTATCGGAAATTTGAATTGGAGTACTTGGTCGACTGGATGACGATTCTAAAGAAAAATCAACGGCGACAATATTTGCTAGATGTCTTGATCGAGTTACAGGTGGTGAATGTACAAAAGGTGGTGAACGTCTTGCTCGGTGCATTCACTGAATATCCTATTAGTTTTTAAAAAGAAAGAAAAATTATATAAGTTATCCAATTAATAGACTTTTCTGATTTTGCCCAAGTTTCGAATAGCCAAAAGATGCAGCAGAGGGGCAGGATTCGTTTGGTCTCAATATAATTGAGTACTGTTTGGCTCCAATAACCCGGTCCACGTACAAATCCAACTATTACTACGAACCAGAAAATTTTGATGTCTATCAATTTAACCACTTAAAATAAATTTTCGTAATTTTAGGAAATTTTAGAAAAGAAATAGAGAAAATTCTAAGTCCTAAAAACTAGGATGACGAGAAATAAGAAAGAAAAAGAGCGCGTCGGTATTAAAATTGGAGAAATAAGAAAGAAAAAAAGTGACTTAAAAAACTTTAAAACACTCGACTAACCCAACCTTATTATTATCACTAACTTAAAATTAAAATTGCAAATTGAAATTACTAATTGGAGTGATAATTGATACATAGGTAAAAGACGTCGAAAAATAAAAATAAGAAAGTAGCGCGTTGAAACTTAAAAAGGAACTAAAAACTAAGAATTAAAAGTTGCGTCTAAAAAAATTAAAGCTTACAAGTAAAACTATATCCCAAATGGCAATAACTTAAAAATGTACTAAAACTTAAAAAGGCGTCGCAAAATTCTAAAGCACCTAAATCTTAGTCTAAAGAAAAAGCACTTAAGGGATTTTATGGCAAAGCCTTAAAAATCTAGAAATAAAAATAACTATGGCAAAAACTATATTTAAAACTAAATACGAACGAAAGATATAAAAATTACGCTAAAACAATTAAAAGGGACAAAATATAAAAATATACTAAAAGTTGTAAAAAGTACAATTTTTATAAAAATATTATTTTTATATTATTTATTTTATAAAACTATTAATTTTATAATTTATTAAAACTAATTAAACTAAATACATAAATTAATTAATAAAACTAAATTAACTAATTAAAAATTAAAAACCTAATTAGGGTTTCTAATTAAATAATAATAATAATAATTACTCCGTAATGATGCTGGTTGCAGTCAACTGTGGCATGTCAGCAGAGCTCATGCGATCGCATGAGTTCTACGTTACCCGGCCATGCGATCGCATGGGCTAGGGTTTCGGGCCAGGACACGGGCTCCTACAGTACGGGCCTCGAATTTTTTTTTTTTTTTTTTTATGTTTTGTTGTTTTAATATAATTATGTAATATATTTATATAATTTAAATAAAACTTATATTTTTATAAAATAAAGATAAAGAAACTTTTATATAACTTACAAACTCTTAAAAATATTTATATTTTTGTTTTTCTTTTTATATTTTCGAATATTTAAAACGTATTTTTACAAAAGCGTATTTTAATAAAAGTAAACTAAAAATAAAAATCTTTTTTTATATTAGCGTTGCGCTTCCGGCGTTTAAGCAAGAAATTGGATCCCCGGCAGCGGCGCCAAAAATACTTGATGTTATGCGAGGTGTATATGAAATAGCTTTATTTTTACAACTAAATACTATTAAATACGATACAATTTTACACAAGATATTTATTTATTTATAGAATGGATATACTTAAACCTTGCTACAACACTTATAGGCAGTGTACCTAATCGTACAGTAGTGTAGTTTTTAGTAAGTCCGGTTCGTTCCATAGGGAAAATCTTTAAACAAAACTTAACGCTATATTAGTTTTAATTTATAAAAATATAAATATATATAAGTAATATTATTATTATAAAGGCGGGTTTTTACCGTTTAATGACCGGTTTGTCGATTTTAAAACTTTAGTCGCAGTTAAAACCTAATGTAAAATATTAAAAATAAATATAACTTAATTTAAAGTGTAAAGTAAATAACGATAATGATATTGTGATAAATAAAAGTGCGATAAAATAAAATTGCGATAATTAAAAAGTACGATAATTAAAAGTGCAATACAATAACAATAAATAAAAGTGCGATAATTAGAAGTGCAATTAAATATAAAATAAAGGAAATTAAATATGAAATAAAAGAATTATTCTTATTTAAACTTCCGTAATCATGATGTTTGACGTGTTGATTTTAGTTTTATGCCCATGGGTTAATTATTCTTTGTCCTGGATTATTTAATATGTCCGTCTGGTTTTTGTCCATAACAGTCCATCAGTCATAAATATAAAGTGCGAGTGTCCTCGTCAAATTATCCTTATACCCGAAGTCAAATATTCCAACTAATTGGGGACTTAAACTGTAACAAGGTTTTAATACTTTGTTTAATAATTACACCAGGTTATCGACTGTGTGTAACCCAAGGTTTTAATACTTTGTTATCAATTATGCCAAGTGTCCTTGTACATAATTTCACCCCTGTTTTAATAATTCCATAGACTATTAATCCATTCCTGTGTCCGGTTAAATGAACGATTATTCGTACATATAAATATCCCGCCCATCGTGTCCGATCGAGTGTATATGGTTATTTATGGGTACGTCCAATTGTAAATCTCTATATTAAAATTAACAAACTATCATTTAGTTAAACAAATATAAAGTCCATTAATAGCCCATAGTCTAATTTCCACAAGTGTCGTTCTTTTGTCGAAACCCCAATTATGGTACAAAGCCCAATTACCCAATTTTAATATTTTTAGCCCAACATCATGATTACTTCATTTTAAATAAGCATAATAATAATTTAGCTACAAGATATTAAATTAAAAAGGTTGAACATAACTTACAATGATTAAAAATACACGGACAGAATTTCGACTTACACCCTTACAACATTCGCTAACATACCCTTATTATTAGAATTTAAAATTAAAATTAAAATTAAAATATAAATAAATATATATATACATATATATATATATATATATATATATATATATATATATATATATATATATATATATATATATATATATATATATACGTTGATGATAGAGAGATTGATATATGATTTTTTTGATTCACCAAACTGCGACTTTTATAGGCATGTGGGCTGGAAAAGGGCCTCATGCGATCGCATGGGCTTTGCCTTCAAGGCCATGCGATCGCATGGCCAGCTGGGGAGGCTCAAAAGTCTTTAAAAACGTGGGCTGCTTATTTATTTATTATATAATATAATATATATAATTAAATTTAATTATATATATTATATTATATTCTTGTACTCCGTTGACTTGTAATTTTTAGTCCGTTGAGTTGAGCGTTGAGAGTTGACTCTGGTCTCGGTTCCGGATTTTCGAACGTCCTTGCGTACAATTTAATATCTTGTACTTTGCGTTTTGAATCTTGTACTCTTGTAATTTTGAGACGTTTCTTATCAATAATTGGAACCTCTTTTATTGTACTTTGTACTTTTGAGCTTTTTGGTCGTTTGCGTCTTCAATTCGTCGAATCTGTCTTTTGTCTTCACCTTTTATTATTTAAACAAATATTACTTGTAAATAGAACAGTTGCAACTAAAAGCTTGTCTTTCTTGAGGAATAATGCTATGAAATATATGTTTGTTTTTAGCATTATCATGTTTTATGTATAAAAGCCCTTTAAAAGTGATTAAATACATATCTATACGATACATGTATAAACATTATAAGTTTTAAGTATTTATGTCAAAGAACGTTACGTATAGTTATCGTTTTGAAAACTTAAGTTAGTAGTTTCAAAGTATACTTATATCTCATTGTTATTATTACACAATGAGATGTTAAACCATCCTTAGATCATGTTAAATATATATAAATACATATATATACACAAACGTATAATTATCGTATGTTATATAGTTCGTGATATCATCGGTCAAATTGGACGGTCAAACGTTGTGTAAAACTCTTTTCAAAAACATAAGTCTCAACAATTTAGATTGCTTATCATGTTGGTAACGTTTAATTTATGTAAATATTAATCTCATATGTATAAAACGATCAGAAAAATCCGGGTCGTTACACCTTCTGATTCCCAACTTGTAGACATCGTATAAGACACTGTCCGGACTTTTTGGAATTGATTGTGAGTCTACTTGTGATCTGGAGTTCTCCATGTTATCATGAATTTTGTGTTATGAGATATTATGCGAAGTTTGCTACATGTACATGAACGTTATGCATGATGATAAATTATGATCGTGTAATTGACCATTTATGAACTAAAATGTGTGTTTGACTTAGGTTTGACATGTTGACCAACATTTGACATGAACCTACTGATGTTGACTTTAGTTGACAACTTTGACCAAGTTTAACTTTGGTTTGACTTTGGTTGACTTTGTTTGACTTGCATGAACTAGTTGACTATATGTTGACTTTTACTTTGAAACGCGTCGAGTCGAGCAATAAGACAACTTACTCTAAGAAACCACATTTGTATAAGACTTATATGTTGACCAACCTAAATACGTATACTTAGGTTGCATTACTCGGCTATAATCCGTACAATTTATTTGTCTACTTTTCAATCTGAACTTTATCGAAGGTGAGTCTACAGTCCCGCTTTTTACATGTTTTCATGGATGAGAATATGAAATGTCCCGTTCTTATTGATTAAAAACGTTCCATATTAATTGATTTCGTTGCGAGGTTTTGACCTCTATATGAGACGTTTTTCAAAGACTGCATTCATTTTAAAACAAACCATAACCTTTATTTCATCAATAAAGGTTTAAAAAGTTTTACGTAAATTATCAAATAATGATAATCTATAATATCCTGTTTACACACGACCATTACATAATGGTTTACAATACAAATATGTTACAACGAAATAAGTTTCTTGAATGCAGTTTTTACACAATATCATACAAGCATCGACTCCAAATCTCGTCCTTATTTAAGTATGCGATAGCGGAAGCTCTTAATTATCACCTGAGAATAAACATGCTTAAAACGTCAACAAAAATGTTGGTGAGTTATAGGTTTAACCTATATATTATCAAATCATAATAATAGACCACAAGATTTCATATTTCAATACACATCCCATACATAGAGATAAAAATTATTCATATGGTGAACACCTGGTAATCGACATTAACAATATGCATATATGAATATCCCCATCATTCCGGGATCCTCCTTCGGACATGATATAAGTTTCGAAGTACTAAAGCATCCAGTACTTTGGATGGGGCTTGTTGGGCCCGATAGATCTATCTTTAGGATTCGCGTCAATTAGGGTGTCTGTTCCCTAATTCTTAGATTACCAGACTTAATAATAAGGGGCATATTCGATTTCGATAATTCAACCATAGAATGTAGTTTCACGTACTTGTGTCTATTTTGTAAATCATTTATAAAACCTGCATGTATTCTCATCCCAAAAATATTAGATTTTAAAAGTGGGACTATAACTCACTTTCACAGATTTTTTTACTTCGTCGGGAAGTAAGACTTGGCCACTGGTCAATTCACAAACCTATAACAAATATGTACATATATATCAAAGTATGTTCAAAATATATTTACAACACTTTTAATACATTTTGATGTTTTAAGTTTATTAAGTCAGCTGTCCTCGTTAGTAACCTACAACTAGTTGTCCACAGTTAGATGTACAGAAATAAATCGATATATATTATCTTGAATCAATCTACGACCCAGTGTATACATATCTCAGTATTGATCACAACTCAAACTATATATATTTTGGAATCAACCTCAACCCTGTATAGCTAACTCCAACATTCACATATAGAGTGTCTATGGTTGTTCCGAAATATATATAGATGTGTCGACATGATAGGTCGAAATATTGTATACGTGTCTATGGTATCTCAAGATTACATAATATACAATACAAGTTGATTAAGTTATGGTTGGAATAGATTTTTTACCAATTTTCACGTAGCTAAAATGAGAAAAATTATCCAATCTTGTTTTACCCATAACTTCTTCATTTTAAATCCGTTTTGAGTGAATCAAATTGCTATGGTTTCATATTGAAGTCTAATTTAAGAATCTAAATAGAAAAGTATAGGTTTATAGTCGGAAAATTAAGTTACATGTCAATTACTAAAGAGGTAGTCATTTCCGTCAAAAAACGACATCTTGATGACCATTTTGGAAAACATACTTTCACTTTGAGTTTAACCATGATTTTTAGATGTAGTTTCATGTTCATAAGAAAAATCATTTTCCCAGAAGAACAACTTTTAAATCAAAGTTTATCATAGTTTTTAATTAACTAACCCAAAACAGCCCGCGGTGTTACTACGACGGTGTATGTCCGGTTTTACGGTGTTCTTCGTGTTTTCAGATTTTAAATAATTAAGTTAGCATATCATATAGATATATAACATGTGTTTAGTTGATTTTAAAAGTCATGTTAGAAGGATTAACTTTTGTTTGTGAACAAGTTTAGAATTAACTAAACTATGTTCTAGTGATTACAAGTTTAAACCTTCGAATAAGATAGCTTTATATGTATGAATCGAATGATGTTATGAACATCATTACTACCTCAAGTTTTGTGGATAAACCTACTTAAAAAGAGACAAATGGATCTAGCTTCAAAGGATCTTGGATGGCTTGAAAGTTCTTGAAGCAGAATCATGACACGAAAACAAGTTCAAGTAAGATTTCCACTCGAAATAAGATTGTTATAGTTATAGAAATTGAATCAAAGTTTGAATATGAGTATTACCTTGTATTATAAAGATATCTTACTGTAAATAAGAAATATTTCTTGAGGTTGGATGATCAATCTACAAGATTGGAAGTAAGCTAGCAAACTTGGAAGTATTCTTGATTTTATGAAACTAGAACTTGTAGAATTTATGAAGAACACTTAGAACTTGAAGATAGAACTTGAGAGAGATCAATTAGATGAAAAAAATTGAAGAATTAAAGTGTTTGTAGGTGTTTTTGGTCGTTGGTGTATGGATTAGATATAAAGGATATGTAATTTTGTTTTCATGTAAATAAGTCATGAATGATTACTCATATTTTTGTAATTTTATGAGATATTTCATGCTAGTTTCCAAATGATGGTTCCCACATGTGTTATATGACTCACATGGGCTGCTAAGAGCTGATCATTAGAGTGTATATACCAATAGTACATACATCTTAAAGCTGTGTATTGTACGAGTACGAATACGGGTGCATATGAGTAGAATTGTTGATGAAACTGAACGAGGATGTAATTGTAAGCATTTTTGTTAAGTAGAAGTATTTTGATAAGTGTCTTGAAGTCTTTCAAAAGTGTATGAATACATATTAAAACACTACATGTATATACATTTTAACTGAGTCGTTAAGTCATCGTTGGTCGTTACATGTAAGTGTTGTTTTGAAACCTTTAGGTTAACGATCTTGTTAAATGTTGTTAACCCAATGTTTATAATATCAAATGAGATTTTAAATTATTATATTATCATGATATTATGATGTATGAATATCTCTTAATATGATATATATACATCAAATGTCGTTACAATGATAATCGTTACATATATGTCTCGTTTCAAAATCATTAAGTTAGTAGTCTTGTTTTTACATATGTAGTTCATTGTTAATATACTTAATGATATTTTTACTTATCATAATATTATGTTAACTATATATATCCATATATATGTCATCATATAGTTTTTACAAGTTTTAACATTCGTGAATCACCGGTCAACTTGGGTGGTCAATTGTCTATATGAAACCTATTTCAATTAATCAAGTCTTAACAAGTTTGATTGCTTAACATGTTGGAAAGACTTAATCATGTAAATAACAATTTTATTTAATATATATATATAAACATGAAAAATTTCGGGTCACTACAGTACCTACCCGTTAAATAAATTTCGTCCCGAAATTTTAAGCAATTGGAGGTGTTGACGTATCTTCTGGAAATAAATGCGGGTATTTCTTCTTCATCTGATCTTCTCGTTCTCAGGTGAACTCGGGTCCTCTACGAGCATTCCATCGAACCTTAATAATTGGTATCTTGTTTTGCTTAAGTCTTTTAACCTCACGATCCATTATTTCGACGGGTTCTTCGATGAATTGAAGTTTTTCGTTTATTTGGATTTCATCTAATGGAATAGTGAGATCTTCTTTAGAAAAACATTTCTTCAAATTTGAGACTTGGAAAGTGTTATGTACAGCCGCGAGTTGTTGAGGTAACTCAAGTCGGTAAGCTACTGGTCCGACACGATCAATAATCTTGAATGGTCCAATATACCTTGGATTTAATTTTCCTCGTTTACCAAATCGAACAACGCCTTTCCAAGGCGCAACTTTAAGCATGACCATCTCTCCAATTTCAAATTCTATATCTTTTCTTTTAATGTCAGCGTAGCTCTTTTGTCGACTTTGGGCGATTTTCAACCGTTGTTGAATTTGGATGATCTTCTCGGTAGTTTCTTGTATTATCTCCGGACCCGTAATCTGTCTATCCCCCACTTCACTCCAACAAATCGGAGACCTGCACTTTCTACCATAAAGTGCTTCAAATGGCGTTATCTCAATGCTTGAATGGTAGCTGTTGTTGTAGGAAAATTCTGCTAACGGTAGATGTCGATCCCAACTGTTTCCAAAATCAATAACACATGCTCGTAGCATGTCTTCAAGCGTTTGTATCGTACTTTCGCTCTGCCCATCAGTTTGTGGATGATAGGCAGTACTCATGTCTAGACGAGTTCCTAATGCTTGCTGTAATGTCTGCCAGAATCTTGAAATAAATCTGCCATCCCTATCAGAGATAATAGAGATTAGTATTCCATGTCTGGAGACGACTTCCTTCAAATACAGTTGTGCTAACTTCTCCATCTTGTCATCTTCTCTTATTAGCAGGAAGTGTGCTGATTTGGTTAGATGATCAAGTATTACCCAAATACTATCAAAACCACTTGCAGTCCTTGGCAATTTAGTGATGAAATCCATGGTAATGTTTTCCCATTTCCATTTCGGGATTTCGGGTTGTTGAAGTAGACCTGATGGTTTCTGATGCTCAGCTTTGACCTTAGAACACGTCAAACATTCTCCTACGTATTTAGCAACATCAGCTTTCATACCCGGCCACCAAAAATGTTTCTTGAGATCCTTGTGCATCTTCCCCGTTCCAGGATGTATTGAGTATCTGGTTTTATGAGCTTCTCTAAGTACCATTTCTCTCATATCTCCAAATTTTGGTACCCAAATCCTTTCAGCCCTATACCGGGTTCCGTCTTCCCGAATATTAAGATGCTTCTCCGATCCTTTGGGTATTTCATCCTTTAAATTTCCCTCTTTTAAAAATCCTTGTTGCGCCTCCTTTATTTGAGTAGTAAGGTTATTCTGAATCATTATATTCATAGATTTTACTCGAATGGGTTCTCTGTCCTTCCTGCTCAAGGCGTCGGCTACCACATTTGCCTTCCCCGGGTGGTAACGAATTTCAAAGTCGTAATCATTCAACAATTCAATCCACCTACGCTGCCTCATATTCAGTTGTTTTTGATTAAATATGTGTTGAAGACTTTTGTGGTCGGTATATATAATACTTTTGACTCCATATAAGTAGTGTCTCCAAGTCTTTAATGAAAAAACAACCGTGCCTAATTTCAAATCATGCGTCGTATAATTTTGTTCGTGAATCTTCAATTGTCTAGACGCATAAGCAATTACTTTTGTTCGTTGCATTAATACACAACCGAGACCTTGCTTTGAGGCGTCACAATATATCACAAAATCATCATTCCCTTCAGGTAATGACAATATAGGTGCCGTAGTTAACTTTTTCTTCAATAACTGAAACGCTTTCTCTTGTTCATCCTTCCATTCAAATTTATTCCCTTTATGCGTTAATGCAGTCAAGGGTTTTGCTATTCTGGAAAAGTCTTGGATGAACCTTCTGTAGTAACCAGCTAGTCCTAAAAATTGCGTATGTGTTTCAGAGTTTTCGGGGTTTCCCACTTTTCAACGGTTTCGATCTTTGCCGGGTCTACCTGGATACCTTCTTTGTTCACCATGTGACCGAGGAATTCAACTTCTTCCAACCAAAATGCACACTTTGAAAACTTAGCGTACAGTTTTTCTTTCCTCAATACTTCTAGCACTTTTCTCAAATGTTCTTCGTGCTCTTGATCATTCTTTGAGTAAATAAGTATGTCATCGATGAAAACAATGACAAACTTGTCAAGATATGGCCCACATACTCTGTTCATAAGGTCCATGAACACAGCTGGTGCGTTAGTCAATCCAAACGACATAACCATAAACTCGTAATGACAGTAACGCGTCCTAAAAGCAGTTTTTGGAATATCATCCTCCTTTACTCGCATTTGATTATATCCAGAACGTAAATTGATCTTCGAATAAACCGACGAGCCTTGTAGTTGATCAAATAAGTCGTTAATTCTTGGCAGTGGATAACGGTTTTTGATGGTAAGTTTGTTCAACTCTCTGTAGTCAATACACAACCTAAATGTAACATCCTTCTTCTTGACAAACAAAATAGGAGCTCCCCATGGTGACGTGCTTGATCGAATGAAACCACGTTCTAATAGTTCTTGCAGTTGGCTTTGCAGTTCTTTCATCTCACTGGGTGCGAGTCTGTAAGGAGCACGAGCTATTGGTGCAGCTCCTGGTACAAGATCTATTTGAAATTCAACAGATCGATGTGGAGGTAGTCCCGGTAATTCTTTCGGAAATACATCGGGAAATTCTTTTGTGATAAAAACATCATTGATGCTCTTTTATTCAGTTTGTACTTTCTCGACATGTGCTAGAACAGCATAGCAACCTTTTCTTATTAGTTTTTGTGCCTTCAAATTACTAATAAGATGTAGCTTCGTGTTGCCGTTTTCTCCGTACACCATTAAGGGTTCTCCTTCTTCTCGTACAATACGAATTGCATTTTCGTAACATACAATCTCTGCTTTCATTTTCTTCAGCCAGTCCATGCCAACTATTACATCAAAACTCCCTAACTCTACTGGTATCAAATCAATCTTAAATATTTCGCTACCCAGTTTAATTTCTCGATTCCGGCATATATTATCTGGCGAAATTAATTTACCGTTTGCTAATTCGAGTAAAAATTTACTATCCAACGGCGTCAATGGACAACTTAATTTAGCACAAAAATCTCTACTCATATAGCTTCTATCCGTAGCTGAATCAAATAAAACGTAAGCAGATTTATTGTCAATAAGAAACGTACCCGTAACAAGCTCCGGGTCTTCCTGTGCCTCTGCCGCATTAATATTGAAAACTCTTTCGCGGCCTTGTCCATTCATGTTCTCCTGGTTCGGGCAATTTCTAATAATGTGGCCCGGTTTTCCACATTTATAACAAACTACATTGGCATAACTTGCTCCGACACTACTTGCTCCGCCATTACTCGTTTCGACACCATTTGTTCCTTTCGTTCTGTTAACCCCTGGTCCGTAGACCTCACACTTCACCGCGCTATGACCATTTCTTTTACACTTGTTGCAAAATTTGGTGTAAAACCCCGAGTGATACTTTTCACACCTTTGGCATAGCTGCTTCTGATTGTTGTTGTTATTGCGGTTGTTATTGTTGTTGGGATGATTGTTGTAGTTGCTGCTGTTGTTGTTGTTGTTGTTGTTGTTATTGTTGTTGTTGTTGGGCCGTTTGTTGTAGTTGCGATTGATGTTGCGATTGATGGGATAATCGTTGCGATTATTGTTGTAATTGCTGTTGTTGTTGTATTGGTGATTCTTATCACTGTTTTCCTCCCACTTTCTTTTGACTTGCTTCACATTGGCCTCTTCAGCAGTCTGTTCTTTAATTCTTTCCTCAATCTGGTTCACTAGTTTGTGAGCCATTCTACATGCCTGTTGTATGGAGGTGGGCTCGTGTGAACTTATATCTTCTTGGATTCTTTCCGGTAATCCTTTCACAAATGCGTCTATCTTCTCTTCCTCATCTTCTAACGCTTCCGGACACAACAGGCACAATTCCGTGAATCGTCTTTCGTACGTGGTAATATCAAATCCTTGGGTTCGTAACCCTCTAAGTTCTGTCTTGAGCTTATTGACCTCGGTTCTGGGACAGTACTTCTCATTCATCAAGTGCTTGAATGCTGACCACGGTAGTGCGTACGCATCATCTTGTCCCACTTGCTCTAGATAGGTATTCCACCATGTTAACGCAGAACCTATAAAGGTATGCATAGCGTACTTCACTTTGTCCTCTTCAGTACACTTACTTATGGCAAACACCGATTCGACCTTCTCGGTCCACCGTTTCAATCCGATCGGTCCTTCGGTTCCATCAAATTTCAAAGGTTTGCAGGCAGTGAATTCTTTGTAGGTGCATCCTACACGATTTCCTGTACTGCTAGATCCAAGGTTATTGTTGGTATGTAGCGCAGCCTGTACTGTGGCTATGTTTGAAGCTAGAAAAGTACGGAATTCCTCTTCATTCATATTCACGGTGTGTCGAGTAGTCGGTGCCATTTCCTTCAAAATAGTCAAATGGAACAAGTTAATCATATAGAATATTATTAGTAGTTAATAGTATTTCGTAGCATAATATGAACTCATTTATAAAAGCTTTTTCTTCATATTAGCATTTTATAAGTTTAAATTCGGGTAGTACCTACCCGTTAAGTTCATACTTAGTAGCTAATATACAATTCAACTACTATAATTCTATATGAAAAACTGATTATAATAATATTTCGCGTTCAAACTTTTATACAATATTTTACAAACTTACAATACCGCTTATTTTACATAAAGCATGAAATATAGCACACAATAACTTTGATACAAGATAGTTGTGAAGATAATTCTAGCTAGTACACAAGTCGTTCAGCAAAGGCAATAAAGACACGTAATTCATACGTCCAGAAACAAGTCATGCATTCTGGTTTTACTAGGAATACTTCCCATCCTTGGTCTTGTGGAACATAACCGTTATGGCCGTTGATAAGACAGCGTGTTGTAACATCGTCAAACGGACGAGGGTTACGTAATGTCCAATAGTCCCGTAACAATCTAAAAACCTTGTTTCTCACCCCAACTACTGAGTCCGTTACTTGTAGAAATGTTTTGTTTAATAGTTGTAGCCCGATGTTCTTGTTCTCACTTTGGTAAGAAGCGAACATTACTAACCCGTAAGCATAACATGCTTCTTTATGTTGCATGTTAGCCGCTTTTTCTAAATCATGAAGTCCTATGTTCGGATACATTGAGTCAAAATAATTTCTTAACCCATTGTGTAAAATAGCACTTGGGTTCCCCACAATATATGCGTCAAAGTAAACACATCATAACTTATGGGTTTCCCAATGTGATATCCCCCATCTTTCAAACGAAAGTCTCTTATAAACTAAGGCATTCTTGGAACGTTCTTCGAATGTCTTAAAAACTGATTTCGTCGTAAATAGTTGTGCCGAAGAATTCTGACCGACTCTAGACACGATTTCATCAATCATGTCTCCGGGTAGGTCTCTTAAAATATTGGGTTGTCTATCCATTTTGTGTTTTTATACTGTAAAATAGACAAGAGTTAGATTCATAAAAAAATACTTATTAATACAAGCAATTTTTACATATATCATAAAGCATAAGCACACTATATTACATATATTACACCACACGAATACAACTATCTTATTCCGACTCGCTCATTTCTTCTTCTTCGGTTTTGGTTCGTTTTGCCAAGTTTCTAGGGATATATGATGTTCCCCTAATACTAGCTGTCGTTTTCCACAACGGTTTAGAAAAACCTGGTGGTTTAGAGGTTCCCGGGTCATTGTTACAACTTAAGGACTTCAGGGGTTGACGATACATATAAAGTTCATCGGGGTTGGAATTAGATTTCTCTATTTTTATGCCCTTTCCCTTATTATTTTCTTTTGCCTTTTTAAATTCAGTTGGGGTAATTTCTATAAAATCATCGGAATTCTCGTCGGAATCCGATTCATCGAAGAATTGGTAATCCTCCCAATATTTTGCTTCCTTGGCGGAAACACCATTGACCATAATTAACCTTGATCGGTTGGTTGAGGATTTTCTTTTACTTAACCGTTTTATTATTTCCCCCACCGGTTCTATTTCCTCCTCCGGTTCTGATTCTTCTTCCGGTTCTGATTCTTCTTCCGGTTCTGATTCTTCTTCCGGTTCCTCTTCGGGAACTTGTGAATCAGTCCAATATATATTCGACTCTTCGTTATTATTAGGTGAGTCAATGGGATTTGTGCTAGAGGTAGACATCTATCACACAATATCAAACATGTTAAGAGATTAATATATCACATAATATATACATGTTAATAATATATAGTTTCCAACAAAAATGTTAAGCAATCATTTTTAAAGAAAACACGGTCGAAGTCCAGACTCACTAATGCATCCTAACAAACTCGATAAGACACACTAATGCAAATTTTCTGGTTCTCTAAGACCAACGCTCGGATACCAACTGAAATGTCCCGTTCTTATTGATTAAAAACATTCCATATTAATTGATTTCGTTGCGAGGTTTTGACCTCTATATGAGACGTTTTTCAAAGACTGCATTCATTTTAAAACAAACCATAACCTTTATTTCATCAATAAAGGTTTAAAAAGTTTTACGTAGATTATCAAATAATGATAATCTATAATATCCTGTTTTCACACGACCATTACATAATGGTTTACAATACAAATATGTTACAACGAAATAAGTTTCTTGAATGCAGTTTTTACACAATATCATACAAGCATGGACTCCAAATCTCGTCCTTATTTAAGTATGCGACAGCGGAAGCTCTTAATAATCACCTCAGAATAAACATGCTTAAAACGTCAACAAAAATGTTGGTGAGTTATAGGTTTAACCTATATATTATCAAATCATAATAATAGACCACAAGATTTCATATTTCAATACACATCCCATACATAGATATAAAAATTATTCATATGGTGAACACCTGGTAATCGACATTAACAATATGCATATATGAATATCCCCATCATTCCGGGATCCTCCTTTGGACATGATATAAGTTTCGAAGTACTAAAGCATCCAGTACTTTGGATGGGGCTTGTTGGGCCCGATAGATCTATCTTTAGGATTCGCGTCAATTAAGGTGTCTGTTCCCTAATTCTTAGATTACCAGACTTAATAAAAAGGGGCACATTCGATTTCGATAATTCAACCATAGAATGTAGTTTCACGTACTTGTGTCTATTTTGTAAATCATTTATAAAACCTGCATGTATTCTCATCCCAAAAATATTAGATTTTAAAAGTGGGACTATAACTCACTTTCACATATTTTTTTTACTTCGTCGGGAAGTAAGACTTGGCCACTGGTCGATTCACGAACCTATAACAAATATGTACATATACATCAAAGTATGTTCAAAATATATTTACAACACTTTTAATACATTTTGATGTTTTAAATTTATTAAGTCAGCTGTCCTCGTTAGTAACCTACAACTAGTTGTCCACAGTTAGATGTACAGAAATAAATCGATATATATTATCTTGAATCAATCCACGACCCAGTGTATACATATCTCAGTATTGATCACAACTCAAACTATATATATTTTGGAATCAACCTCAACCCTGTATAGCTAACTCCAACATTCACATATAGAGTGTCTATGGTTGTTCTGAAATATATATAGATGTGTCGACATGATTGGTCGAAACATTGTATACGTGTCTATGGTATCTCAAGATTGCATAATATACAATACAAGTTGATTAAGTTATGGTTGGAATAGATTTGTTACCAATTTTCACGTAGCTAAAATGAGAAAAATTATCCAATCTTGTTTTACCCATAACTTCTTCATTTTAAATCCGTTTTGAGTGAATCAAATTGCTATGGTTTCATATTGAAGTCTAATTTAAGAATCTAAACAGAAAAGTATAGCTTTAAGTTACATGTCAATTACTAAAGAGGTAGTCATTTCTGTCGAAAAAACGACATCTTGATGACCATTTTGGAAAACATACTTTCACTTTGAGTTTAACCATGATTTTTGGATATAGTTTCATGTTCATAATAAAAATCATTTTCCCAAAGAACAACTTTTAAATCAAAGTTTATCATAGTTTTTAATTAACTAACCCAAAATAGCCCGCGGTGTTACTACGACGGTGTATGTCCGGTTTTACGGTGTTCTACGTGTTTCCAGATTTTAAATCATTAAGTTAGCATATCATATAGATATAGAACATGTGTTTAGTTGATTTTAAAAGTCATGTTAGAAGGATTAACTTTTTTTTGTGAATAAGTTTAGAATTAACTAAACTATGTTCTAGTGATTACAAGTTTAAACCTTCGAATAAGATAGCTTTATATGTATGAATCGAATGATGTTATGAACATCATTACTACCTCAAGTTTTGTGGATAAACCTACTGAAAAAGAGACAAATGGATCTAGCTTCAAAGGATCTTGGTGGCTTGAAAGTTCTTGAAGCAGAATCATGACACGAAAATAAGTTCAAGTAAGGTTTCCACTCGAAATAAGATTGTTATAGTTATAGAAATTGAATCAAAGTTTGAATATGAGTATTACCTTGTATTAGAAAGATATCTTACTGTAAATAAGAAATATTTCTTGAGGTTGGATGATCACTCTACAAGATTGGAAGTAAGCTAGCAAACTTGGAAGTATTCTTGATTTTTTGAAACTAGAACTTGTAGAATTTATGAAGAACACTTAGAACTTGAAGATAGAACTTGAGAGAGATCAATTAGATGAAGAAAATTGAAGAATGAAAGTGTTTGTAGGTGTTTTTGGTCGTTGGTGTATGGATTAGATATAAAGGATATGTAATTTTATTTTCATGTAAATAAGTCATGAATGATTACTCATATTTTTGTAATTTTATGAGATATTTCATGCTAGTTGCCAAATGATGGTTCCCACATGTTTTAGGTGACTCACATGGGCTGCTAAGAGCTAATAATTGGAGTGTATATACCAATAGTACATACATCTTAAAGCTGTGTATTGTACGAGTACGAATACGGGTGCATACGAGTAGAATTGTTGATGAAACTGAACGAGGATGTAATTGTAAGCATTTTTGTTAAGTAGAAGTATTTTTATAAGTGTCTTGAAGTCTTTAAAAAGTGTATGAATACATATTAAAACACTACATGTATATACATTTTAACTGAGTCGTTAAGTCATCGTTAGTCGTTACATGTAAGTGTTGTTTTGAAACCTTTAGGTTAACGATCTTGTTAAATTTTGTTAACACAATGTTTATAATATCAAATGAGATTTTAAATTATTATATTATCATTATATTATGATGTATGAATATCTCTTAATATGATATATATATACATTAAATGTCGTTACAACGATAATCGTTACATATATGTCTCGTTTCAAAATCATTAAGTTAGTAGTCTTGTTTTTACATATGTAGCTCATTGTTAATATACTTAATGATATGTTTACTTATCATAATATTATGTTAACTATATATATATATCCATATATATGTCATCATATAGTTTTTACAAGTTTTAACATTCGTGAATCACCGGTCAACTTGGGTGGTCAATTGTCTATATGAAACCTATTCCAATTAATCAAGTCTTAACAAGTTTGATTGCTTAACATGTTGGAAACACTTAATCATGTAAATAACAATTTCATTTAATATATATATATAAACATGGAAAAGTTCGGGTCACTACAGAATACACGCTGTTACTTACAATTTTATAAATGCTTTTATGTTGAAACGAGTACTTATTATACATATTGAGTTTGTTCACAAAGCCCCTAGCTTGAATACTTATATTACCTTTGGGTAAGCACAATTTAGATGGACGGATCCGTTAGGTTAGACAAACCTCGCCCAAATAATATTAAGTTATGGGATAAAGGGGGTGTAGTAGATTCTGTACTCTGGTCATTGCTAGTATTCAGGTGCTCATGGATTATGTAAACATTTCACAACTTGGAGTTGTACTTTTAAAATCTCGTGGTCAATGAACTTGAACTAATTTCTGATAACTGTTTTTTAGATACTATACAACGTTATTTAAAACTGTGGTGTACGAACAAATGAGATAAAACTTGACATGGTAGTGTCAACAAACTTTCGAAACGGGACACGGAGTTGTCTACAAACTTTTAACATTAAACCTTGGTGGTCTTCCACAAATAAACGTTTTCGGAATATTATTTCTTAACCATACTGTATTGTTTACCTAAAACCTATAGATTCACTCACATTTTTTTTAATCCGTTTTGCGTGTTTTATTCTCAGGTATTAATTGCTTCCGTTGTAAAATATCGATGATATCGGCTAAAAAGTCATGTTTTCACCTCGGTATTAAGGCCCAAAAACAATAAAGTTCCAAACTTTATCGCCAAAATACCCGCTTCGTCGATCAATACTGAAGAACAAGTAATTATGAAGATGGTGCAAAAAGAATCAAGAGAATCGAAACTAAAATGAAGATTCTAGAGCGAAAACGGTGAAAGACAAGAAATCAAGTTACGATCCAGGGAACCCGGCAAGCCAAATGTCCTGCCTGGCTCAGAAACGGCCTGCCAAACGGATCAAGCAAACGGCCTCGTTAAATGGCTTGCCTTGGCAAATGGCCCCTGCAAATGGCCTGCCAAACGGCCTGCCAGCCGTTTGGAGGGAAATTTTAGGTTTATTTAAAGGGCATTTGTCATTCATTCCAACACACACTTCAATTATTTCTCTCTCTTGTACAATATTAGTCATACTTTCAAGGTCTTTGACTCCGTGCAGGAAACCTAGTACCCGGAGAAGAACGCCGAAGATTGTATGAGGAGCGGTCTGAGTCTTGAAGTTGTCAATTTTGTATTCGGAACTCGTTTAATCTACTGGTACTTCTATCCCTTGTCTTTATATAATGTCTTCCATTATTATGCTTTGTGATATTGTTTCCATGATTAGCGAGTAGTTATCTTTAGTGTATGTTATGACGTAATCAGTTATAATGCCGAAACTATATTATGGTTTGTGTATGTTGTCAAAATGCTTTCCGATTATGCTTTGAACTCAATTGCTTTTCCAACTAATAGAACGTAGTTATTGGCTCTGTTATTGGGAAGTCGCGAACCCCGATTCAGAGTACACTATCTGTGTCACCACTTGGTAAGAGAAGTCTATCGAATACTACGTGAGTTTGACTGAGGCACACCAGTTGTAGTAAGTCCACTAAGCCTTGGATTCTGACTGAGGACTCTTTCGTAGTGAAACATCTAACTAGACCTCTAGTACATTGTCGGTCTTAGACCATGCTAGTGAAGTCACCAAGCAAATAAACTTCATACATGCACGCTGAAGCACAACGGTTATTGTAAGCTGCACCTCTGCTAAGTAAGGCAAAAGAACACGGTTAGTGTTGACTAGTAAACTCCACCATAACACGGTCTCAAGAATTGCACCCCGCTTGAGGGATTCTTGGTTAATTAAGGAACTGTTTGTTCGAACACATAAAGGATTGGACCGTTAGGATAACCGAACGTATTTATGGAAGTCAGCTTGACTTGGCCATGGTGTTCTTTATGGTTGAACTCTTTTAAGGGCCTAACTATCTTTTAACCCAATCATTAACAAAAGCATCGAGACACATCACATCTCTAGGATATGGAAAACCATGTATTCTATTATACTTAAGAAAGTTTAGACCATTTTGGAATGTTAATACGTCACCCAACCGAGTCACTCAATTGGATGAGCCGTCTGAACGTGTATGCCTGTAGTCAGACTGCACAGGCATCGGGGGTAAGGGACGTTGCTATCTATTCAGAATCTTCAGAATCTTATGACAGGGGCGTTCAGGACTAGTGTAGTAAATATAAGGTCACTGCCTATCCATGAGCCAGCACTCCATAATATCGGCAAAGTAATTGATGAAACCATAACATGCACTTCTTTTAGCCTTATCTGAATTACAAATTTTATCGCATTTACTTTACTTTATTTAGAAAACTCAAAATTAGGTAATCAACCACTACTCATGCACCTTAGAATTATATTAAGTTTTAGATATAGGTTCGATTCTACTAATATCTCAAAAATACAACTCTAGGTCATACTTCCCTTATTTATAATAAGGAGTAGTACGATTTAGGCCCCGCTAAATATAAATTTAAAACAAGTACCCTCCCTCTTATTGGCTGACTCTAACGCGTTGCGACCTAACGACATCACATGAAATACAACTATCAGTTTTAACCATATCAAGAGATAGACTAGTTTTTGGCACCGCTGCCGGGGAACTGGTATCAGAAAATACTGCTCTCTATTAAACTCATTCACAAGCATTTAAGTGGTGTCTAAGAAAGATAATTATACACGGACTTGGTTGTTGGATTTTCCAAACAGTCTCCAATTATATTGGAACCAAAAGGATCCTGCCTCTCCGTAGTCGGCCTAGCTACTTGGTTTGTTGCATAGTTCGTGCGAAGCTCTGTTATCGAAATACCAGGGAATCAGTAGGAAGAACCAAAAACATATCTATAATTAGGATAATTAGAATACCTTAGCTTAGAATACCTTAGCTTATAATACGTTAGACTACTTTAGAATAAGATTACCTTAGACTACCTTAGATTACTTTAGATTAATCTTAGATTGCCTTAGACTAAATTAGGAACTTAGTTTATCTGCTTAAAATTTAAAACAACAAAAAGTGGCATACCCAGTGTATGACCCAAACCCGATCTAGACCAGGGTCGTTGTTATTCGTACCTGATCCAGACGCTATAATCTCTAAAGCACGCAAAGAAACTCGAATCAGAAAACACATGGCGTTACGTGTTACTTTAGCAGAAAACACTAAACCCTCGATTGAAGGTCGAGGAGGACCGATCAGATTTCCAGAGATTCAAGGACACTCGTTCGAGTTAAAACATCATATTATACAGCTCATCCAAAATGGCTGTCAATTCCATGGATTACCGAATGACGATCCAAATTCCCACCTTGATAAATTCATATCTCTATCGAATTCCTACAAGAAGCCAGGGATAGGACAAGATATAGTCCGCCTATACTTGTTCCCCTATTCTCTCACTCATCATGCACAGACATGGTTCGTAGGACTGGAAAAAGATTCCATCACGTCTTGGACAGAGATGGCTACTAAATTCCTAACCAAATATTTCCCTCTTTCTAAACAAAGCAAGCTTAAGAATGACATCATTAACTTTAAACAAAGTTATGATGAATCTCTTTACACTGCATCGGAGCGATTCAAAAACTTGCTGAAGAAATACCCTAATCACCAGTTAGAACGGTCAGCCCAAATCTGCACCTTCTACAATGGTCTTACGGTAAATCATAGGACGACGATCGATGCCGCCACTCAAGGAAATCTGATGAACCAAACCGCAGACGAAGCATGGGAGTTGCTCGAGAAAATGACAATGCATCATCATGACTGGAACAGTGGTGAAACAACTTCATCATCTGCACCACTCTCTGCACTTAATAATCAAACAGAGGACATCAAATCTCTCACAGACAGGATGGAGTCTCTTGCCAAACAACTCAGAGAATTGAAGACGCAGCTGCAACAAGTTAACCAGGTCCATGCCTGTGTTATTTGTACCAACCCGCAACCCACTGAAGAATATCAATTTGAGTACGAAAACCCTGACGGTTCAGTCTGTTACGTTCAATACCCAGCTCGCCAACCAAATCCCGGATCCAATCAACATCCTAGGGTTAACCAATTCCAAAGAAACAACCAACCTTTTCGCTATCGTTACCCACCTTATCCATCCCAACAATCTCAATTGACCTACGATCAACCACTTCCACTCACTGGTCCACCAGCTGAGGAAAATTCGTCAACCACCCAAATTACAAAAGTAGCCAACCCTACTCTCGGAACTGATGATCAGTTGACACAGTTCATTCAATGATAACAACAGTTAAATCAGAGAACTGCATCTAGACAAGACCAGACAGAAATACTAATGAGAAATCAACTGGCTCTGCTCAAAAGTCTAGAAACGCAGCTCGGACAGTTATCACAACGCCTTAAAACCCGACCGAAAGGGAGGTTACCTAGTAATACTATCCAAAATCCCCACATAGAGGAAGCTAAGCAAATGGACTCAGTAATCCTAGGGGAAGAACCACGGAGAAGGTCAGCTAGAATCAAGAACAAATCAACATATACTCAGCAGTTGTCCATCGCAACTTCGGTTCGTGTACCCTACCCTGGAAGGTTGCAGGAGGAACCATCCAAGCTTGATTCCTTCAAACTTGATGGAAGATTCCTGGACACCGTGTCCAAAGTGCCAAATCAAAAGAAATATATCCGAAGGCTTCTCTCTACAAAGGAATAGATACCAGATTCTAAAAAAATTCCACTGAGTAAAGACTGTTCAGTTGTACTCGGAAACTCTCTACCGCAGAAGCTAGGAGATACGGGCCGATTCGTTTTCCCGTGTTCAATCTACCAATCCAGAACCATTCATGCGCTAGCAGATTTAGGAGCAAGTATCAACCTAATCCCCTACTCTCTCTATAAGAGATTAGAGTTATGAGACTTGTCACCGACTAAAATGACAATCCAACTTGCCGACCATACAATTCGATATCCTAAGGGCATAGTTGATAACGTCTTGGTGAAAGTCGACAAATTCTTGTATCCTACGGATTTCGTAGTGATGGATATTCAGGAAGACCTACACACAAAAATAGTGTTTGGAAGACCTTTCATGAATATGGCTAGGACTGTCATTGATGTGTACAATCAAACCCTGATCTTACGATCACATGGGGAGAGCGTCACTTTCAAAATTGACCGACCTACCGATCTTTCTGGACAGGAAAATGTAACGACCCAGATTTTTCCGACTACTTGATTATACTATTTACATGATTTAATTATTCCGACTTGATAAGCAATGAATTTTAATAAGTCTTGAACCTCCGGAAAGAGTTTTACACAAGCTTTTGGTCACCCTTTTATTCCGGCGATTCACGAACGTCATAACTTGATTTAATTGTTTAATTGTTTAATTATTGTGTATATATACGGATTTATATATATTTAACTTGAAAATATGATAATTAAATATCTCATTATGTATATTAACAAAGTATTATATATATTTTCATACTACTAAATTAAAGAGTTTTTGAACAATATATATGTTACTATTTAAACGACGTAATTAACTTATGTTGAAATATATTTACATATAATGTATTACGAGTGTAAATACATCCTTACAAGTATTGAATACACTTCATAATATACCAATACATTTAAAGGATAGCTACACTAGTATTTTCGTTCAATTTCCTCAAGAATTCTACTCGCATTCATACGGTATTTTTACCCGTATTATACACAGCTTCTAGAAGTATTAACTATTGGTATATACAAATAGAAATCTGTATTTATTTGTGTAATATGTCATCCATGACTAAATCAATTTAATATGTAATCCATGACTTAATACATTTTAACGTATCTTAGATATTTTCACTAAAAACCAAATTTTCAAGCCTATAAATAAGCACCATTTCTAACTCATTTTTTACACATTCATTTTCCAAATTTTACTTCCAATTTTCATACACACTTGCAAGAACTCACTCAAGTTTTGTTCTACTACTTCTTTCCAGCAACTTTACATTCTAAACTTGAGGTAAAAACTCTACTTCAAGGGAGGTTACCTAGTAATACTATCCAAAATCCCCACATAGAGGAAGCTAAGTAAATAGACTCAGTAATCCTAGGGGAAGAACCACGGAGAAGGTCAGCTAGAATCAAGAACAAATCGACATATACTCAGCAGGTGTCCACCGCAACTCCGGTTCATGTACCCTACCCTGGAAGGTTGCAGGAGGAACCATCCAAGTTTGATTCCTTCAAACTTGATGGAAGATTCCTGGACACCGTGTCCAAAGTGCCTAATCAAAAGAAATATATCCGAAGGCTTCTCTCTACAAAGGAATAGATACCAGATTCTAAAAAAATTTCACTGAGTGAAGACTGTTCAGTTGTACTCAGAAACTCTCTACCGCAGAAGCTAGGAGATACGGGCCGATTCATTTTCCCGTGTTCAATCTACCAATCTAGAACCATTCATGCGCTAGCAGATTTAGGAGCAAGTATCAACCTAATCCCCTACTCTCTCTACAAGAGATTAAAGTTAGGAGACTTGTCACCGACTAAAATGACAATCCAACTTGCCGACCATACAATTTGATATCATAAGGGCATAATTGAGAACGTCTTGATGAAAGTCGAAAATTCTTGTATCCTACGGGTTTCGTAGTGATGGATATTCAGGAAGACCTACACACACCAATAGTGTTAGGAAGACCTTTCATGAATACGGCTAGGACTGTCATTGATGTGAACAATCAAACCCTGATCTTACGATCACATGGGGAGAGCGTCACTTTCAAAATTGACCGACCTACTGATCTTTCTGGACAGGCAGATATAACGACCCGGATTTTTCCGACTACTTGATTATACTATTTATATGATTTAATTATTCTGACTTAATAAGCAATGAATTTTAATAAGTCTTGAACCTCCGGAAAGAGTTTTACACAAGCTTTTGGTCACCCTTTTATTCCGGTGATTCACGAACGTCATAACTTGATTTAATTGTTTAATTGTTTAATTATTGTGCATATATATGGATTTATAAATATTTAACTTGAAAATATGATAATTAAATATCTCATTATGTATATTAACAAAGTATTATACATATTTTCATACTACTAATTTAAAGAGTTTTTGAACAATATATATGTTACTATTTAAACGACGTAATTAACTTATGTTAAAATATATTTACATATAATGTATTACGAGTGTAAATACATCCTTACAATTATTGAATAAACTTTATAATATACCAATACATTTAAAGGATAGCTACACTAGTATTTTCGTTCAATTTCCTCAAGAATTCTACTCGTATTCATACGGTATTTTTACCCGTATTATACACAGCTTCTAGAAGTATTTACTATTGGTATATACCAATCGAAATCTGCAATTATTTTTGTAATATGTCATCCATGACCTAATCAATTTAATATGTCATCCATGACTTAATACATTTTAACGTATCTTAGATATTTTCACTAAAAACCAAATTTTCAAGCCTATAAATAAGCACCATTTCAAACTCATTTTTTACACATTCATTTTTCAAATTTTACTTCCAATTTTCACACACACTTACAAGAACTCTCTCAAGCTTTCTTCTACTACTTCTTTCAAATATGGATTATAACTTGTAACTCTAACTATAAACCACCAATTTTTTCAGTTTAGTTTCACAAATTACAGTTCGTTATGAAACCATAGCAATTTGATTCACTCAAAACGAAATTATAACGAAGAAATTATGGGCAAAACAATATTAGTTAAAAATGGATAATTTGATTACGGGATTAATTCATTAAAATCTATACTAACCATATTCTAGCTAAATTTTCTTGTATTATACATGTATTCTAACATTCCATGGTTACACCATACGTCGGATAAATCAAAAGACACCACATACACAATACGTGTAACTACAAAAGCGGTATTGTGGGCCATGATTGAGTCTTATACAACACGTGTATACTATGTGCTACTAATTGTGGACTACTAACTGTGGATTACTAACTGTGGACTACTAATTGTGGACTACTAACGTTAGACTGCTAACTTAACAACTTAAACAATCACACGTGGTTGAAAATATAAACTTAAACAATCACACGTGATTGAAAATATGAACTTAAACAATCACATGTGATTAAAGATATGATATGAATAATAGTTGTATGACATTTTGATATACATATATATTTGTTACAGGTTCATGAATCCAAGGACGACGGCCATATTTTTAATAAGTTGAAAACTTACTATTAATATAATTTTACTACTGTGAGTATATAGTCCCATTTTTAAACTCTAATAATATTTTGGGATGAGAATACATGCATTTTATGTTTTACGCCATGGACACAAGTACTTAAAATATATTCTACGTTGAGTTGTACCACCTTGAATATCTTCCCTAATAGCTTGGTAACTAATATTTACATGTTGTGAGAACATGTAAGCGCGAATCCTATTGATAGATCTATCGGGTTTGACAATCCCAACCGGGCTAGTCGCTCTAATATTTACTACACTTGGTACAGTGTAGGGAGATTTCATAATAAAGGGAATATGCTACATTAATGGTTAAGTATGGTTACCGAAGCTCTCAACAACTTATAGAATACTTTTATACACTTGCGAGTGTACATATATTTATAACTATGAAATCTTGTGGTCTATATTTATATCGATGATAGCTTTAAACCTATATATCTCACCAACCTTTGTGTTGACTATTTAAGCATGTTTATTCTCAGGTCCTTAAGAAAGTCTTCCGCTATTGCATTATCTGAGCAAGCTGTGCATGGAGTCTCATGCTTTTAATTAAATAAAGTGTTGCATTCAATAAAACCTTTGTCATGTATTATATTCGTCTGTTATGTCACGTGTGTAGTATTTGGAAACCGATGTATTATGGGAATTATTTCTTAAATAATCGCCCACTTGTTTAAAACATGCATTATGTATAATAATAGTGTGCTTTTTATGAAACGAATGCAATATTTTCTAAAACGTATCATATAGAGGTCAAATACCTCGCTATGGGACCAATGAATAACGTATCACGTTTATAGTAATATGGACGGGTTGTTTCAGTTGGTATCAGAGCGGTGGTCTTAGCGAACCAGGTCTTGCATTAGTGTGTCTAACTGATAGTTGTTAGGATGCATTAGTGAGTCTGGACTTCAGCCATGTCTACATGTCAAAAGTTTTGCTTATCATTTCTTGTCAGAAATTACTTGTTTATCATTCTTATTCTAGGCATATCTTACTGCATTGATTGCATGAATGGTGTATAGACAAAATTCATATCTTAGTATATATGCTAAATCATATCTTAGCGTATCTGTTACTGTAAATTTTGCCTGACATATTCTGTATATTCCTCCGTAATCTACGAAATCTTTTGTTCTATATATATAGATATTCTATATAATTAGAATACCATCCGATAGTCGGAAATCATTTCATATCAAAAAAATCCTTTATTCAATCGTACGAAATGGAACTCGCCACTAGTTCAAGTCCCTCGGATTCCGATATGGAGTTTCACTCGAGCATCGAAACCAGTGTGACTGGAATGGATAAACCAATTAGCCATCATCTATTCTGGATGAATTGGGGATGGGTTCGCAGTCTACTTAATCATTGGAGACAAGAAGAAGGTGATCCATTCCATCCACCACATTTCCCTCTTGGCGAATAACCAGAAGCACTTACCGACGAACCTGTCCGAAACACCATTTTCTCTCTCATTTTCAGAGTATCTTGTCATGATTATATACTACCTTAAATTCTAGATCTTATTCATCCGCTCGTACGAACCAACAATCATCCCGGTGTAATAGAAGAAGTCAACGAGCTTCGCACTCGGGTAGTGGCTTTGGAAAATATGGTGCAAAGGTTACAAGCACCAGCAGCATCACCGGCATCAACAGTACCACCATCAGCAACATCAACAGTACCATTACCACCATCAACAACAACATTCACATCTCACACCTTAACGTCACAATCTATACCTCGAGCATCAACGGCATACGCACCGTAGATACTAAGGAGTACCAACAACAATTATCGATGAAGTATTGATTCATAACTTCATTGGAGAAACATTCTGCGGCGATTATTAATCTCTAAAGTCTTAGAGATTATCTATTCCAGACTTAACCATAAATCAGATGAGTGGACCGAAATGATCAAAGGAAGAGTAGAAACCATGACAAGAATGGTGCGTGGTTTACAAGCTAGACTTGTTATACAAGCACCACCGATAGTACCACCAGCATCACCATCAGTATCATCAACACCGGCAAAACCTGTAGCACTACAAGCTCCGCCAATCCCATAATCATCAACATCATCACAAATCAACAACGCGTATATTGTATCAACGAGTTATGAAGTATTAACTCATTCCCCCTGAAGAAATTATATGTATATTTTATATATATATGAATTTTGAGATCAAAATAAATCTTTTCGTACTAAGCTATTATGTATGAATTGAAAACGGGTAGATACTACTCGGTTAAATTCATATGCTATGATGTACATCCGTTGTTAACAACTTAACCATCGTTAACTACAATATCTGTTTCAATTCAATGAATTCTATTTCATAATAAACCAAGTGTATTCTTCAATTACATGTTTGATTTTACACTTTCATCTTCGATGTACTCGAAACTTTCTGGAAAACATCATTTGTTACGAAATTCACAAGAACTCCACAAACATCAACATCATTCACCGAAGAAATGTCAATAAGAATAAATAATGAAGTATTGACTACATTAGTGAAATACTCAGCGAAGGTTATGTAATCTCTAATGTTTTAGAGATTATTCATTCCTAGTTCCAGCCGAAAATCAAATGAGTTTAATATTATATTAACTCATTAAATCTATGTTACATCTGCAGAAAATATACATATATATATTTTCATAAAGGCTGTAATAAAAGTTCTCTTGTACAAAATATTACTTGTGAAACTTTTAACGGGTAGGTAATACCCGAGAGATATATAAATTCACAATTAATATGTTACATTCTTCGATTCTGATTCAACAAATTATCAACTATACTCACTACTTTCACAACGATATACATTCTTTTATAGAAATCAAAATAACCATTCTCATCTAAATTTGATTACATATTCTGATTTTGACAAATCAAAATTTAAGTCAAGATTTAACAGAATACATCACTCTTAGATCCCTACAGTTTTCAAAGCTATACTTTGACTTCAAAACTATGATAGAACATCACTTCTATTCATAAAACTCAGAAAAATATTCATGTCGTCCAAAACTCTAGAACATCATATGTATATTGACGATTACAATCCGCTTTTAAACCCTTCATTAGTCTTGAAAACACCTCAATTAGGAAACAATCAAGAAGATGATCCAACCACGCGTTATCTATGAAAAGAAGAACTTATGCATACAGTTAACACCTGGAAAACTCCCAGAACCCAAGTAGAAGTTTAACACGTATCCATGTCAGATCCTTTGGCATTTATTACCAAAACTAACTTTTCAATCCCTTTTCAAAGTAGACAGTTTTGTCACAGCTCCAGCAAATCAACTTCAATTTTTCATTTGAATAAGCCTTACTATAATGATTACCCCTTCATCATTGTTACCGGGGAACCTTTTATATCTCGCCACATTAGCAGTAAACTTACCAACAACTTCATTGATCTTTGACCTTTCGAAAAATTATTATACTCATTGAAACTGTATCATGAACTCATCCACATCTTGTAACAATAATTTCCATACCAACTACCAGGAATTAGCCATCAGTATTTCGAATCTCGTAACGTTTATACATCAACAGTTATATGCATACCTATAACAATTATCTCTTAGAATTATGATCTTCCATTCTGAAATTCTAAAAAGCGCCCAACCTACGAATCAGTTCTCGAAATTTTGAAAAATGCTGATGAAGCAGCAAAAACTGTAAACGACCTTAACAGCCAAAAATTTGATGATAAAAAATAGTGCGTTGGCAAAGCTCGGAAAAGAGAAGGTTTGGAACTGGAAAACGGATTGAGCAAACCATGAAGGAGGCTGTGGACAAATCACAAAGACTAAACCCGTCTTCAAAGAATCCAAATGATTCAGTGTCTGCTGAAGTCATTAACGAATACCTTGCTCCTGACTCTAAACCTTTGCGGACAAATCTTCTTCATCACCTTTCGATCTTATAAATTCTAAGATATCATCGTATCTTTTATTATAAATATCCTCGATATTTCTGAAGATATTTTCTTAACTATTATTATCTGAAATTATTCATTTCTACACGCTATCTGTGTTATATCATAAAAGAAACTGTTTAATTTCTAAATTCTGAAGGAAAAAAATTCGAATTTAAAATATGAATGTTTTTGAAGTAATGTTGGGGACTGAAGCATGAGTTAGTATAATATAATGACACTTGATCAATGTGATTATATTACAATAAGTCATACTGAATTTCTAATGGAACATGATGATTCACAGACCATACCATCATCATGTGCCATGTTACATAACTTTTTCATTCTAACCTCTAGAATTATCAAGAAAATATTTTTCTTGATGATTCGGTCTTTTCCGTAATTTTATGGTAATTTAACAAGTCAGATCGTGCTATTACCATTTCTTTCTTAGAACATTAGTATTTTTCATCCGAAGCTTCATACCTACGAATTCTGGACCATTACTCGCTTGACTTGAAGTCGCTAAGAGGAGACAAAAGCATGGAACTCTTAAATATAAAAGAAAATATAAAGCCCGACAACAATACATAAATTACAAACCGTGCATATCAATACATATTGCAACGTAAAGGCACGGGAGAATTAAAAACAATATAACCCCAAGGTAATAGTAAAAGTAAATAAATTCCTCCGGTGGTAGATGAAAAAGAAGAATGACAGATATGAAAGTTAGGAGTATATCAAGAATCAGAACGGGATGGAGCATATTAACGAATATTTTGGAAGTATGAATTAAGGAAGAAAGTATAGAAGATGAGAGATGTGGAAATAAGGAAACGAAGGGGGGTGTTAATTTATAGCGAAATATCAGACATAGCAATCAAGGCAGATTACGCACCTAATTGAAGAAAATTCTAATTTTATTAATTACCGAAGAATCAAATCTTATTAAGATTACAAAGATTTTCTTTAATCCGGAAATCAACCGTGACGATGTCAAAAGTTAAGACGAATCTTTACTTTCCTCATTTCACTATTTTGCGATAGCTTCACTCATACACTTCACATAATCGAATTTTTTTATCCATATTACTCACTGATGATAAAACTAAAATTTTCAACTCATATTCGTCATGAAAACATACTTATTGTCAGCCATGACGATCTCGATCAAATTTCGGGACGAAATTTCTTTAACGGGTAGGTACTGTAACGACCCAGATTTTTCCGACTACTTGATTATACTATTTACATGATTTAATTATTCCAACTTGATAAGTAATGAATTTTAATAAGTCTTGAACCTCCAGAAAGAGTTTTACACAAGCTTTTATCACCCTTTTATTCCGACGATTCACGAACGTCATAACTTGATTTAATTGTTTAATTGTTTAATTATTGTGTATATATATGGATTTATATATATTTAACTTGAAAATATGATAATTAAATATCTCATTAAGTATATTAACAAAGTATTATATATATTTTCATACTACTAATTTAAAGAGTTTTTGAACAATATATATGTTACTATTTAAACGACGTAATTAACTTATGTTAAAATATATTTTCATATAATGTATTACGAGTGTAAATACATCCTTAAAAGTATTGAATACACTTTATAATATACCAATACATTTAAAGGATAGCTACACTAGTATTTTCGTTTAATTTCCTCAAGAATTCTACTCGCATTCATACGGTATTTTTACCCGTATTATACACAGCTTCTAGAAGTATTTACTATTGGTATATACCAATAGAAATCAGCAATTATTTGTGTAATATGTCATATATGACCTAATTAATTTAATATGTCATCCATGACTTAATATATTTTAACTTATCTTAGATACTTTCACTAAAAACCAAATTTTCAAACCTATAAATAAGCACCATTTCTAACTCATTTTTTACACATTCATTTTCCAAATTTTACTTCCAATTTTCACACACACTTGCAAGAACTCTCTCAAGTTTTGTTCTACTACTTCTTTCCAGCAACTTTACATTCTAAACTTGAGGTAAAAACTCTAATTCAACTCTTGTTCAATTCATATGTTTATAACTATCTATATAAGAGTTTATAAACTAGAACATAGTTTCGTTAATTCTAAACTTGTTTGTAAACAACGTTAATCCTTCTAACTTGACTTTTAAAAATAAATTAACACATGTTTTATATCTATATATTATACTAACTTAATGAGTTAAAACTTGGAAACACGAAGAACACCGTAAAACCGGACATACGCCGTCGTAGTAAAACTGAGGGCTGTTTTGGGTTAGATAATTAAAAACTATCATAATCTTTGATTTAAAAGTTGTTATTTTGGAAAAATGATATTTCATATGAACATGATACTATATCCAAAAATCATGGTTAAACTCAAAATTGAAGTATGTTTTTCAAAATGGTCATCAAGATGTCGTTCTTTCGACGGAAATGACTACCTCTTTCAAATATGGATTATAACTTGTAACTCCAACTATAAACCACCACTTTTTTAGTTTAGTTTCACAAATTACTGTTATTTATGAAACCATAGCAATTTGATTCTGTGACGATCGCTCCAAATCCATATGGATGAACACGTCATTCATCGATTTCATTGCGAGGTATTTGACCTCTATATGATACCTTTTGTAAACATTGCATTCTTTTGAAAAGGCACACCATAAATGAATATTTAAATCAAATGTTTTCGACATCTGATGATTTCTACATATAGACAATCACCATAAATAATAGTTTACAACAGTACATCCATTGACAATGCAGTCAAAATAAGATACATGGTGATGATTTGGTGAATGCAACATTTCCTTGAAAAATATTCCATGTAAGACTCCATGCACATAGCTTGTATAACATATAAGAAAACAGCGAAAGACTTCTAGGGAACCTGAGAACAAACATACTAACAAGTGTCAACACAAAGGTTGGTGAATTCATAGTTTTAATGTTTCGCATAATCTGTATATAAAGGTGTATCACAAGCTTTCAGTTGTTTCATCCAGAAACGTTTATTAAAGATTCTATGTAACAGAGCACTCTGGTAACTTAAATTTAACATCTATATAATAAGTACCCTTTGTATAATAATCTTAATAATACACGCAAACCAGCGTATACGCTTCTCAAAAAGCATACGTCCGTTAAAAGGCTAGTGCTCTAGCTCGGATGGGGATGTCAAGCCCTATGGATCCATATACTACTACTCGCGCCCACGAGTTCTTATAACCGGCAGTTACTAGTTACCAAAGCTAAGGGATTTTTGGTTCAAACTCAGTATAGAATTTAGTATGTACTTGTATCCATTGTTTAAAATAAAGTGCATGTATTCTCAGCCCAAAAATATATATTGCAAAAGCATTTAAAAAGGGAGCAAGTGAAACACACCTTAGCAGTACATAAAGTCGTTCACCGAAATGTGACCGAAACTTGGAATACCAAATAATCATAGATCTCAACCTAGAGAACATATGTTGGTCAATAATTGTCTATCAAGCTAGGTCAGGTCATAGTGTATCACAATCCTAATGCTCGAGATCGACATACAAAAGTTATCCAAAGTCGTTTCAAAAAGTTAATTTTGACAATAGTTCAACAAAACGAGACATACCTTATATAAGGAGTCATTTACTCGGTTGGTAATATTCAAAAATCCATTTTATCAATCTCGTAAACAAGTTGTTTAAATCTTAATTGCATATTCAAAAGCAATTTCAATTAACATCAATCATAATTCAGTTGATCATATCTCTTAATTCGTTCATCGAAACTATTCGATATCTAAATGAAAAAGTCATTGATTTTTCGCCAGCTTTCCAAAAACATGCATATCATATACCTTTTACCAGTAACATATGTATTTAATTCGTGATTCATCATAAACTGTTTAATGATGAAATTTAGCATACAAGCATGTATAAATATATATACTCAAGCACTAGACATGGATACACAATTAATATATAAAAGATAAAATATGAGTGCTTACGTATCAATATTTAGATTCAATATTGTAGGAAAGTACGTAGACGCAATGGAAATAATAAACACTAGGTTTGATTTACAAATATACCCCCGAACATTACCCATAACCTCCTTGGCAATAACCCATAATTTCCTTAGCTCTATCCCGCTTGAAAACCATTTTGAAAGTGACACGCTCATAACCTCGTCGTAATATTTTATGTATAATACTAATTAATAATATTAATAATATAAAGATTAATAATAATATTAATCTTAATAATAATAATAATAATAATAATAATAATAATAATAATAATAATAATAATAATAATAATAATAATAATAATAATAATAATAATAATAATAATAATAATATAAATACGGAGTATGATATATGTGTGTGTAAGACAGAGACCAGAATGCTCAAGCTTTATAGTGTGGCTAGATTTCAGACTCCATGCAATCGCATGGTTTCTGTGTGTTATGGCCATGCGATCGCATGGCCTAGGATTCCAGCTCACATCTGATTTGTAATCTAGTTCGTCGACATATTAATTTATTATATATATATAATATATTTAATTTATATAATTAATTATATATTATATTAAATTCACGTGCATAGTTGACTTGTAATTTTTGTTCCGATAAGTCGTACGTTGTCACTCGACTTATGTCCCGATTCCGGTTTTTCAAACGCCCTTTCGTACACTGAGAAAACTGGCTCTTTACGTTTTGTGACTCGTACCTTTGTTAAAATATAGTCTTAAATTATCAATAAACTATATCACTCAAAGTGTATCTTAAACTTTCGAGTGTTTTGGTCATTTACTTCTATAAATCATCGTCTCATAGTATATACATATACAACTATACATTTTCATTTTTTACTGTAGCAAATAGTGATTTTCGAAAATACTGTAGCTTTTCGGGTACTGTAGTAATTCGAAAATACTGTAGCAAATTAGTGTTTTACTGGTTCATTTTAAACGTTTTAGTTAACTTATCTAAATATCAATCGAATCAATAATCGAATGTTACTATCGTTTACTAAATAACTTGAAATCATATATATTCAAATAGATATATAAACCAATAAGTTTAATGTACAGTATCATGCAATTAAAACTTTGTTACGTTTTCAAGTTATAGTATATATATGTATCTATTTACAGATAATGGTTCGCGAATCGTTGAGAACAACCGAAGGGTACTTGAATAGTTCAAAAATTTTGAGATTCGGTTTTACAGACTTTGCTTATCGTGTCGGAAACGTTAAATCATTTAAAGATAAAGTTTAAATTTGGTCAAAAATTTCCGGGTTGTCACAGTTGAAATTGATGAATGACGTGTTCGTCCATATTGATTTGGAGTGATCGTCACAGTTAGTATCAGAGCGTTGGTCCTAGCGAACCAGGTCTTGTATGAGTGTGTCTAACTGATAGTTATTAGGATGCATTAGTAAGTCTGGACTTCGACCGTGTCTACATGTCAAAAGTTTTGCTTATCATTTCTTGTCAAAAATTACATGCTTATCATTCCTAGTCTAGACATGTTTTACTGCATTGATTGCATGAATAGTGTATAGACAAAATTCATATCTTAGCGTATCTGTTACTGTAAACTTTTCCTGATATCTTCCAAAAAATTTCTCCGTGATTTATGGAATTTGGTATTATATATACATATGTAAATTATGTATTGAAGAATACCAAACTAAATTCTATAATCTAATTCATATCAAAAATCAACTCCCTAATTATACAAGATGGATCCCGTATCTAGTTCAAATTCCTTAAACTCTGACAGCTATTCCGATATGGATATGCACCAGAATTCCGAAGACAGTGTAACCGGAATGGATCAACCAATTAGCCATCATCTATTCTGGATGAATTGGGGATGGGTTCGTAGCCTACTTAATTATTGGAGACAAGAAGAAGGCGATCCCTTCCATCCACCACATTGCCCTCTTGGCGAAGAACCTGAAGCACTTACCGGCGAACCTGTTCGTAATACCATTTTCTCTCTCATCTCCAAAATATCTCGTCATGATCATATACTCTCTCAAATTCTGGATCTTATTCATCCGCTCGTCCGAACCGCCAATCATCCCGGTGTAGTAGAAGAAGTCAACGAGCTTCACGCTCGGGTAATGGCTTTGGAGAATATGGTGCAAAGGTTACAAGCACCAGCAGAATCACTGACATCAACAATACCACCGACAACAACACCAACAGTACCATTACCACCACCAACAACATCCGCACCGCAAGCCTCAACATCACAATATGTACCTTGAACATCAACGTCATACGCATCGTAGTTACCAAGAAATACCAGCAACAATAACCGATGAAGTATTAAATCATTTCCCCTGAAGAAATTTTATGTATATTTAATATATATGAATTTTGAAATCAAAATAAATATTTTCGTACTAAGCTATTACGTGTGAATCTTAACTGGTAGGTACTACTCGGTTAGTTCATATTACTAATATGCAATGATGTACATCCTTCCTTAACAACTTAACCATTGTTGACTACAATCTCTGTTTCAACTTAATGAATTCCATTTCATAATAAACCAAGTGTATTATTCAATTACATAATTGATTTTACATTTTCATTTTCGATGTACTCGAAACTTTCCAGAAAACATCATCTGTGCCTTGTAAGGTTCACAAACATTCCACGAGCATCAACATCCTTCACCGAAGAATAAGAATAAATAATGAAGTATCGATTACATTAGCGAAATACTCCGCAAAGATTATGTAATCTTTAATGTTTTAGAGATTAATCATTTCTAAGTCAAGCCGAAAATTAAATGAGCTTAATATAATATTAACTCATTAAATATGTGTTACATCTGAAGAAAATATACATACATATATTTTCATAAAGACGGTAATAAAAATTCTTTTGTACAAAGTATTAATTGTGAAATCTTTAACGGGTAGGTAATACCCGGGAAATATATAAGTTCTCAATTAATATGTTACACTATACATTCTTCAACTTTGATTCAAAAATTATTAACAATGCTCACAACAATATACAATCGTTTTCATACAAATTCAATTACATATTCTGATATTGACGGATCAGAATCCAAGTCATAACTCTGAACCGGTGACATCATTCTTAGATCTCTACATCTTTCAAAGCTATACTTTGACTTTAAATCTGTACAAGATCCATTAGCATTGTTTTTACCAAAAATAACCTTGCAATTCCTTTTCAAAAGTATCCAGTATTATCAACCGTTCAACCAGTCAACGACGACCTTTCAGACTTGTAACCCTGGCATATACGTTTTTGTTACTGGGGAACCTTTCATGTTCCACCACATTAACAGTAAATGTACCAGTAAATTCATTAATCTGTGACTTAAAGTCTCTCCGAAAAACCATTATAATTGTTCATTGAAACCCTATCATGTACTCATCCACATTTTGTAACGGTAATTGCCATACCAACTACCGGGAATTAGCAATCACTATTTCGAATTTCGCAGCAATTCTATGCCAACAGTTATATATATACATATAATGTCTATCTCCTAGACTTATTTACTTCGAAGGTGAAGTTTCTGAAAAACACCCCAAACTGCGAAACTAGTTCTCTGAATTTTGGAAAAATGTTGATGAAGCAGCAAAAACTGTAAACGACTTTATCAACTAAAAGTTTGATGATAAAGAATAGTGTGTTGGCAAAGCTCAGAAAAAGAGAAGGTTTGGAACTGGAAAACGGATTGAGCAAACCATGAAGGAGGCTGTGGACAAATCACAAAGACTAAACCTACCTTCAAAGAATATAAATGATTCAGTATCTGCTGAAGTCATTAACGAATACCTTGCTCCTGACTCAAAATCATTATGAACAAATCTTCTTCATCATCCTTCGATATTAGAAATTCTAAGATATCATTATATCTTTCATTATAAATATCTTCGATATTTCTGAAGATATCTTCATAACTATTATTATCCAAAATTATTTATCTCTTCGCGCTATCTGTGTTACATCATAAAAGAAACTATTTTAGTTTCCAAATTCTGAAAATCTTGAAAAATGGATGTTTTTGAAGTAGTGTTGGAAACTGAAGCATGAGTTAGTATAATATAATCACACTTGATCAACGTAATTATATTATAGTAAGTCATGCTGAGTTTCTAAAGGAACGTGATAAAGGTTCACAGATCATACCCTTATCATGAACCATGTTACATAACTCTTTCATTCTATTTAACCTCTAAACATATTAAGAAAATATTTTTCTTGATGATTCGGTCTTTTTCGAGGTATTCTGGTAATTTGACAAGTCAGATTGTGCCATTACCGTTTCTTTCTTAGAACATTAATTATGTTCATTCCGAAATTCATACCTACAAATTCTGGATCATTATTCGCTTGACTTGAATTCGGGAAGAGAAAACAAAAGCATGAAGCTCCGAAATATAATGGAAAATATAAAGCCCAAAAACAACCCCGAAATTACAAACCGTGTATATCAATGCGTATAGCAATATAAAGACACGGGAGAATGAAAAACAATATAACCCCAAGGTAATAGTAGAAGAAAATAATCTCCTCTGGTGGCAGATGAAAAAGAAGAATGAATGATATGATAGTCAAGAAAATATCAAGAATCAGAACTGGATGAAGCTTTTTCACAAATCTTTTGTAAGTATGAAATAAGAAAGAAAATTATAGGAGTGGTGAAAATAAATGAAACGGAAGAGGTCAATTTATAGCAAAATATCAGACATAGCAATCGAGGCAGATTACGCATTTAATCAAAAGAAATCCTAATTTCCTTAAATTCCGAAGAATCTAGTCTTATTTAAATTATGAAGATATTCTATTCCTTAAATTCCAGAAATCAATCGTTACTACATCAAGAGATAAGATGAATCTCTATTCTCCATTTCACTCTATTACGATAACTTTTCTCATACGCTTCGAGTAATCGGATTGTTTTATCCGTATTATTCAATGGTGATAAAATTCTATTTACCAACTCATATTCGTCATGAAAACATTTTTATTGTTAACCATGACGACCACACTCAAATTTCGGGACGAAATTTCTTTAACGGGTAGGTACTGTGACAACCCAAAAATTTTTGACCAAATTAAAACTTTATTTTTAAATGATTTAACGTTTCCGACACGATAAGCAAAGTCTGTAAAACCGAATCTCAAAATTTTTGAACTAATCAAGTACCCTTCGGTTGTTCTCAACGATTCTCGAACCATTATATGTAAATAGATACATATATATACTATAACTTGAAAACGTGCCAAAGTTTTAATTGCATGATACTGTACATTAAACTTATTGGTTTATATATCTATTTGAATATATATGATTTCAAGTTATTTAGTAAACGATAGTAACATTCGATTATTGATTCGATTCATATTTAGATAAGTTAACTAAAACGTTTAAAATGAACCAATAAACACTAATTTGCTACAGTATTTTCGAATTACTACAGTACCCGAAAAGCTACAGTATTTTCAAAAATCACTATTTGCTACAGTAAAAAACATTACTACGGTAACTTTGCTACAGTAAAACACTACTTCAAAATGAAAATATATATATGTATATGTATATACTACGAGACGATGATTTATAGAAGTAATTGACCAAAACACTCGAAAGTTTAAGATACACTTTGAGTGATATTGTTTATTGATAATTTAAGACTATATTTTAACAAAGGTACGAGTCACGAAATGTAAAGAGCCAGTTTTCTCAGCGTACGAAAGGGCGTTCAAAAAACCGGAACCGGGACATAAGTCGAGTGACAACGTACGACTTATCGGAACAAAAATTACAAGTCAACTATGCACGTGAATTTAATATAATATATAATTAATTATATAAATTAAATATATTATATATATATATATATATATATATATATATATATATATATATATATATAATAAATTAATATGTCAACGAACTAGATTACAAATCAGATGTGAGCTGGAACCCTAGGCCATGCGATCGCATGGCCATAACACACAGAAACCATGCGATCGCATGGAGTCTGAAATCTGGCCACACTATAAAGCTCGAGCATTCTGGTCTCTGTCTTACACACACATATATCATACTCCGTATTTATATTATTATTATTATTATTATTATTATTATTATTATTATTATTATTATTATTATTATTATTATTAAGATTAATATTATTATTAATCTTATTATTATTAATATTATTAATTAGTATTATACATAAAATACTACGACGAGGTTATGAGCGTGTCACTTTCAAAATGGTTTTCAAGCAGGATAGAGCTAAGGAAATTATGGGTTATTGCCAAGGAGGTTATAGGTAATGTTCGGGGGTATATTTTTAAATCAAGCCTAGTGTTTATTATCTCCATTGCGTCTGCGTACTTTCCTACAATATTGAATCTTAATATTGATACGTAAGCACTCATATTTTATCTTTTATATATTAACTGTGTATTCATGTCTAGTGCTCGAGTATATATATTTATACATGCTTGTATGCTAAATTTCGTCGTTAAACAGTTTATGATGAATCACGAATTAAATACATATGTTACTGGTAAAAGGTATATGATATGCATGTTTTTGAAAAGCTGGCAAAAAATCAATGACTTTTCATTTAGATATCGAATAGTTTCGATGAACGGATTAAGAGATATGATCAACTGAATTATGATTGATGTTAATTGAAATTGCTTTTGAATATGCAATTAAGATTTAAACAACTTGTTTACGAGATTGATAAAATGGATTTTTGAATATTACCAACCGAGTAAATGACTCCTTATATAAGGTATGTCTCGTTTTGTTTAACTATTGTCAAAATTAACTTTTTGAAACGACTTTAGATAACTTTTGTATGTCGATCTCCAGCATTAGGATTGTGATACACTATGACCTAACCTAGCTTGATAGACAAATATTTACCAACATATGCTCCCTAGGTTGAGATCTACGGTTATTTGGTATTCCAAATTTCGGTCACATTTCGGTGAACGACTTTATGTATTGCTAAGGTGAGTTTCATTTGCTCCATTTTTAAATGCTTTTGCAATATATATTTTTTGGGCTGAGAATATATGCACTTTATTTTAAACAATGGACACAAGTACATACTAAATTCTACGCTGAGTTTGAACCAAAAATCCCTTAGCTTTGGTAACTAGTAACTGCCGGTTATAAGAACTGGTGGGCGCGAGTAGTAGTATATGGATCCATAGGGCTTGACATCCCCGTCCGAGCTAGAGCACTAGCCTTTTAACGGACCTATGCTATTTGAGAAGCGTATACGTTGGTTTGTGTGTATTATTAAGATTATTATACAAAGGGTAATTATTATATAGACGTTAAAGTTTAGTTACCAGGGTGCTCTGTTACATAGAATCTTTGATAAATGTTTCTGGATGAAACAACTGAAAGCTTGTGATCCACCTTTATATACAGATTATGCGAAACATTAAAACTATGAACTCACCAACCTTTGTGTTGACACTTGTTAGTATGTTTATTCTCAGGTTCCCTAGAAGTCTTCCGCTGTTTGCTTATATGTTAGATAAGCTATGTGCATGGAGTCTTACATGGCATATTTTTCAAGGAAACGTTGCATTCACCAAATCATCACCATGTATCTTATTTTGACTGCATTGTCAACGGAAGTACTGTTGTAAACTATTATTTATGGTGATTGTCTATATGTAGAAATCATCAGATGTTGAAAACCTTTGATTTAAATATTCATTTATGGTATGCCTTTTTAAAAGAATGCAATGTTTACAAAAGGCATCATATAGAGGTCAAATACCTCGCAATGAAATCGATGAATGACGTGTTCGTCCATATGGATTTGGAGCGATCGTCACAGATTCACTCAAAACGGATTTATAACGAAGAAATTATGGGCAAACAAAATTAGTTAAAAATGGATAATTTGATTACGGGATTAATTCATTAAATCTATACTAACCATATTCTAGCTAACTTTTCTTGTATTATACATGTATTCTAACATGTCATGGTTACACAACACGTCGGATAAATCAAAAGACACCACATGCACAATACGTGTAACTACAATAGCGGTATTGTGGGTCATGATTGAGTCTTATACAACACGTGTATACTATGTGCTACTAATTGTGGACTACTAACTGTGGACTACTAACTGTGGACTACTAATTGTGGACTACTAACATTGGACTGCTAACTTGACAACTTAAACAATCACAGTGATTGAAAATATAAACTTAAACAATCACACGTGATTGAAAATATGAACTTAAACAATCACATGTGATTGAAGATATGATATGAATAATAGTTGTATTACATTTTGATATACATATATATTTGCTACAGGTTCGTGAATCCAAGGACGACGGCCATATTTTTAATAAGTTGAAAACTTATTATTAATATACTTTTACTACCTTGAGTATATAGTCCCATTTTTAAACTCTAAAAATATTTTGGGATGAGAATACATGCATTTTATGTTTTACGCCATGGACACAAGTACTTAAAATATATTCTACGTGGAGTTGTACCACCTTGTATATCTTCCCTAATATCTTGGTAACTAATATTTACATGTTGCGAGAACATGTAAGCGTGAATCCTATTGATAGATCTATCGGGTTTGACAACCCCAGCCGGGCTAGTCGCTCTAGTATCGTAAATGGTTGCATAGTACTTCATTTTTACTACACTTGGTACAGTGTAGGGAGATTTCATAATAAAGGGAATATGCTACATTAATGGTTAAGTATGGTTACCGAAGCGCTCAACAACTTATGGAATACTTTTATACACTTGCGAGTGTACATATATTTATAACTATGAAATCTTGTGGTCTATATTTATATCGATGATAGCTTTAAACCTATATATCTCACCAACCTTTGTGTTGACTGTTTAAGCATGTTTATTCTCAGGTCCTTAAGAAAGTCTTCCGCTGTTGCATTATCTGAGCAAGCTGTGCATGGAGTCTCATGCTTTTAATTAAATAAAGTGTTGCATTTAATAAAACCTTTGTCATGTATTATATTCGACTGTTATGTCACGTGTGTAGTATTTGGAAACCGATGTATTATGGGGATTATTTCTTAAATAATCGCCCACTTGTTTAAAACGTGCATTATGTATAATAATAGTGTGCTTTTTATGAAACGAATGCAATATTTTCTAAAACGTATCATATAGAGGTCAAATACCTCGCTATGGGACCAATGAATAACGTACCACATTTATAGTAATATGGACGGGTCGTTTCAGCAGAGATGTTTGCTATTTCCACCAGACGGATCACTTCCAATGATGAGTCCCCACCACCAGCTGCAAATATCAAGATGGGTGCCAATTCACAGTCTTTTGACGACCCATAAATGGAAGAAGAGGATCCCAGTGAAGAAATAGAGGAAGAGGAAGAATCTGAGGAGGAAGAGGGAATGGAAGATGTAAAATAAACTACAATAATACCATCTCCAAACCCAGAGCGTCATGAAGAATTAATGAGGCTGGAGACTAAAGATCACAGTTTAATCATTCGCTTCAAAAAGAAGACTGATAAGGTTGAGGTTAAGGACATAGAAATTGATCCCGAAAGTGTCAAAGCAAAGGACCAGAATACTGAAGAAAGCCGTTCATCAAACGAATCTTCAGACGATTATTCTACCGATGATAACGAGGAAGAACAACATGAAGACATTCTGGATAACTCATATTCTCCAGCCGAACCAGATTGGGAGGAGACGGACTCTTCTTCAGATCGAATTTCGATCATATCCACTCACGCCAACATGATAACATTCATCAATGACATCGATGAATTTGAAGAGATTCTCGGAGTCATCCATAAATCAACAATTGATTACACGCTACGCTTAACCGAAAGAATCACGGCTATCAAGGACGAATACAACCTTTATCTCCAGAAAAAACACAAAAATACTGAAATCCTAGAAGAACGCATTCAAGACTTTATCAATACCCTTCACGATCATATCTACCGTGAAGAAAGGCAACGGGAGCACAATTCAGTAGTTCGCACTATTCTTGAGACAAGATTTTGTCGAGAACAGAAGATCATTTACTCTAAGGTCTACAACGCCTTAGCCGGATTTGCACTTCCGTTCTCAGCAAACCAACGAGCACTACTGACTCTCATCTGGAAGCATATGGATCACTCCACCGGACACCCGACTTATCACTCTGATTTGCAACTGATCGAGGATATTCACAGCTTTTTCGCTATCTTGGAGAGAGATAATTTCGAAAGCACACCAGAGAGGCTAGTGATTTACATAACAATTGATCACCACGCCGATCTAATTATCAAAGAGTTACAAGACGCAGTCACAAAGGAAGTAAGACGCAACAATCCGTTTTCTCATCTTGAACCAGACCAAGTCAACATTGCCACCTATGTTACGAAGCAGATAGCACGTATCTTTCAAGAATGCACGGATCCTAGTTTCACATTCAAGGCCAGATGTAGGGAGATATACTCAAAGACGGTGACATTAATGCTTGGGTCAGGGCTGCTCTTCACTTATTTTCAGCTTCGCCTTTTGACTACTCTGTGCAAAGCTACGGACTCCTACTGTGGAGACCACTGATCAGAAGATTTTGAAATATTAAAGATACAATTTCTGACTCTATTTGAAGACCTCCGAAATGAGCATCCTATCAGAGAGATAATCACCAACAGCACTGCCTCAATGATCGACATTCATGGATCAATCAGCAGAGCAGTGGATCATATTCTTATCGAACTTCAAGATTTGTCACGAGCCAAAACTGTGCATTATCTTTCTTTCAGAAGATCTTCAAGAGATGTACCGGATCTGTTACCATTTTTGGTCTGACACTTTCTCAGGATTTATCCACCAAGACTCACATTCCCTCGAGAAGACCAAGATCACAACTACCAAAGGGGAATGACTACTCTTTAACCACCAAGAAGAACGAGCCAACGACCTTAAACAAAAGCGCTTCTCGAGAGTCAACCCGTGTAATAAAGTAGAGTAGAAGAATAAAAGATGACAAGTGAGCCGATGAATAAAGGATGAAACTTCCAAGCCAGCCAGCTCTTTACAAGCAACCACGTCTGCTGGGGGTACCCTTTCTTCCCTCTACTAGCTCAAATTCTTAAATTATGCCACATTCTAAGCTTATCACTAAGTGTGAGATTACGAACCAAATAAACACTAAACGAATAATCTCAAATCCTCAACTAAAACTCCTAAGTGTAGGATACACTAGGAACATTGACGACAATGTTCGTTTAAGTGTGAGATGTTGGTATAATCTTTTTATGCTGTATTAAAATAACCCATTACAAAGATTCCAAGTTCTTAAGCCAAAATTTCAAATTTTTAACAAAAGAAAGCCTTTTCGAAAAAGTATTTTTTAAAACCTGAAACGTTTGTAAATAAAAATAAGGTTTAAGTAAGGTGGAAATCTTGTTAGGATGAACCGAATCTCTAAAAGAGCATTGCATGACTAGGCATTATCGACCTAAATTGATTATGATGAGGCACCCAAATAAGACCAGCATTCATCTTTAATGCTCCGCTACTTTCCGTTGAGAGTGCCGATGTCTGTGCTCGGAATCAGAACTTGCTTTAGATCTACATTTCCAAGTAACGAAATGTGATTCGGTTATAATCAGAAGAGATAGTCATTTGTCAAAACAACTCACTCACACTTCCGACACTTCTACCACACCACCTCATCCGCATCATCTTTACTATCACTCAAAAACACAGAAAATGAGATTCCTTCCATAAACCCGATGTTACAAATTTATAAAGTATCACGGCAAAGGTCTTGAAAATGTTTACCGGCAATAAGTTTCTCGAGATGAAATCTCCAAAAATAAATAAATAAATGTTTTTTTCAAAGTTCTGAAAAAAGGAGCAGAACTTATAAAGAGAAATGCCGAAGAAGAACTTGACCACAAATGCCTATCACTTCAAAAATAAGAATAGTTCAAAAGTGCTTCTCAAGAATATCAGCACTCCTATCTATCTTAAATTTTCCGAAATAAGAGTCTTTTGGGACTATGTTACCCTTTTCACCCCTTAAAAAAACTTCACCATCACTCCAAAATTCCTTTCCATCACTGACAAATGACCTAGAAGCTATGGTTACTACCGTTTTCACATTAGTAGTAAGGATTTGAGTCTTTATCAAGCCTATGACGATGAGTACAACATGACTGGCTATGAGTGAAATTCATTTCTTAGATCTATAGGGAACTTTAAATACTTGAGTGATTTGAATGACCCGTGAAAGCTAGTCTAAGTCATGTAACCTCCTCGCATGCTTGCAGAGATAGTTTCAACCCTAACATAGATGACTCACCTTATCTTTCGCTCTTATAATAAAAAGTAAATCGCTTAGGCTATTAGAAAAGAAACTCCGAAAAGATTACTCAAAGTAAAAACAAGAAGTTTGCTTGAGGACAAGCAAAGTCTAAGTGTGGGATATTTGATATCGGCTAAAAAGTCACGTTTTCACCTCAGTACTAAGGCCCAAAAATAATAAAGTTCCAAACTTTATCGCCAAAATACTCACTTCGTCAGTCAATATTGAAGAACAAGTAATTACGAAGATGGTGCAAAAAGAATCAAGAGAATCGGAGCTAAAACTAAGATTCTAGAGCGAAAACGGTGAAAGACAAGAAATCAAGTTGCGATCCAGGGAACCAGGCAAGCCAAACGGCCTGCCAAATGGCCTGCCAAACAGCCGGCCTAGTTCAGAAATAGCGTGCCAAATAGCTCAAGCAAACAGCCTCGTTAAACAGCTTGCCTTGGCAAACAGCCCCTGCAAATGGCCTGCCAAATAGCCTGCCATCCGTTTGCAGGGAAATTTTAGGTTTATTAAAAGGGCATTTGTCATTCATTCTAACACATACATCAATTCACTTATTTCCCTATCTTGTACAATATTAGTCATACTTTCAAAGTCTTCAACTCCGTGCGGGAAACCTAGTACCCGGAGAAGAATTCCGAAGATTTCAAGGTCTTCGGCTCTGTTATTAGGAAGTCGTGAACCCTGATTCAGAGTACACTATATGTGTCACCCCTTGGTAAGAGAAGTTTATCGGATACTATGTGAGTTTGACTGAGGCGCACCGGTTGTAGTAAGTCCACCAAGCCTTGGATTCCGACTGAGGACTCTTTCATAGTGAAACATCTAACTAGATCCCAAGTACATTGTCGGTCTTAAACCATGCTAGTGTAGTCACCAAGCATATAAACTTCGTACGTGCACACTAAAGTACAACGGTTATTGTAAGCTGCACCTCTGCTAAGTAAGGCCATGGAACACGGTTAGTGTTGACTAGTACACTTCACCATAACGCGGTCTCAAGCATTGCACCTCGCTTGAGGGATTCTTGGTTAATTAAGGAACTGTTTGTTCGAACACATAAAGGATTGAACCGTTAGGATAATCGAATGTATTCATGGAAGTTAGCTTGACTTAGCCATGGTGTTCTTTATGGTTGAACTCTTTTAAAGGCCTAACTATCTTTTAAACAAATCATTAACGAAAGCATCGAGACACATCATGTCTCTCGGATATGGAAAACCATGTATTCTATTATACTTAAGAAAGTTTAGACCATTTTGGAATGTTAATATGTCACCCAACCGAGTCGCTCAATTGGATGAGCCGTCTGAACGTGTATGATTGTAGTCAGACTGCACGGGCGTTGGGAGTAAAGGACGTTTCTGTATATTCAGAATCTTCAATCCTATCGCATTACCCAGTAACATGTCTTATGACAGGGGCGTTTAGGACTAGTGTAGTAAATATAAGGTCACTGCCAATCCATGAGCCACCACTCTATAATATTGGCAAAGTAACTGATGAAATCATAGCATGCACTTGTTTTAGCCTTATCTGAATTACAAATTTTATCGCATTTACTTTAATTTATTTAGAAAACTCAAAATTAGGTAATCAACCACTACTCCTGCACCTTAGAATTATCTTAAGTTTTAGACATAGGTTCGATTCTACTGATATCTCAAAAATACTACTCTAGGTCATACTTCCCTTACTCATAATAAGGAGTAGTAAGATTTAGGCCCCGCTAAATATAAATTTAAAATAAGTACCCTCCCTCTTGGTGGCTGAATCTTGCGCGTTGCGACCTAACGACATCACACGAAATAAAACCGTCCGTTTTGACCATATCAATTGATGTTACGTAGAAGTCAAGCCAAGCACTGGGACCAGAGTTAACATTCCATTAAAGGGATTTTTGACGAGGTGTTACATGAAGGTAGCACACTTAAAAACTGTTGAGTATGAGATGGTTCAGTTGTCACTGGATTATTTAGAACTGGATATGGACAGGCCATGGAGGGTTGGTTTGGGTAGAGAAATGGATCTGGAGGTAACCGTGGTACAAATCCCCAAGGTAGAGATATATAAGGTAGCACTGGAAAACCTAAAGGTGTATTCTAGTTATTGTCTCCCAATGCAACTGGAACTGATGACACTTGCTTTTGTAGCATATCGATCATTTTCCATCGTAACTCTTGAACTTCATCCTGTAATTGCCTAATATACCGATCCTTATTGTAGTGACCCGAACTTTTCCATGTTTATATATTTTAAATGAAATTTATATTTACATGATTAAGTATTTCCAACATGTTAAGCAATCAAACTTGTTAAGACTTGATTAATTGAAATAGGTTTCATATAGACAATTGACCACCCAAGTTGACCGGTGATTCACGAACGTTAAAACTTGTAAAAACTATATGATGACATATATATGATTATGTATATAGTTAACATGATATTATGATAAGTAAGTATCTCATTAGGTATTTTAACAATGAGTTATATACATAATATTGTGTTTATTGAATTAAGAAACTCGAAACGATATATATAACGATTATCGTTATAACAACGTCTTACTAATTACATATGAATCATATTAAGGTATTGTTACACTATGTTTAATCATGATAAATGATAAGTCAACATGTCATTATGTATATTAACAATGAACTACATATGTAAAAACGAGACTACTAACTTAAGGATTTCGAAATGAGACATATATGTAACGATTATCGTTATAACGACATTTAAATGTATATATATCATATTAAGATATATTAATATATCATAATATCATGATAATATAATAATTTAACATCTCATTAGATATAATAAACATTGAGTTAACAACATTTAACAAGATCGTTAACTTAAAGGTTTCAAATCAACATTTACATGTAATGACTAACGATGACTTAACGACTCAGTTAAAATGTATATACATGTAGTGTTTTAATATGTATTCATACACTTTTGAAAGACTTCAAGACACTTATCAAAATACTTCTACTTAACAAAAATGCTTACAATTACATCCTTGTTCAGTTTCATCAATAATTCTACTCGTATGCACCCGTATTCGTACTCGTACAATACACAGCTTTTAGATGTATGTATTATTGGTATATACACTCCAATGATTAGCTCTTAGCTGCCCATGTGAGTCACCTAACACATGTGGGAACCATCATTTGGCAACTAGCATGAAATATCTCATAAAATTACAAAAAAAGTAGTAATCATTCATGACTTATTTACAAGTAAACAAAATTACACGTCCTTTATATCTAATCCATATACCAACGACCAAAAATACCTACAAACACTTTAATTCTTCAATTTTCTTCATCTAATTGATCTCTCTCAAGTTCTATCTTCAAGTTCTAAGTATTCTTCATAAATTCTATAAGTTCTAGTTTCATAAAATCAAGAATACTTCCAAGTTTGCTAGCTTACTTCCAATCTTGTAAAGTGATCATCCAACCTCAAGAAATCTTTCTTATTTAAATTAAGATATCTTTCTAATACAAGGTAATACTCATATTCAAAATTTGATTCAATTTCTATAACTATAACAATCTTATTTCGAGTGGAAATCTTACTTGAACTTGTTTTCGTGTCATGATTCTGCTTCAAGAACTTTCAAGCCATCCAAGGATCCTTTGAAGCTAGATCTACTTTTCTCATTTCTAGTAGGTTTATCCACAAAACCTGAGGTAGTATTGATGTTCATAACATCATTCGATTCATATATATAAAACTACCTTATTCGAAGGTTTAAACTTGAAATCACTAGAACATAGTTTAGTTAATTCTAAACTTGTTCTCAAACAAAAGTTAATCCTTCTAACTTGACTTTTAAAATCAACTAAACACATGTTCTATATCTATATGATATGCTAACTTAATGATTTAAAACCGGAAAACACGAAAAACACCGTAAAACCGGATATACGCCGTCGTAGTAACACCGCGGGCTGTTTTGGGTTAGTTAATTAAGAACTATGATAAACTTTAATTTAAAAGTTGTTCTTCTGGGAAAATGATTTTTCTTATAAACATGAAACTATATCCAAAAATTATGGTTAAACTCAAAGTGGAAGTATGTTTTCCAAAATGTTCATCTAGACGTCGTTCTTTCGACTGAAATGACTACCTTTACAAAAACGACTTATTACCTGTATTTCCGACTAAAAACTTATACTTTTTCTATTTAGATTCATAAACTTAAGTTCAATATGAAACCATAGAAATTTGATTCACTCAAAACGGATTTAAAACGAAGAAGTTATGGGTAAAACATGATTGGATATTTTTTATTGTTGTAGCTACGGGAAATATTGTAACAATTCTATACAAATCATATCCTAGCTAACTTATATTGTATTATACATGTATTCTAATATATTATGTAATCTTGGGATACCATAGACACATATGCAAATGTTTTGACATATCATATCGACCCATGTATATATATTATTTGGAACAACCATAGACACTCTATATGCAGTAATGTTGGAGTTAGCTATACAGGGTTGAGGTTGATTCCAAATATATATATACTTTGAGTTGTGATCTAGCCTGAGACGTGTATACACTGGGTCATGGATTGATTCAAGATAATATATATATCCATTTATTTCTGTACATCTAATTGTGGACAACTAGTTGTAGGTTACTAACGAGGACAGCTGACTTAATAAACTTAAAACTTTAAAACGTATTAAAAATGTTGTAAATATATTTTGAACATACTTTGATATATATGTACATATTTGTTATAGGATCGTGAATTGACCAGTGGCCAAGTCTTACTTCCCGACGAAGTAAAAATCTGTGAAAGTGAGTTATAGTCCCACTTTTAAATTCTAATATTTTGGGATAAGAATACATGCAGTTTTATAAATGTTTTACGAAATAGACACAAGTAATTGAAACTACATTATATGGGTGAATGATCGAAGCTGAATATGCCCCTTTTGCTTGGTAACCTAAGAATTAGTAAACCGATCTACTAATTGACATGAATCCTAAAGATAGATCTATTGGGCCTAACGAACCCCATCTAAAGTACCGGATGCTTTAGTACTTCGATGTTGTTTTTATCATGTCCGAAGGATTTCCCGGAATGATAGGGGATATTATTATATGCATCTTGTTAATGTCGGTTACCAGGTGTTCAGCATATGAATGAATTTTATCTCTATGTATGGGATGTATATTGAAATATAAAATCTTGTGGTCTATTATTATGATTTGATAATATATAGGTTAAACCTATAACTCACCAACATTTTTGTTGACGTTTTAAGCATGTTTATTCTCAGGTGATTATTAAGAACTTCCGCTGTTGCATACTAAAATAAGGACAAGATTTGAAGTCCATGCTTGTATGATATTATTTAAAAACTGCATTCAAGAAACTTATTTTTGATGTAATATATTCTTATTGTAAACCATTATGTAATGGTCGTGTGTAAATGGTATATTTTAGATTATCATTATTTGATAATCTACGTAATGCTTTTTAAACCTTTATCGATAAAATAAAGGTTATGGTTATTTTAAAAATGAATGCAGTCTTTGAAAAACGTCTCATATAGAGGTCAAAACCTCGCGACGGAATCAATTAATATGGAACATTTATAATCAATATGAACGGGACATTTCACTTATCTTGTGATGTAGTTGGATACGATGCTCCGACTTGATTAAACACACCCACAAAATCATCATGCAAAGCTCCACCATCTATCGGGGTCATAGGGGCTTCTACGGGGTTTGATTGATCATCCATACCTGTCTATCACAACATCTCACAAAAGCTTAAATGATAATCTGTTAGTACCTATCATTAACCACAATTATCTAATCACATAGCACTTACATTCACTTATCCCTTTCCCCCACTTGTATGTTTGACACCACTCGGGGTTTGGGAACTTGTCACTCATGTGTACATGTTGCCAAACCTATGCTCTGATACCAAGTTTTAACACCCCAGATTTTTCTTTTTCTTTTTTTAAAATACACAGCGAAAGCTACATACATATATTAGTCACGTATAAATTTGTATTACACAAAATCACCAGAGTTACTTAATTACTACAGACCATTTAAACGTATTATTTATTACGAAAGTCATCGGAGTATCATTGTGTCAAACATTTGCAGCTGACCGGCAATACCCACCAAAAGTTGCTAATACACACCTGCAGGGCAAAACACTGTGGGGGAATTAGCATAACACTAAGTGAATGGCAATATCTAGGTAGACATCATTACAAGCATCAAGCACAACTTAAAGGCACTAGTCACTAAGTCACTTAAATCCATAAACAAGAGGACCGGCAACCCATAGATGATCAAGCTAGAATCCACCGATAGACCCCATTACTAAATCACTGGTATAGTCTTTCAGACGTGACTCACTCGTCATTCACACTATACCACCAATCAGTAATGCTTGGACATCACCCCAAACATAAAGTAAATATCATTGACCTCTTACGTCAGGAACACCATCGACGTTACACCTGATTTCACCCTTGACGTTAGCACTGAGTGCGCGCATAATCACATATAGTCACAACACTGGTCACAAACTCCTAAACAGTCTAGTCATAACTATAGCACAGATCACTATACTTGTCACTATATAATCACATCCATAAAGATAGTCTCACTCACCTGGAAGCACAAGTACTCAGCTGTCTTATATCACTGAGTCTTCACCTTTCCGTTTATCACCTGAGAATATCAATTTTCTAGTTAGTACAATTTTCAATCAAATTATACATTAGAATAAATATCACAGCAATACAGCTAATGGGTCAAAATTGCACTTGACCCAAACATACAAACACTGTCACTCGCACGGATGAGGTCTCACTCGTGCAGCTGACTATGCTCACTTGTACGGGTGAGTATACTCACTCGCACGTCTGACCTATCAATTGTACTAGTCATTTTTAAACTAACTCACACAGTTTAGTGTCTCACTCGCACGGATGAACACTTCACTCATACGGGTGAGTGCCTCAAACGCACGGTTGAGCAAGAATAGCAGTAGACCTTCAATTCGAGCTTTTTATACCCAACCCAAAGATTTATTTAGTGTTTTAAAACCTTTTCATTGGAAATTAGACCTCAAGACGATTCCAACTATATTTTATTTGTCAAAAACGGAGTTACAGTTTGAAAGTTACACCCTTTTCAATGATAACGTCTTTTGAAATAAATGTGATTGCTTTTCGAAAAATGACTCATATAGAGGGCGTGACCGTTAACTATGGGACCAAGAGTTAATATTTCATTAATGTATTCTGACAGGGTGTTACATCTTCTCTCTTGGCTATTCTAGAAGCGTTTTCGTCTTCCGCTGCTATTGTGCTCTTCTTTGAATCAGGGGTTATACTTTGATAGGGGAGTTTTCAATATTATTTCTTATTATTATTCATTATTACCCGGATAGACTGAAATCTAGTGCCCAACTCTTGATCCGCGTTCTTTGAAACATGTGAAAACCTAATCAAGCACTTGGTTGATTCTTGACCTGCTTTTCTGTTTTCTATATATTCTTGTTTCTTTATCCTTACAGAGTGCTTTGTTTGTAACCAATTGCTTGCTGGAGATATAGTAAGTTGTTTCTTCTCTTGCAGGTGTCTGGCCAGTGTTTTGATGCTGTGAATCTGTTTTTAAGTTTTCTCTTAATTTTCTGAATTATATTTCTTTTCTTTTTTCTCTATTTGTCTTCTGCTTTGTTGTTAACATGAGTGATGAAACTGCTATTACTTTGATTAACAAACTAGATTTTGGTGATCCTTTATATGTACATCCTAGTGATACTTCTGGTACACCTCTAATTTCCATCAAGTTAAAAGGAACTGTAAACTATAAGATACGAAGTAGTTCTGTAAACTATGACGATGCTGTTTTGCTTGGACAAGGGGATAGATGTAATTTTTGTTGCCTTGTCTTGGTTGTTAGGTTCTATTTCTGATGAACTCTATTCTGGTTTGATTTTCTCTGAAAATGCTTGGCTGTGTGTACTGAATTAAAAGAGACATATGATAAAATTGATAGTTCTGTTACATTTAATCTATATCATAAAATTAATTCCTTATAACAAAATGGTAAATCTTTATCTGATTACTATCATACTCTAAATAGTTTATGGAAATAGTAAGATGTTGTGATTGTTGTTCCTACTTGTGTTTGTGAAGCTACTACTCTAATCATACTCTAGTCATAACAAAGTACTTAAGCTAATGCAGTTTTTAATGGGTCTTGATGATTGTTATATGGCTGTTAGAGGTAATTTGTTGCTAAGGGATCCATTGTCTGATGTCAAAACTGCTTATGCTATTCTTTTCATATATGAGTCTCATAGGAGTTTTTCTAATAATTATAATAAATCTAAACCTCAAACTTCTACTTTTATTGCCTAGACCTCTAATAACAAATTTAATTCTAATAATGGTAATAATAGAGGTCATAATCCTAATCTTAAGTCCAACAAATGTAATAAAATTGGGAATACTATTGAAAGATTCTATGAGATTATTGGATATCCTTCTGGATAAAAAGAATAGCTCTAACTATAATAACTGGAAATCTTCTTTTGTTCCTAAAACCTCTGCTAATAATTGTATTTTTCTAATTTTGTTGATGAGGGACAATCTTCTTCCTGCTGCACCTGTCACTTTTTCAAATGAGCAAATGATGAAGTTATTTAGTCTTAGTAGTGAAAAGTCTTCACCATCTTCTAGTCATGCTACTACTTCAGGTAACTTGTTTAATAATACTAATAAAAAAACTAAATCTAACTTTGATAGATTTTTTAGTTTTAACTGTTCTCAGAACGAGTTTGTTTATCAAAGTTGGATTATTTATTCTGGTTCAATCAACATATGACCATGTCTGAGAAAAAAACATTTAATTGATGTTGTTGATGTTTCTAATTTCAATCTTACTGTTAGTCATCCAAATGGTACAAGAGCCAAAATTAAATGAATTAGAATTTTGAAACTGACTAATAGTTTAACTCTTTTTGATGTTCTTGTTGTTCCTGAGTATTGTGTAAATTTATTGTCTTTTCATAAACTGTCTAAAGATAGTAAACTGATGGTTAGCTTTGATGATTCAAAATGTAATTGTCAGGACTTGAAGGAGGGGATAGTAAAAGGGACTAGTAGTCAACAAGATGGATTATATATGTTTGTTTATGTGCCTTATATGGGTAGTTGTTATGTTTCTTCTCAACTCAGGCATTCTAGACTTGGTCACCCTTCAAAACAAGTTTTAAATATTTTAAAACAAAAACCTGAAAGATATTTCTGAAAATGATCCTTCTGATATTTTTCATCAAGCTAAACAAACAAGGGATCCATTCCCTTTAAGTGATCATAAATCTATAATGGTTGGTGACTTAGTTCATCTTGATCTATGGGGTCCTTTTAGAATTCAAAGTAGAAAAAGGTTTAAATATTTGTTGACTGTTATTGAAGTCTATTCTAGAGTTGTATGGATTTACTTGCTAAAGTCTAAAGATGAAGTCTATGATAATGTGAATGTTTTAGCTAATCTTATCGAAAATCAGATTTCTATAATAAAAATCAAAATTTATAGAAATGATAATGGAACAGAATTTGTGAATTCTAAATTTAATAGTCTTGTTACAAGTAAAGGAATCATTTATCAAACTTCGTGTGCTTATATTCCACAATATAATGAAATAGTTGAAAGAAGACATAAGCACTTGCCTAATGTTGCGAGAGTTCTTGTGTTTCAAGGTGTTTACCTCTAAATATGTGGGATGGATGTGTGCTAACTGCTTTTAGTTAATTAATAGGACTCCTTCTGTTGTGCTTTCTAAAAAAACTCCTTTTGAAATGATTTTTAATATTGAACCTAATCTCTTTCATTTATGGTGTTTTGGCTATTTATGTTTTGCTGCTAATTTAAATCCTTCTGATAAATTTCAGAGTCGATCTTTAAAATGTGTTCATATTAGTTTTTCAAATGAGAAAAAAGGTTATAAATTGTTTGATATTAAGTCAAAAACTGTTTTATATTCTAGAGATGTAAAGTTTTATGAAACGATGTTTCCTCTTAAAACCAAAAATGCTATCTCAGATGAAAATGTTTTGAATCACAAAAACTTCTTTGATAGTTAAAATTTTCAATTTTTCGATAGTCTTAACACTAAAAGTCCCAATGATGAAGGGAGAGATGAAAGTGATGGTGATGGCAGTAGTGATAATAGTCATTTTAATGACCATAGTCCTACAGCAACATCAATGGATCATGATACTTCTCTTGAGGATAATTTTGATACAAACACTGAAGGTTCACAAATTCCAGATACTTCTGTTTTTAATGAAAGATTAAGGAAGTCTTTCGGAAACACATTCATGCCTAAAAAGTTTGATGGTTATGTTTTTTGAGGAAAAGTGAAATATGGCATTGAAAAAGTTGTTAACTATTGTAATCTTAGTTCTGACAATTTGTGTTTTGTGTCCAACATAAATAAGTCTCTTGAACCTAAAAATTATGAAGAAGCTTCTAAAGATCCAAACTAGGTTGAAGCAATGAATTTAGAAATGGAAACTTTAAACATGAATAACACATGGGTTATTACTGATCTTCCTTATAACATGAAACCTGTTGGTTGTAAATGGATTTTTAAGATTATATACAAATCCAATGGTGAGATTGAAAGATATAAGGCTAGGTTAGTAGAAAAATGATATAGTAAAAATAAAGGTATAGATTATTTGGAGACGTTTTCTCCCGTTGTGAAACATGTTACTGTTGGATGTTTTATTACAATTTCTATGCAAAATGGTTGGCCATTATTTCAACTTGATGTTAATAATGCTTTTCTCTATGGTGATCTTCATGAAAAAGTTTATATGAATTTTCATAAGGGTTATTATAGTGATTCTGGTAAAAACAAAGTGTGAAGATTGACTAAATTTTCTATGGTTTAAAACAAGTTACAAGGCAGTGGAATGAAAACTTGAATTCTGATTGAAAATGGTTTTGTTCAAAGCAAATTTAATTATTCTCTTTATGTTAAAAATAATGATAATGTTATATATTGGTTTACTTTTGTATGTTGATGATATTGTTATTACTGGAAATAATATTGAAGAAATAAATCAGTTTAAAAGCTTTTTAAAGTCTAAATTCATGATCAAGGATTTGGGAAAATTAAAATACTTTCTTGGTATTGAAATTTTAAAGAATAAGAATATGACTCAAAGGAAATGTTGATTGGAGTTACTTAATGATTATGGCTTACTTGGTTATAAACCTGTTTCTACTCCTATTGAACAAAATTTGTATGTGGCATGTATTCCAAGTGACAAAAACAAATTACTTGTTGGAAGATTAATCTACTTACCTCTCGCTAAACATGATATTCTTTGTTCTTTTCATGTGCTTAGTCAATATATGCATGCTTAGAATTTATGAAAATTAAAATACTTTCTTGGTATTTAAATTTTAGAGAATGAGAATGCAATTTGTATATCTCAAAGGAAATGTTGTATGGAGTTACTTAATGATTATGGCTTACTTGGTTATAAACCTATTTCTACTCCTAATGAACAAAATTTGTGTGTCGCTTGTATTCCAAGTGACAAAAACAAATTAATTCTTATTGTTACTAAGTATCAAAAACTTGTTGGAAGATTAATCTATTTATGTCTCACAAGACCTGACATTGCTTTTTCTGTTTATGTGCTTAGTCAATATATGCGTGCTCCCTTGAAATCTCATTTTCAACTTGCTTTTATGGTTCTCGGATATCTTAAGGGTGCACCTGGTAAAGGTATTCAAATGATGAAAGGCAATAACTTTCGTTGCATGAATATTGTGACTCTGATTGGGGTAAATGCAAACTGAATAGAAAATTTGTTACTTGGTGTTTTTTTTAGTTCTCTTGTAGTTTGGAAAAGCAAAAAACAAGCTACAATATCCAGGTCCTCAGCTGAAGCTGAATATATGACCATGGCTACCACTATTTGTGAAATTGTTTGGCTGAAAAATTATTTCTTGACTTTAATTTAAATGTCAGCCTACCTATTAATTTATTTTGTGATAATAGTTCTGCCCTTCAATCTGCAGCTAACCATGTTCTTCATGAAAGAACAAAGCATTTTGCAATTGATTATCAATTTATAAGGGAAAAAGCTGCTTCTTTGAATCAACTTGGTGATATTCTAACAAAAGGTTTAAGTTTTGCTCAACACAATGTTTTATCTAAAGGGTTGGGACTTTTTGATATGTTCAAATATAAGTTTGAGGGGGAATGTTGAATTATGAAATTCAAAACAAGCTTATTTTTATAAATTCTTTGTTCTTATTTGTGGTATTTTCTAGCGTTATTTGCAGGTTAAGTTTAAGGACATGTGATGACAAGTTTTGAACTCTGAGGGAGCTTGGTGCACTTTATAGACTACTTGGAGCACAAGGTGTTCTTTGCTATTCTGGAGGGACTAATGCTGTCATTTGTCTTTTAATATAAGCATAAGTGTTTAGGGTTTCATTAATTAAGTTCAACCATCTGATTCAGTTTTTTATATGCTCTCAAATCATCAAACCCTAAATATTTTGATTCTTCAATTCTTGTTTGAGCATCATCTCAGTTGATCTTGTTAATAATAGATTTATATATTTTTGTTATTACGCCCGTGACTATAATTTTGGCTATTGATTCGTTTAGACAATTTATATCAATTATGGTTATTGCAACTATTCTGGTGTTTGGATTAAAGTGTTAAGTTGTTGATAATTATTAATTGCGTTTGTTTTAACATTATATTATTATTGATTGGTCAAGTGTATGTTCATATAATGTTGAAATTCAAAGTTCATACACATTCGTACGGATGAGATTTACATCCGTACATATCAGTCCAAGGGAAACGGATTAGTGATACATCCGTGCGGACTAGAAACACATAGAATCAATTTCAAACCCTGTAAATAGAGGGTTTCGGGTTCCATTTGAGGGTTACTCACTTTTACACAACTCTAGCCGCAAGTAAATGATCTCAATCGTTTAGCAACTTTATTCATGGATTTCTGACCCTGAAACGCTCATTGTTTGGAAATCCATTAGTGTTTTTAATTGGTTTTGATTAAAAACTTAATATTGAAGTTTTAGCACTCGGTATTGAGTTAAACGATTAACTCAATATTGAGTTAAACGATTAATTTAATCCGTTAAATCGATCCTACAGTTAAACTCTATAATTAAACTCGTTAAGAGAAAGTAAAAGTCTGTAGATCTTTATTAAGCGTGGTATATGATATTTCATTGTAAAAGTTGACATATATTTTCTTTTTAAAAGTAAAAGAAGATAGGTCGAACTTTTTGACTGACATTTCTCTTCAATAGATTTCGTGATGAGTTTTATACATACACTGTAAGGTTTTGGGTTCTAGTTTTAATAATCTCAAATTTTTACATACATTTTTTCTGAGAATTCTTTTATAGAAAAGCCTTTTAAGTAGTTTATATGAACTAATTTTAATTTCCATTATACGTCTAATAAAAAGAATCCCATCTTCAGAACTAAACCTATATCTTACACATCATTTTTGAGGTTGGTGATCAACATCATAACTCGTTAAAAACAAAAGAGTACAATTACCTTTTGACGCTGCAAGATAGCAATCTAAAGAAATCATAATGAGTAAATAGGTGGTAAACTGACTAACATTTTTACCTATTTTGTGTGCATATTATCTTTTTTCTTCCGACTGTCTGGTACAATAATAGAAAACGAAAGGTGCAGTGCAAATAAGATAAGAATAATTGATTACAACCCACATGGATAAAATGATATCTACAAACAAAACACCAATAATAAAAGAAGAAAACAAAAAATAAAGTGTATTTAGTGAGTGGAGGTTTAGTGGTCTGTACATAAGGTTATGTATTTTGTACTCCCTTGCACTTTTTATTTGTTTGTATTTCAAGTCTCTTTCTCATGAATGGTAAAAAAAACAGGTCCGGTTATTATTTGAGTTTCTTTTATTTAATTTTGATTTGATAGAGAAGTTCCTTTTATATACCCAAATAATCATATGGTTGTTATAATTCAGTAGGCTTATAACTACATTTAGTGGCCTAGTTCTTGACTGTAGACTAATAAGTATATAGAGAGCATATGAGAGAATATATTTTTAGTGTGTGTTTTATAAACTCATAACACACATATTTATACTCAAAAAAATCTACTATACAATATCTATAATAATAATAAAATTAACATCCAATTTACCTTTTATAACACTCCCCCTTGGATGACAATTTTATTAGAGAATAACTAGTACTGCCTCGTTAAAAACCTTGCTAAAGAAAACTCATTGGGATAAAACTTTAGCAAAGAATTGTTACATCTTCTGAACATGCCTCATGCCAATATTATGAATGTGTGTTCTGAAAATAGCAGTTGGAAGTGCTTTGGTGAAAAGGTCAGCAGAGTTTTTGCTGGACTGAACATATCTCATTTCAATCTGGTTGTCCTTAATGAGATTTTGAGTGTATGAGAAGAATATAGGAGGTATGTGTTTTGTTCGGTCACTTTTGATATACCGTTCTTTCATCTGTGTTATGCAAGCTACATTATCTTCATAGATAGTTGTTGAACTTTTATCGCGTTCTAGTTCACAAGAATCAGTAATGAGTTGTGTCATTGATCTCAACCAAAAACATTCCCGAGTAGCTTCATGTAATGCAATCACTTTGGCATGATTTGATGATGTTGCAACAAGTGTTTGTTTTTGAGAACGCCATGATATTGCGGTACCTCCATTTAGGAATACATATCTATTTTGAGATTTAGCTTTATGTGGATCAGATAAATAACCTGCATCTGCATAACCAATCAAATCTTGTTTCGATTCGTTAGAATAAAATAATCCTAAATCAGTAGTTCCTCGAAGGTATCGAAATATGTGTTTGATCACATTCCAGTGTCTTTTGGTAGGAGTTGAGCTGAACCTTGCCAACAAATTAACTGCAAAAGAAATGTCAGGTCTTGTACAATTTGTAAGATACATAAGAGCTCCAATTGCACTAAGATATGGTACTTCTGGTCCTAGGATATCTTCATGATCTTCACAGGGACGAAATGGATCAGTGTCAACATTAAGTGATCTAACAACCATAGGAGTACTTAATGGTTTTGCCTTGTCCATATTAAAACGTTTTAAAATCTTTTCAGTATATGTTGTTTGATGTACAAGTAAACCATTAGGCATATGTTCAATTTGTAAACCAAGGCAATACTTGGTTTTTCCGAGATCTTTCATTTCAAATTCTTTCTTTAGAAGTTGAATGGCTTCATGGATCTCTTTATTTGTATCTATGATATTAAGATCATCAACATAAACAGCTATGATCACATATCCGGATGTTGTTTTCTTAATGAAAACACATGGGCAAATAAGATTATTGGTATACCCTTTGTTTATCAAGTAATCACTTAATCGTTTATACCACATGCGACCCGATTGTTTCAACCCATATAAAGACCTTTGTAACTTGATTGAGTACATTTCTTTGGGTTTTGCATTGGTTGCTTCTGATACCTTAAATCCTTCAGGTATCTTCATATATATATCACTATCAAGTGATCCATAAAGATAAGCAGTCACAACATCCATGAGATGCATTTCTAAATTTTTAGAAACTGTCAGGCTGATTAAGTATCTAAAAGTAATTGCATCCATAACAGGAGAATAAGTTTCCTCATAATCAATTCCTGGTCTTTGAGAAAAACCTTGAGCTACAAGTCTAGCTTTATACCTTGTAACTTCATTTTTCTCATTTCTTTTTCGCACAAAAACCCATCTATATCCCACAGGTTTCACATCTTTAGGTGTGAGAATGATAGATCCGAAAACTTTTCTTTTATTGAGCGATTCAAATTCAGCTCGTATTGCTCCTTTCCAATGATCCCAATCATGTCTATTTTGACATTCTATGACAGATTTTGGTTCTGGATCATCATTCATGATGTCATATGCAACATTATATGAAAATATCTCATCAAGATTTTTCATTTCATATCGATTCCATAATATTTTTGAATGTGCATAATTGATTGAAAATTCCGTATTGACATCATCAATCTCCTCTGCAGAAGGAGTATTGATTTGTAGTTCTTCTTGAACACTTTCTTTTACCTCATTATCAGCTGATTTTCTTTTTCGAGGATTTTTATCTTTGGAACCAATTGGTCTCCCACGTTTCTGGCGTGGCAAAGACTCAAGAATGACATTATTGCCAGTTTTTGGAATTTCAATTCGAGCTGGAGCATTTGCTGCTGGTATATATGATTTAGTCACTCTTTTTGTATCTGTAAATGCATCAGGCAATTTATTCGCAAGTTCTTGCATATGCATTATGTTTTGAACTTCGGTCTCGCATTCTTTTGTGCGAGGATCAAGATACATTAATTGAGGTTCACACCATGAAACATCATTTTCTTTATTTTTTATTTCTCCCCCTAATCTAGGAAATAATGTTTCATTAAAGTGACAATCAGCAAAACGTGATGTAAAAACCTCACCCGTCATGGGTTCAATATATCTTATTATTGAAGATGTTTCATATCCAACATATATTCCCATCCTTCTTTGAGGACCCATTTTAGTGCGTTGTGGTGGTGCGATAGGGACATAAACCGCACAACCAAATGTTCTAAGGTGGGAAATATTTGGCTGATGGCCAAAAGCAAGTTGCAAGGGAGAATATGTATGACTTGCGCTTGGTCTAATGCGAATCAATGTTGCAGCATGCAAAATTGCATGACCCCATACAGATACTGGGAGTTTTTTTCTCATTATCAATGGTCTAGCTATTAGCTGCAATCGTTTAATTAATGATTCAGCTAAACCATTTTGTGTATGCACATGGGCAACAGGATGTTCAACAATAATCCCAATAGACATGCAAAAGTTATTAAATACTTGAGACGTAAACTCACCGGCATTATCTAGTCTCGCCCTTTTAATAGTATAATCAGGGAAACTGTCATACCCCGTCCAAAATCTTCCTGAACGAATACAATAACATCTGGTACCATTGCGATGAACAGACCTCTATATGCCATGAACGACTCCATGTAATATCTTTAAAATGAGCAAACGCACAACGGAAGACTTCTTTCAAACCTGAGAATAAACATGCTTTAAAGTGTCAACCAAAAGGTTGGTGAGTTCATAAGTTTATCATAAAACAATAAAATTCATCATTTTGATAGACCACAAGATTTCATATTTACATTTCGCATAAACATACGTCCCATGCATAGAGACAAAAATATCATTCATATGGTGAACACCTGGTAACCGACATTAACAAGATGCATATATAAGAATATCCCCATCATTCTGGGACACCGTTCGGATATGATATAAATTTCGAAGTACTAAAGCATCCGGTACTTTGGATGGGGTTTGTTAGGCCCAATAGATCTATCTTTAGAGTTCGCGTCAATTAGGGTGTCTGTTCCCTAATTCTTAGATTACCAGACTTAATAAAAAGGGGCATATTCAGTTTCGATCATTCAACCATAGAACGTAATTTCGATTACTTGTGTCTATTTCGTAAAACAGTTATAAAAGTTGCGCATGTATTCTCAGCCCAAAAATATAAAGGGTAAAAAGGTAAATGAAACTCACGCATATAAATATTGTAAAACAGTTAATAAAGCATTTGCATGTATTCTCAGCCCAAAAACGTAAAGAGTAAAAGGGAGCAAATGAAACTCACAATACGATATTTTGTAGTAAAAATATGCATACGACAGAACTGAACAATGCAGGGTTGGCCTCGAATTCATGAACCTATATCATTTATATATATATATTAATACCTATAATCGTAATCGAACAATATATATATTATTATTAGTGATATATCCGCTATTTTAATGATTTATTCGTTCCATTAATAACTTAAATATATTTATTTTATATATTTTAAATAAATGCTTAATATATATTTATTTTCAATATTTGAAATAAGTATTTAATATTAATTTAAATATGTAAATTATCAATGTTAAATTAAAATATTTTAGTATTAGTAATAATAATCCTAGAAATAATGATAATAAGTTTAATAATAACAATACTAATAATCATATTAGTAATAATAATGATAATATTAATAATACTACTTATTTTATTAATAATAATAATAATAAGAATAGGAATAGACTACCTTTAAATCAAGCTTAAAAAAAAAACGCCACCACTTGGGCTCGAACTCGTGACCTCATGTTATTCCAACAACACTCCACACCACTCCTCTAATTCAGCTTTTCTGATTACAATCCCAGCCTAATACCATTTAACCCATCTCTCGGCCCAACAACAATTGAAAGCTCTTGGCCCAACAGCAAAAAGAATTTCGGCCCAAGTTCCATTTCTTGATGTTGGTCTAATAGCGATAGGTGCAGGTGGATAATATTATTAGCAAACAAATTAATCAAGTGGGATTACTTGTGTAAAAAAAAATGTCGGCCACCAATGACAAAGCAAAATAAAAAAAATTATTACGCCACTTTTCTTAAAATCCAATATAAATGAACGAGGTATGTGGGGCTCAAAAGAAAAGCACAAACACTTTTGGAAATTCGGTGAGAGGTACGTGGGACTCGTTTGGGATCAAAATAATTACACAACATCAAAGTTATATTTAATAGATCGTACCCTTTTGAGTGACCAAATTTGTCTGCCAAGTTTGATGAATTGTTCCATGATGTAAAAAAAATGCGTTATCTATTACTCCCTTCTTTCAAACGTGACCACCTAATCACACCAATTGTTCTTTGCTTTATTTAATCTGTTTGACCTCTCCTTGGACCTACTTCATATCCCATTATCTCAATACATCTTTTTGTTGGATACAGGAATAAAGGAAAGCAACAATCACTTTCTTGTGGGTTCTAGTTGATGGATATATTAATGGGATGGCTTTTTGACTAATCAAAAAAAAAAAAAAAAAATAGACTGCATCAAATAAAAAAAAATGAGACTTATTCCTCTAGCCTTCATATTGGTCGGCCATGAAATTGTAAAGTGTCCCCATGTATGATTGATTTAAATTAAGGAGAGTATGAGTGGATTTTAGAATCCAAAGTGTTGTCCATTTGCCTACTCCTTCACCACCTTTTTAAGCGTTTAAATTGTATCTAACAAACACACCATATACATTACTTACTTTGGTTTCTTATGTTTGAACAAGTAGGAACAGGTGCAGTATCAAAATTGTTGTACGAGCAAATGTAGAAGTGACAGTTGGCAAATAGAAGAAAAATAGGTGGAGGTTTGTTGTTTTGATGTTCATGTATTTTTGAAGAGATCACGAAAAGGGACAGAAAAAATATAGTAGAAGTAGCAGCAACAATAACAGTTTTATACGTAGTCGAATGTGGTGGTTCTTGGTGGGTTTCGGGTGGTGTCATGACGGTAAATAGAAGGTATGTAAATGTATATCTTTAGTATGTATGTGTCTGTATTTATATATATATATATAAAAAATATGATTTTATGGTGTGAAGGTGTTTTGTAGTTGATAGTGACGATGGGTTTGTAAATGAGTCTCATTTGTGATCAATGTAAGTGATGGTAGGTTTTTAATTTGATAATGGTGATGGATAAATGACTGACTCCTTCATATCATTATGTAACTTGTGATTTATAGCTAAAAGTGTCGACAAGAAGAAGAAGATAAGAAAATTAAAAGTGATGTGGATTGCTAACAGATTGGTACAAATGATGTGAAATTGGTTTTGGTTTGTATTGAATATGGAATCGATTAGTACAATTAATCAGACAATTTAAAAAGAGAAGATAGTGATTCCTAACTGATTTGTACGAAGTTTGTTTATTAGTGTGATAACTTGGAATCAATCTGTACTGATTTATATCTAACTTTGTTTTATTAAGAAATTGAATTCGATAGAGATATTCGTTCAGAAGGTAAAAGGACAGGAAAAAAAATTAAAGGAGATGGTGACCTGGAACTGAATTTGGTGGTATTGACAATGGAATCTTCTTGTTTAATCTCGCAGGCAAATTTTAAAAGATCTGATAGTGATTTGAAACAATATTTTGTAGTTATCTGTGTTTCATTTGTATTTAATAATTATTAATAATAAATATATAAATATTAATAATAATAATTGTATTAGTATTAATGATACTAATATTAAACAATAATAATGATATTAACATTAAATATGATACTAATAATAATGATGATATTAATATAAATAATAATAATAATAATAATAATAGAAATAATACTGATAATAATAATAGTCAAACTAATGCTAATAAATAAAAAATGATACCAATAATAATGATATCTAATAATAAAATGATAACAATAATTAATGATCTATTTAACTCATAACTAGTTTATAATTTCAATAATTATTATTATAACATTTTTAAAATCTTTATTTTGATAACTCTAAAATTTGTTAGAATTTTATTAATTACAATTATAACAGTAATCATAATAATAGTAATACAAATATTGATATTAGTATTAATAAAAAGAATGAAGTAATAATTATATTAATACAACATTATATTTTAACTTGTAATTATTTACATATAAGTAAATATTATGAATTTTCTACATATAATACTAATATCTTTTTACAATATTTATATAATAATTATGTATAGAAATTATATCTAATTATTTATATATACATGTCTATTGATCGTAAATCGCTGGAAATAGACAAAGGTCAAATGGTTATATGCATTTGTTTCAAAAATTTTGAGACTCAACATTACAGACTTTGCTTATCGTGTCGAAACCATATAAAGATTAAGTTTAAATTTGGTCAAAAATTTCCGGGTCGTCACAGTACCTATCCGTTAAAGAAATTTAGTCCCGAAATTTGAGTGTGGTCGTCATGGCTAACAGTAAAAATGTTTTCATGGTGAATATGAGTTTATAAATAGAGTTTCATCATTATTGAGTAATATCGATAAAACAATTCGATTATTCGAAGAGTACAACTGGAACTATCATAAAAGAGTGAAATGAAGAAATAGAGATTCGTCTTAGCTTTTGACGTTGTCTTGGTTGCAAATAAAAAATAAGGTGTGTCTTATCCTTTAATGTAGTCAGGGTTGAATTCCGGAATTCAAGGGATTAAAGAAAATCTTCGAAATCTAAAAGATTTGATTCTTCGGCGAGTAAGGAAATTAAGATCTCTATAATTAAATACGGTGATCTGCCTCGATTTCTTTGTCCGGTATCTCCACTATAAATGAATTTCTTCTGTTCCATTATTTTTCACCACTCCTCTACTAAATTCCCAAATTCAAAAGATTTTGAAACCGCTTAATCCAGTTCTGATTCTTGTCCTTGTCCTTACTATTGCAACAATCCTTCTCCTTTTCCAACTACCACCAGAGGAATCTGTTTTCTTCTACTTCGCCCTTGGGGTTATAATATTTCTAATTCTCCCGTGTCTTTATCTTGCTATACGTATTGATATACACGGTTTGTAATTTCTGTGTTTGTGATCGGTTTTATATTTCTTATTATGTTTTGGAGCTCCATGCTCTTGTTTTTCTCTTCCCGACTTCAAGTCAAGCGAATAATTGTCCAGAATTCATAGATATAGTGTTTCGATTGATCATAATGTTCTAAGCAGGAAGGAACGTGATAACACGATTTGATTTTCAAATTGATCAACATCACGGAAGATAGAACCATCAAGAATACATTTTCTTGATATGTTCAGAAGTTAAGTAGAATGAAAGAGTTATGTAACATGGCACATAATGACGTTATGATCTGTGAATCATCATGTTCCAATAGAAACTCAGCATGACTTACTGTAATATAATCACGTTGGCCTGACGTCATTATATTATACTAATTCATGCTTCAATTCCCAACACTTCTCTACAATTCATTCATAATTTATACTTAGATTTTTACAGAAGTTTCCAATATAATAAAATACAGAAAACACGAAGAGGTAGATAATTTCGGACAAGAATATTTATGAAAATATCCTCAGAAATATCGAAGATATTTATGATGATATTTTGGAGTTTCTAAGTTCGGAGGTAGATGAAGAAAAATTTTCCGCAAGATTTTAACATGACTTCGGAGCAAGGTATTTTCTAAAGATTTCATCGAATCCAGAACTACCTGGATTCTTTGAATATAGGGTTTGGTCCTTGTATTTGTCCATTGTCTCCTTCATGGTTAGCTCAATTCTTTTTCCAGTACTAAATTTTCTATCGATTGTCCCCAACACTCTATTCTTTATCATCAAACTTTTGGCCGTTTAGACCATCTATTATTTTTCTGTCCCCTCTGCATTTTATGCGACGATATATGAATCATCGGTTATCAATCCAAGGTGGTTTCAGGAGAATTGTGTGTTTTAGATGATTAAACGCTGATGGTAATATGGTGGAATATGAAAGGTTCCCCGGTAACCATAAAAGAGTACGCATATATATCAAGGTTATAATATGGTTGTTTCGAACGAAAAGTCGAAGTTGTCTTGTTATAGCTGTGACAAAATTTGCTATTTTGAAAAAGAACTGCAAAGTTATTTTGGGTAATAATAACACTAAAGGAAATAGCACAGCTACGTGTTAAACGTTTATTCAGGTTCTGAGTGTTTTCAGGTGAATAACTATATGCATCAATCTTTCCTTCCGTAGATGAAGTGCGGTTGGTTCATCCTCTCGATTGAGGTGTTTTCAAGAATCATGAAAAGTTTGAACGCAGATTGTAATCGTCAAGATACAAATGAGGTTTAAGATGAAATCAAGTGGTAGACTTGAAGAATTATTTAGTTTCATATGTTATAATCAATATTTTAATTCATTTTAATTGTCCAATGTTTTCTTCATTATGTCACTTGTTGGATTCTGATAAGTTAAAATCCAAATATGAAATCGAATAAAAATGGTTATTCTGTAGTGAACGGATTCGTATATATGTGGATGTAAGTATGATAGTAAATGACTGTTGAATCAGATTCGAGGAATGTACAGTGTAACTTATTAATGTGAAACTAAATATTCCTTGGGTATTACCTACCCGTTAAAATATTCTCACCATTATCAGTTTGTACAAAAGAATTTTTAATTACAATCTTTATGAAAACATATGTACATATATATTTTCTTCAGATGTAATCATGGATTTAATGAGTTAATGTGATATTAAACTCACTTACTTTTCGGTTGGAGCTAGAATAAGTAATCTCTAAAACTATTAGGAACCACATATTCTTCGCAGAATATTTCTTCAATAAAGTTATGGATCAATACTTCATCATTCATTGTTGTTGGTACTCCTTAGTATCTATGATGCGTATGATGTTGATGTTCGAGGTATGTTGAACCATGAGGTGTGGATGTTGTTATTGTTGGTGGTGGTAATGGTACTGTTGGTGCTGAGGTTGGTACTGTTGATGCCAGTGATGTTGCTGAAGCTGGTACGTTTTGCACCATATTTTTCAAATTGATTACTCGAGCGCAAAACTCGTTGACTTCTTCTATTACACCTGAGTGGTTGTCGGTTCGGACAAGCGGATGAATGAGATCTAGAATTGTGGATAGAATATAATCGTGACGAGTTACCCTGGAAATGAGGCTGAAAATGGTGTTTCGAATAGGTTCATCGGTAAGTGCTTCAGGTTCTTCACCAAGAGGTGAATTCGGTTGGTGGAAGGGATCGCCTTCTTCGCGTCTCCATTGATTAAGTCAACTACGAACTCATCTCTAATTCATCCAGAATTGATGATGGTTAATTGGTTGATCCATTCCGGTCACACTGCTTTTGGAGCTCGAATGGGATTCCATTTCGGAATTCGAGGGACTTAAACTAATGACGAATTCCATTTCGTACGATTGAATAAAGGATTTTTCAATATAAATGATTTTCGGATATCGGATGATATTCTAATTACATAGAACACCTATACATAGTACAAAAGATCCCGTAGATTACGGAGGGAATTACGGGAACGTGTTAGATAGTCTACAGTAACAGATACGCTAAGATATGGATTGGCAGATACGCTAAGATATGAATTTGTCTATACACTATTCATGCAGTCAATGCAGTAAAACGTGTCTAGACTAAGATTGATAAGCAGGTAAAAAAAAAATTTGTTTTTTTTTTTTTAACACGAAATGATAAGCAAATCTGTTGACATGCAGACACGGTCGAAGTCCAGACTCGCTAACGCATCCTAACGACTATCAGTTACACACACTAATGCAAGACCTGGTTCGCTAAGACCACCGCTCTGATACCAACTGTCATACCCCGTCCAAAATCTTCCTGAACGAATACAATAACATCTGGTACCATTGCGATGAACAGACCTCTATATGCCATGAACGACTCCATGTAATATCTTTAAAATGAGCAAACGCACAACGGAAGACTTCTTTCAAACCTGAGAATAAACATGCTTTAAAGTGTCAACCAAAAGGTTGGTGAGTTCATAAGTTTATCATAAAACAATAAAATTCATCATTTTGATAGACCACAAGATTTCATATTTACATTTCGCATAAACATACGTCCCATGCATAGAGACAAAAATATCATTCATATGGTGAACACCTGGTAACCGACATTAACAAGATGCATATATAAGAATATCCCCATCATTCCGGGACACCCTTCGGATATGATATAAATTTCGAAGTACTAAAGCATCCGGTACTTTGGATGGGGTTTGTTAGGCCCAATAGATCTATCTTTAGAGTTCGCGTCAATTAGGGTGTCTGTTCCCTAATTCTTAGATTACCAGACTTAATAAAAAGGGGCATATTCAGTTTCGATCATTCAACCATAGAACGTAATTTCGATTACTTGTGTCTATTTCGTAAAACAGTTATAAAAGTTGCGCATGTATTCTCAGCCCAAAAATATAAAGGGTAAAAAGGTAAATGAAACTCACGCATATAAATATTGTAAAACAGTTAATAAAGCATTTGCATGTATTCTCAGCCCAAAAACGTAAAGAGTAAAAGGGAGCAAATGAAACTCACAATACGATATTTTGTAGTAAAAATATGCATACGACAGAACTGAACAATGCAGGGTTGGCCTCGGATTCATGAACCTATATCATTTATATATATATATTAATACCTATAATCGTAATCGAACAATATATATTATTATTAGTGATATATCCGCTATTTTAATGATTTATTCGTTCCATTAATAACTTAAATATATTTATTTTATATATTTTAAATAAATGCCTAATATATATTTATTTTCAATATTTGAAATAAGTATTTAATATTAATTTAAATATGTAAATTATCAATGTTAAATTAAAATATTTTAGTATTAGTAATAATAATCCTAGAAATAATGATAATAAGTTTAATAATAACAATACTAACAATCATATTAGTAATAATAATGATAATATTAATAATACTACTTATTTTATTAATAATAATAATAATAAGAATAGGAATAGACTACCTTTAAATCAAGCTTTAAAAAAAAACGCCACCACTTGGGCTCGAACTCGCGACCTCATGTTATTCCAACAACACTCCACACCACTCCTCTAATTCAGCTTTTCTGATTACAATCCCAGCCTAATACCATTTAACCCATCTCTCGGCCCAACAACAATTGAAAGCTCTTGGCCCAACAGCAAAAAGAATTTCGGCCCAAGTTCCATTTCTTGATGTTGGTCTAATAGCGATAGGTGCAGGTGGATAATATTATTAGCAAACAAATTAATCAAGTGGGATTACTTGTGTAAAAAAAAATGTCGGCCACCAATGGCAAAGCAAAATAAAAAAAATTATTACGCCACTTTTCTTAAAATCCAATATAAATGAACGAGGTACGTGGGGCTCAAAAGAAAAGCACAAACACTTTTGGAAATTCGGTGAGAGGTACGTGGGACTCGTTTGGGATCAAAATAATTACACAACATCAAAGTTATATTTAATAGATCGTACCCTTTTGAGTGACCAAATTTGTCGGCCAAGTTTGATGAATTGTTCCATGATGTAACAAAAAATGCGTTATCTATTACTCCCTTCTTTCAAACGTGACCACCTAATCACACCAATTGTTCTTTGCTTTATTTAATCTGTTTGACCTCTCCTTGGACCTACTTCATATCCCATTATCTCAATACATCTTTTTGTTGGATACAGGAATAAAGGAAAGCAACAATCACTTTCTTGTGGGTTCTAGTTGATGGATATATTAATGGGATGGCTTTTTGACTAATCAAAAAAAAAAAAAAAAATAGACTGCATCAAATAAAAAAAAACGAGACTTATTCCTCTAGCCTTCATATTGGTCGGCCATGAAATTGTAAAGTGTCCCCATGTATGATTGATTTAAATTAAGGAGAGTATGAGTGGATTTTAGAATCCAAAGTGTTGTCCATTTGCCTACTCCTTCACCACCTTTTTAAGCGTTTAAATTGTATTTAACAAACACACCATATACATTACTTACTTTGGTTTCTTATGTTTGAACAAGTAGGAACAGGTGCAGTATCAAAATTGTTGTACGAGCAAATGTAGCAGTGACAGTTGGCAAAAAGAAGAAAAATAGGTGGAGGTTTGTTGTTTTGATGTTCATGTATTTTTGAAGAGATCACGAAAAGGGACAGAAAAAATATAGTAGAAGTAGCAGCAACAATAACAGTTTTATACGTAGTCGAATGTGGTGGTTCTTGGTGGGTTTTGGGTGGTGTCATGACGGTAAATAGAAGGTATGTAAATGTATATCTTTAGTATGTATGTGTCTGTATTTATATATATATAAAAAAATATGATTTTATGGTGTGAAGGTGTTTTGTAGTTGATAGTGACGATGGGTTTGTAAATGAGTCTCATTTGTGATCAATGTAAGTGATGGTAGGTTTTTAATTTGATAATGGTGATGGATAAATGACTGACTCCTTCATATCATTATGTAACTTGTGATTTATAGCTAAAAGGGTCGACAAGAAGAAGAAGATAAGAAAATTAAAAGTGATGTGGATTGCTAACAGATTGGTACGAATGATGTGAAATTGGTTTTGGTTTGTATTGAATATGGAATCGATTAGTACAATTAATCAGACAATTTAAAAAGAGAAGATAGTGATTCCTAACTGATTTGTACGAAGTTTGTTTATTAGTGTGATAACTTGGAATCAATCTGTACTGATTTATATCCAACTTTGTTTTATTAAGAAATTGAATTCGATAGAGATATTCGTTCAGAAGGTAAAAGGACAGGAAAAAAAATTAAAGGAGATGGTGACCTGGAACTGAATTTGGTGGTATTGACAATGGAATCTTCTTGTTTAATCTCGCAGGCAAATTTTAAAAGATCTGATAGTGATTTGAAACAATATTTTGTAGTTATCCGTGTTTCATTTGTATTTAATAATTATTAATAATAAATATATAAATATTAATAATAATAATTGTATTAGTATTAATGATACTAATATTAAACAATAATAATGATATTAACATTAAATATGATACTAATAATAATGATGATATTAATACAAATAATAATAATAATAATAATAGAAATAATACTGATAATAATAATAGTCAAACTAATACTAATAAATAAAAAATGATACCAATAATAATGATATCTAATAATAAAATGATAACAATAATTAATGATCTATTTAACTCATAACTAGTTTATAATTTCAATAATTATTATTATAACATTTTTAAAATCTTTATTTTGATAACTCTAAAATTTGTTAGAATTTTATTAATTACAATTATAACAGTAATCATAATAATAGTAATACAAATATTGATATTAGTATTAATAAAAAGAATGAAGTAATAATTATATTAATACAACATTATATTTTAACTTGTAATTATTTACATATAAGTAAATATTATGAATTTTCTACATATAATACTAATATCTTTTTACAATATTTATATAATAATTATGTATAGAAATTATATCTAATTATTTATATATACATGTCTATTGATCGTAAATCGCTGGAAATAGACAAAGGTCAAATGGTTATATGCATTTGTTTCAAAAAATTTGAGACTCAACATTACAGACTTTGCTTATCGTGTCGAAACCATATAAAGATTAAGTTTAAATTTGGTCAAAAATTTCCGGGTCGTCACAGAAATGTGCTCTCAATTTAATAATTTGAGCAAGAAATTTTGCAAATGCCATATTTCGACTTGATAATAGACAAAATGAGACCATCTACTAGATGTGTCTATTAGAACCATAAAATATCAAAATGGTCCACATGGTGGATGAATTGGTCCACATATATCACCTTGAATTCTTTCAAGAAACATTGGTGATTCTTTTTCAACCTTAAGAGGTGAGGGTCTTATTATCAACTTTCCAAGTGAGCATGATGTACATGGGATAAGTGCATCATGAGGGATCCTTTGATCCGCCAATGGATGTCCATGTGTATTTTGTATTATTCTTTTCATCATTGTTGATCCTGGGTGGCCTAATCTCTCATGCCACAAACTGATCATTACAGGATCACATGATTTTTCTTTAACTACCACATTTACTTCAAGTACATTTATATGTGTATAATGTAAACCAGAATGAAGTCTTGGTAGTTTTTCAATTACATGATTCTTATCAGTGATACTTAAATATTTTTCATTTTCTGTTGTCACTGACTGATAATCATATCCATTTTGGTATATGTCAGAGAAACTTAACAAATTTCTCTTTGACATTGGAGAAAATAAGGCATTATTTATCAGAAAATTCATACCATTTGGTAACATGAATTTTGCCTTTCCCATTCCTTTTATTAAGTCCACAGGACCTGATATAGTATGTATAGTTCCTTCCGTTGCTTTCAAGTCTGTGAAATATTTTTTAGATTTCAGTATGGTGTGAGTGGCACCACTGTCTGCAATATAAATATCTCCACCATTTAACTGATTTTTTACTCCAGCAGTATACATCATGAACTTCAAAAAAAAATATGAGAAACAAATAATGAGTACATAATTCATCAATATATTACATTCAAAACATGTTACAAACGATAGCACATAATGAGGAAATATGTAGTAAACTAGATATGGTGTAGATTGAAAATCTACAACCATTTATTTAACGGGAACATATAATAGGATATATATATATATATATATATATATATATATATATATATATATATATATATATATATATATATATATTAGAAATTTATTCATTAAAGTAGTCACAAGTTGGCTCAGTGATTTTTGTATCAAGGTCATCCACAAGATTTGCTTCTTTTCATTTTCCCGTTAGGGATTCTTGATACCGATTAACAGAATTCTGATTTGTTCGGCAGTTTTTAGACCAGTGGCCAATTTTACCACATCGGTAACAAGAATCTTCAACATTCTTTGAAGAGCCTTCTTCAACATTGTGATTTGTGGGATTGTATGGTGTTTGAATTTTATAATTTTGTGGATTATTATTTCTTTGTCCACGACCACTACCACCACGACCACGACCACCACCACGACCATTACCATAAGGGTGATTTCGAACATAGTTATGATTTTTATTATTGTTATGGTAATTTCCATGATGATGGTTTTGGCCAATATGGCCACGACCTTGTCCACGCCCTCGTCCATGTGCATTTCTTCTTTTATTATTATTATTATTTTTAATAGCATTAGCTTCAGGAAATGCTAGCGCACCGGTAGGACGAGATTCTTGATTTTTCATCAGTAATTCTTTATTAACTTTTGCAACTAAGAGATAAGTTTAAAGTTTGGAAAAAGTTTTATAATTCTGCAATCTTAAATTTTCTTGCACAGTTATGTTTGCAGAATGCATTGTGGAGAAAGTTTTCTCCATCATATCAGCATCACTTATTTCTTGACCACAGAATTGAAGCTTTGAACGGATCTTGAACATGGCCGAGCTGTATTCACTTACCTTTTTGAAATCTTGGAACCTTAGATTTCTCCATTCTTCCCTCGCAGCTGGGAGTAATATTTCCTTTTGATTATCGAATCTACTTTTGATACTGTCCCATAAAACATGTGGATCTTTGATAGTGAGAAACATATGTTTTAAAGTGGTATCAATATGTTTGCGAATAAAAGCAATTGATTTTAATTTATCTTGATCGGAAAAAGTATTATTTTCTTTTAAAGTTTCTAGAATACCCAATGATCCAAGATTTATTTCTACGTCCATAACCCATGATGCGTAGTTTGTTCCCGATACGTCTAAGGCATCAAACTCAAGCTTTGATAAGTTTGACATTTTCTATTTTCAGAAAGATGAACAACATAAATCATAATCATAATCATAATCAATTTTTTTTATAGACAAATAACAACATGAAATTAGAATTAGTTTAGATTCATAAGTAGCAAACAAAGGAATAACGGTATGATTACAAATAATAAAACCATAAGGGAATGATAGAATATAGGTTCATATTGTATTATTAATAATATTATTATAATATATATTAAGTTATAATATATATTTTATAATATATTTTTCTTATTTTGAATTTTAAGATTTACTTTTAATAAAAATACAAACTACTTTTTCTTATTTTAACTTTTAAGATTTACTTTTAATAAAAATACAAACTACTTTTTTTATTTTAACTTTTAAGATTTACTTTTAATGAAAATACAAACTACTTTTTTCTTATTTTAACTTTTAAGATTTACTTTTAATAAAAATACAAACTACTTTTTCTTATTTTAACTTTTAAGATTTACTTTTAATAAAAATACAAGCTACTTTTTCTTATTTTAATTTTTAAGATTTACTTTTAATAAAAATACAAACTACTTTTTCTTATTTTAACTTTTAAGATTTACTTTTAATAAAAATACAAACTACTTTTTCTTATTTTAACTTTTAAGATTATAAATTTAAGAATAAACATTAGTATGCATGAAATAAATAATGATTAATTGCATAAGTAATCATAAATGTTAGATAACATATAAAGACCCCATCGTATTCGTATTGATCGGAATTAGTCTTGACCCATGGTACCGTGTTATCAAATGACGTGTTGCGTACATAAAGTACCGTGTTGTCAAATGACGTGTTACGTACAATCATGAGGTCTTATTAACATAAATATAAATGTTAGTGAAGTTAATAAGAGTTAGATTACAGAAAATATAATTCAGACGGTATAACCGACCATATATAACTTAAATAACATAAATATAAATGTTAGTGAAGTTAATAAGAGTTAGATTACAGAAAATATAATTCAGGCGGTATAACTGACCATATATAACTTAAATAACATAAATATAAATGTTAGTGAAGTTAATAAAAGTTAGATTACAGAAATATAATTCAGGCCGTATAACCGACCATATATAACTTAAATAACATAAATATAAATGTTAGTGAAGTTAATAAGAGTTAGATTACAGAAAATATAATTCAGGCGGTATAACCGACCATATATAACTTAAATAACATAAATATAAATGTTAGTGAAGTTAATAAAAGTTAGATTACAGAAATATAATTCAGGCGGTATAACCGACCATATATAACTTAAATAACATAAATATAAATGTTAGTGAAGTTAATAAAAGTTAGATTACAGAAATATAATTCAGGCGGTATAACCGACCATATATAACTTAAATAACATAAATATAAATGTTAGTGAAGTTAATAAAAGTTAGATAATTTCTTACCTTGATTAGTGACGTGTGCTTGCTTAGATAAACCTTGATTATACGGAGCACTTCGTGCTGATAACGTGTTATAATTCAGTAGGCTTATAACTACCTTTAGTGGCCTAGTTCTTGACTGTAGACTAATAAGTATATAGAGAGAATATGAGAGAATATGAGAGAATATGAGAGAATATATTTTTAGTGTGTGTTTTATAAACTCATAACACACATATTTATACTCAAAAAAATCTACTATACAATATCTATAATAATAATAATAAAATTAACATCCAATTTAACTTTTATAACAATGGTAAAAATAAGTTGAGTTAAGCTAACCATTAGACCATGCGTAGCGGAGCATTACCAAACCATGATGACCTCGAGTTATTGATGCCGCTGTAACAACCCGAGTTATTCCGTTAAACTTTTCGTTAAATACTAGACGATTGTTAATTAAATCATACTATTTTCCTACGACAAATTTTTTTTAATACATTTAAGAATATTTAATAGTGATTACTTGAATTTTATGTGTTTAGCTAAATGAATTCATTCTTAGTCCTTTGAGGATTGCTAGAATTAATATGGATAATATATTAATTGAATAACATATTTCGAATATTGAAATACATAGCAAACGGTACGCTTCTAAAAATCGCAGATAATGTCTTTTGAGGCGACGAAAATCACAGATAATATTTTTTTAATAATTATTTTGGTATAATTATTAACTTTAAAAATATATTTAATTTATTTGAATTAAAATAAAATAAAAACTTGAGAATATAGATAACGCTCGGGTAACGTCCCAATTTTTCGGGTTCGGTTATCGACACTAGGCAACGAAACGAATGATAATTCATTTTTAATAATTCTTTTATATAATTATTAAGTTTTAAAAATACTTTTAATTTATTAGAATGTTTTAATAAATTAAAAGCGCATAGAATTCGTTAAACGTTCGATTAACGTTTTGGTTTGCGGTTTCGGTTATCGACACTTATTGGGGATGCATAATAATCAACTAGCATTAATTAGTGAGTCCATGGACACCCTTTTTCAGCCTCATGGCCAAAATCCACCTTCCCCATGTCTTAGGGCCGGTTTGTGTTTAATGACTTAACCTATTTGGGCCTAAACCTCACATTTGTCCACCCTAATTATTTTGTCAGACATCTTTTTCCTCCCTTCTTTCTTTTTGGCTATCAAACACAGCACCAAGAACATCATAACCATCGCCATCTTCAACCTCCATCACACCATCATTTTTTTATTATTTGCTCTTTCTTGTTTGAAAGAAAACACTCCTTGCATCTTCCTCTACACTTTGACATAAGCAATTTGATATTTGTTGGTATATAATCTAAAACTCTAGCTTTCTATTTTAGTTTTCTTATGATTTCATATGTATTTAGTGTATATTGTTCTAGTCCATGATTGTATATATGATATTAGTCAATAATTTGTTGGGTTTATGTGTTAGGGTTAAACCCGAATTTAAATTGCATGCTACTGATATCTTGGGCATACTTTTTCTATTTGATATGTATCTAGATGAATTGATTTCGAAAAATTAATAACTTTTCGTGAAAGAATCGCATGGTTTCATTATACGGTTTGCAAGTTATGAATAGTTAAAGTTTTCGGTTTGTGTATTGTGTAAAACTGAATTTCTGGACGAATTTCTTTGTGATATGGAATATGTTTACCAACTGATAGATTATAAATAGTCACTCAAGTTAGACTAAGATATCATATGATTTGGATTCTTAAAACTCGTTTTATGCTCGTTGGATTATTTATGACAACTTTTGTTGATTGTAACTTAAAATAGATTTGTTTGACTAATTTCATTGATTTCTGGAACATATGCGTATGAAATTTGAAAAATTTATGATTACTACTTGACTTTTCATGTAGATATTATATCTTAAATGTTCCTAGATGTTGAGATAAATGCATGCGAATATGACTACCCGAATTGGGACTGGATCTGTCCCAAGTGCACAGAAAATGGAATAACATGAGTTGTGTGAGGATTTGTGACTTGCCCTTCGGGAATATGAATATTTACATGTTAGGAAGAATATTGTATTTGTATGTTAACTTGTGAAACCTGATGCATTAGGTGCTATAAGGATCATAACATGCTAAGTCTAGAATCTGTCCAAATCAGAACACCAGGCTTTGAATGCAGAATTGTACGAACTGGCTACACAAAAATATTATCCCTTTTTACCAGTGAAACTTTTGGGTTGTTTGTGATCATCTCCCAATGGTCTTATGTGTCTTTCATTTTTCTAGAATAAATGGTAGATTTTACAAATCTGACGCGTGAGTTGAAACTGTTATGTGCAATGTGTAATTGTAAAACATGTCTATACAATGGTGTAAACCATATGGCTAAGGTTTCTAGGATGTTATGAACCTTACCTACTGACATGTAAAGCACTATAGGCATACATTACTTTCTATGTGTCTTATGGTACCCTATTTGGTCATTAAAGCACTGTTTACACGATACGTAACCGTAAACTGTTGAAACCGCGAAACTGAAATCTGAAAGTGGTCAATTGAACTTGGTTTAACTTATTGACCAATATTGCATGACATACTGATGTGTTTGACTTAGGTTGACCATCTTGACCAAGTTTGACTTTTGTTGACTTGCATGAACTTTGTTGACTATGTGTTGACTTTTACTACTTAATCGAGGCGGACTGAGCAATAGGGTAGCTAATACTATGGATCAACTACTATTTGGAATAGACTTATGTGATAACCTATATATGTATTTAGGTTGCTTTATACGGTTGTAACCGTACAGATTACTTATGCTTACCACATTACTTTACCGAGCACACAAGGTGAGTCTATAGTCCCATTTACACTTTTGCTTTTGGTATGAGATAACATGTTACTTTCAAACTATTTTACAAGTTAGACACGAGTACTAAAAATTATACATATGAGTTCTGTTCAGAAATCACTTAGCTTGAATACGATAGTTACGTTTGTAAGCGCGAATCATAGGGACGTATCCGTTAGGTTTGACAGCCTCATTGCTACATAATGTGGTGCTTATTACTTCGTAAACTGTATACATGAACATGTGTATACTGAGATAGGGTAAGGTAAATCACGTAGTGGCATACTACTCGTAGTGTTAGGCTTTGTAATCAAGTGATCATAAGAATGTATATGCTATACAACTGGGTTGTACGAAAACTCGTGGTCAAATACTGATAAACGTTTACTGATATCTAATTTATGTTAAATGATTTCGGATACTGATTACTGATAACTGAATTCTGATTACCTGCATTTTGATAACTGATTTTCCGATAAATGATTTCTGATAACTGATTGAGAAAATTGGATAAATGGTCCATGTGGTTTACACGAAATGGGGTAAATGGTCCCTGAACTTCATTTTCGTCGTTATTGATCCTTGTGGTTTACAAAACGAGGGTGGGTGGTCCATGTCAGTAACAGCCGTTAAAAATGTCCGTTAAATTCATGTATTGTGCGATGCATGTGAGGGTAAAACCGTCATTTAGTCCATACTCATCATCTTTCACCTTTTTAGGGTTTCATTTAATCACCCACCAACAAATTTAAACCCAACAAATACTCAATTACACTCAAATACTCAATTATTATTTTTATCAAATCCAAACCCAACAAATTCTATACTCTCAGCGAGTTTTTGTAACACCTAAATTCGTTGCTCAACTAATATTGATACAAACCCTACAAAAAATGGTAGTATGTACATGAAAAAAACCCTACACAAAAACTTGGAAATAGTAATTGTTCAACAGCAGAATCTGGCGAGTTTCAGGTGGCGGCTCACGGTGGCTGTTAACGGCGTTCTTCAAAAACAGTTAAAACTCGACCCCAATCCACCAAACGTTGCAGTTAGCAGATCACCAAATTAATAACTATGGAATGTGACACCGCTAAATTTTTTTTTTTAAATACCTGGCGGAAGCATAATATTAATTAAATACGATATCAACATTTGTACAAACCGATGTCACGTGTCATTAAAACAAATTACATATTAACAGGAAAAGACGTAAATACATTCTATTTTCAAAAGTACATGGTTCATATTCTAAAAGACCACATCAGAGTTAACCCTGTCAAACATAACATCGTTGTGCCCGTCTTCTACCCAAAATGTGACATTTACAAAAGCTAATAACCTGCAGGGAGGAGATGGAGGGGAATTAGCACAAAGCTAAGTGAGTACGACTAACTACAGGCCATAGCATACATAACTGTTATACTAATCATGTCACATAGTCTAACACACAAACATCACCCAAGTGCCGTCTACAGAGACTCTGGCAGCTCGGCCAAACCATTAACCACCAGCTGATCGGAATGGGGCTTACCAGAACTTCCTCCACCACCGTATGTATATACATAATCCACACGTGACGGACGCGTCATTCACATATATATACACCACGGCTGTCTAGGCTACCACAGAGGAACCCAACCCGCAGGTTGATCTCTCCTACCAAGGCTACCACACAATAGGGACGCACTAGGCTCCAGCAGACAAGCATCAACTAACATGCAGTCATCACAAGAACTAACTAACCACAGCAATAAGTATATCTAACATGCATGGCAATCATAATATAACATGCTTCTATATACTATATTCTCCAGTTAGTCCCACTCACCGATTACCAGCAAACGAGAAGGTATTCAGCTATCTAATCACTGAACCTTCTCTTTCTCCTTTACTCCTGAGAAAGACATATACCCAAGTTAGTTTCTATCCGTTAACATAAAACAACAAAATATAGAAAAATTTTATTAAAAAGCGTCCGCTAAAAATTTTTGCTTAACACTTGTGCACTTTCAAAATTTACATCATAATCATCAAAATACAAACGGGCAGCATGATGGCTAGAAATCAACACTTGGTAAAATATTCACTGCCCAAGACACTCGGTCGACTGTCAAAGACAGTCGGCCTACTGTCTATACTCACTCGACCGAGTGTCTAGTCACTCGGTCGATGGTCTCTCACAGACACACTCGGCCGTGGGTCATACACACTCGGTCGATGGTCTATTCGGTCGATCAAGTGTCAGGAGACACTCGGTCGACTGTGTTTATCTGCAGAAGCTGAAGAACAAAGTGACGGGTTTCACCGAAATTCATCCAATTCTTGTTCTCGAGCTCGATTATGACCTCAAAACTGATCAAATCAAAGACACTAAACATGTAGAAACATAAACCCACAAGATTTGGACTCAAACAACATCAAATCTAACCATTTTGACCCAAATTACACACTTTGTAAAAACTAACACAAAAACTCAATTTTCTCAAAGATTAAAGCATGAAAACTTGTGATTCTTACCTTGATAGAATCAGTAAATCACAAGGAACAAGATAATGTAAAAGATTTGAGCTCAAGAACAAGGATTCAAGATTAGGGTTTGATGAGTGTGAAAGTGTAGGTACGGTGTATTTGAGAAGAAAAGTCTAGAAAAGGGAAGAAGGACACAGCACTAGTCTTTTAAGTGAGGTTAATTCTTACACTGTGCAACACACGGGTATTTATCAGTTATCTGATATCTTTCGTACATTATTTGACAACCCAAACGAAGTCCAAATTAAAATAAACAAACATGTTCTGTGACCCTTGTCACAAACCGGTCCTAACCACATCATCAAATAATAATAAATGTTAAATTAAAATAAAAACATATAATAACACAATACTAACTTAAGGGCAAACTAGTAATCTTACAGTTAGGCCCGGTTGAAGATGTTACATGGAAGTACCTGCTCGTGCGAATATGTTCATCTGTTGAACATCAAAGTTTGACAATCACCGAATTAAGTCACAAAATCAATCGGACTGTATCTCTAGACCTGCGATTAAGATATCTTATGAAGTGTCTTGATCCAAAAATGCATCATCTTCAAGAAAACTTCGATGAACACTAAGTATATCTTCAAAAGAATATGAACTTCAAATTTGGAGATTAAGTGTGTTTTAGCTGCAGATTTCTACATGAAAACTACTTCAAATCATATCAGTAACACTCGAAAGTCATCTCTTTAACTGAATCAATACTGAATCGTTCCAATTTTGAATATCACTTTTTGGTCCTCAAGCGTAGATCTAAAAATTCATGAGCACCTTGACATTTTAATTTGATTTTAAGCTTCAAATAGTTTAAACAAATATCCAGGAACATGAATCTATAATTAATTTGATCTATAAACTGATATAATGATCTAGAGAAATTAATTTTTTGACTTTCGGTTTGACCGACGAAGATCACAAGATCAGAACGGTGTTTGATGTAGAAATTTCGAATGAATTGTTGTTGAAGATGATAGAAATCACGAAACTTAATTTTATTTGAGATGAAATTCATCATATGAATATTAATAATGGGGAAGAAGACAGATGAGGGTAGGTGGGTATATTAATAATGGGGAAGAAGACAGATGAGGGTAGGTGGATGAGAAAATGACAGTTTTACCCTCACATGCATCGCACATGACTGATTTTAATGGACATTTTTAATGGCTGTTACTGACATGGACCACGCACCCTTGTTTGGTAAACCACAAGGACCAAGAACGACAAAAATGAAGTTCAGGGACCATTTACCCCATTTCGTGTAAACCACAGGGACCATTTATCCAATTTTCTCTAACTGATTTCTAAAAGTTGATTTTTAAAACATACTGGTATTTGTTTACTTAACCCTGTAGATTCACTAACTTTATGTTGACTCGTTTTGCAGGTTTTATCTCAGGTACTTAGATTATTTGCTTCCGCTGTTAGCGTAGAGGTTGCATGGCATTACATGTTGGAGTCGAGCATGCTTTTTTAAAGACTTCATTTATTATTCGCATTTAAAAACTAGTTCATTTCTTACATACTGTTGGTTGTTTACAACGGTTAATGTTGCCATGTCGATATTTTACACTGTCGGAGACTTTTTTTTTAAAGTCAGACGTTTTATTGAAATAAATGCGAATACTGTAACATCCCGCCTTTTTCCGTTTACCTTTCGTTATGCTATTTTAAAGTCCGTTATGTAATTATAACATCCTTCGTTAATACGCATTTTAAAATATCTCGTTTAGGTAATTCACGCACCCGATTCAAACTTGAGGGACTATACTTGCCAAATGACCAAAGATGTTACTAGGTCAAATGGTCAAACCATCATCCCTTCTACTCATTCACATCCTCATTCTTTTAATACTTCCACATTTTTCTCTCAACGCCAAATTCAAAGAATCATCATCCATTTTCAATCTAGCAAGTGTTCATCAAAACAAATTATATATTTGGAATCCTTGCAACTTCCTCTTCGATTCCATACCAATTTTATTACATTTGGGTAACTTTCTAAAAATACTAGATTTTGTGTTCTTGATGTTTTTAACTTATAAAAGTATTAATTAGTGTCTATGGCTCAAGTCTAACATGAATATGTGATTTATATGCTCGATCTTATTATTTTAAGTAACTAGCATGAATTTGAAATTTGGTGTGTTTGATCTTGTGATTTTTTTGCCTAAATATTATTAGATGTTAAAATTGCATGTATTAAATGTGTTACTAGCATCACTAGCTTCAATTTGAGGTGTAGGTTGACTTAGAAAGACTCCATAAACATAATTGCTAAATTTATGATTTTGAGTTAGGGTTTGATAGAAGTAAAATGGATTTTTGATGCATTGAATGCTTTGCAATGTGGTTTGTAAGTGTTTAGTTGTATTGTATGCATAATTACTTACGAAACGGCGTATCATATGTGTGCATTTAATTCCCGAATCATAAATGTGCATTTATGAATTTGAAGCATTAATGATGGGCATTAATTGATCATTCAATTTGGAAATTCGATTATTGCAAATGATAATTTTGATTGATAAAATGTGTTTAGTTGCGTTCCTCGTCAAGTTACCTTTCCAACGATATAAGATACGTGCCTTTAATGTTTACTGTTCGTTAAATGTGTTTGAATGAAATTTGGTATGGGACTTAGACTTTTGAAACGAGCCAGGCACCAGCTCCAGTTGATTTCCGCGGCGCGGCCATCTTATGTCGCAGCGCAACATAAGACGTGTTCAGCGGCTGTTCACCATGACACTTTTATGAAAAATGTTTGCTATGCTACGCACCTCCGATTCACATGTAACTTGTTCTAACATGCTTATATATGATTAAAAACCTCAAAAAATAGTTCAGAACCCGACCCGAACGTGTTGAATTTTTGTTGACTTTGACTTGACCAAATTTGACTTTTGTCCAAACTTAACCAATACTTGTTTAAACCGTTCTAATCTTCTTGCATACTTGATTCTTGCATGAAACTTGACAACTTGATTCACATGCTTTATAATCGAGTCGTAATGAGCCGTAGGACTAATTGAACACTTTGACCAACTGTGTTTACCGATATTGATACGAACCTATTTGTTTAGGTCAAGACTAGCATTTGTTCTTGCACACGTTACTTTGTGAAGTACATTTTACTATTCGTGCAACCAAGGTGAGATCATAGTCCCACCTTTTCAACAACTTTTACTTTTAAACTATGGGATGAGAAACATATACATATCATACTTTTATACTTTGAACACAAGTATGAAAACAAACATTCCACAGCGAGTTAGAACAAAAAGCCTCAATTCAATTATCATTAGTTACACTTGCGGGGTGTAAACGTGAACTTATGTTATGTGATCACATTGGGCTTGACGAGCCCTCATTCAAACGGTTCGCTACCGTTAGCGAATGAAATATATTTTCGAGTATAGTGTATGTTCTAACACTACGTAACAGGGTACAAAACAGTTAAGTCTTGATAATTGGGTGCTCGCGAACATACTTTTGGAATACAAACGATTTGGATAATCAACTATATTAAATCTTGTGGTTCAAAAACAACGTTACTAATACACCTATGATTTCACCAACGTTTTTCGTTGAGAGTTTTCTATATGTTTTCTCAGGTCCTTGAACGCTAGGTGATACATGCTTCCGCACATTATTTTTGATACTTGCTTGGATGTCGAGTATACATGCATACGTGGAGCATCTTTTGACTTAACTTAATTTGTGTCGCATAGGTTTCAATTGTACTTAATACGTTGTAACATGTTTGGTCATCGAACTACTTTGTAAACTTTGAAACATCTTTATAATTGAAATGGATGCGACATATTTTGGTCAAACATTGTTTTAAAGACTTATGACCACGTAACGGGACCTAAGTAGAAGGCGCCGTCAATGACGATTTTGTCAGGTCGCTACAGATGGTATCGGAGAGTTGGTTGTAGGGATTTAGAGTTCATTGGTGTCAACCCCGAGTCATAGGGTACATTAGTGAGTCTAGACTACAACCGGCATATAGACTTGAAGTAGGAATTACTTGACTACTTGTGCATTTATACTCGAACTCTTCTATTCGTATCTAACTATTATTTCATCTTAATCTCACGTAGTTTAATTTGATTGACACGTCACCTTAACTTTATGAGGTAATGTCGAATGCACATATAAATTAGGGTAATATAATTTCCGGGATTATATTACGGTGACGCATATGGAGGTTCCGACATTATAACATAAAGAATTTAGGGCGAGTCATGGAAAATTTTCTATCTTTATTTCATATCACGATTAGTATTATTGAGAATACTAATCAAAGATATTCTTGTGTCTTGAAGGAACAATGCCTCCTCGTCGGGTTCCGCGCAATGAAACTCCCGAACAAGCTCTTCAACGAATGATAGCCACCGCCGTAGATGCGGCCATGGCCGGACACTCATCCAACAACAACAACAATAACAACAACCACAACAACAACAACAACAACAATGGAGCCGGTAACTCAAACGAGGGATGCTCCTACAAAGCTTTCATGGGGTGCAAACCTCATACTTTCGATGGGACCGGAGGACCGGTTGCTCTCACTCGATGGTTTGAGCAAACGGAAGTCATTTTTAGCATAAGCGGTTGCCAGGACCAAGACAAGGTCAAATATTCCACCTACACTTTCGCCGGTATCGCTCTCACGTGGTGGAACACGTATGTACAATCAGTAGGTACCGTTGAAGCCCACGCTCTCTCTTGGCCCGATTTGAAAGAATAGATGATCATCGAATACTTCCCAAGTGAAGAGACTCGAAAGCTCGAACAAGAGCTAAGAACTTTAAAAGCGGTCGAAAACGACCTCAAGGCTTACAATCAACGGTTCGCCGAGCTATCCTTAATGTGCCCAAACCTCGTGAAACCCGAGTCACTAAGAATTGAACTTTACATGGATGGCCTTCCTAAGAGCATCAAACATGGGGTAAGGTCATCCAAACCCGCTAACCTACAAGAAGCTTTGAAGATGGCCAGTCAATTGATAGAGGCGGTAGATGAAATTGTAGTACTAGCACCTAAGGCCGAGGATAAGTCGAGTGGCAACAAAAGAAAATGGGAAGCCACTCCATCAAACAACTACAACAACAACTTCACCAAAAAGCCTTTCACCTCCGACGGCAAGAAAAGTTATGTCGGAAATACACCTTTTTGTAACAAATGCCACAAACATCACTATGGTGAATGTAACAAGCAGTTTTGCCACCGGTGCCAAAGAAGTGGTCATTTGGCCCATGATTGTAGAAATACCGCCCATGTTGCTCAAAAGGGGCCCAAAGCACCAAAACCGGGTGTTTGCTATGAATGTGGCCAACCGGGTCATTATAGGAATGTGTGCCCAAAGAAGAAAGCTAACCCCAATACACGCGGCCGAGCTTTCAACATCAATATCGAGGAAGCCCGAGATGACAATGAACTAGTCACGGGTACGTTTCTTCTCAACAATTCTTATGTCTCTTGCTTATTCGATTCGGGTGCCGATAAGAGTTTTGTATCTAAGACTTTGACTCACTCTTTTAGCACTCCACCACTCCCATTAGATACTACTTATACCATTGAAGTGGCCAACGGGAAACTATTGAGTGCCGACAAAGTTTACCGGGGGTGTACGTTAAACTTAATGGGTAAAGAGTTTGAAATTGACTTGATACCTATAGAGCTAGGGAGCTTCGATTTAATAATTGGTATGGATTGGTTGGCCAAAATGAAATCTCACATCCTTTGCGATCTTAAAGCGATTCAAATTCCTATCGAGAATGGTGAACCCTTGATTGTCTATGGCGATAAGAGTTGTACAGGACTCAACCTCGTCTCGTGCCTTAAAGTTGAAAAATACCTTCATAAAGGTTGTTTCGCGATCCTAGCCCACGTTAAGAAAGTCGATACCGATGAGAAGCTCATCGACGATGTGCTGATTATTAGTGAATATTCCGATGTATTTCCAGACGAATTGTCGGGTCTTCCGCCTCATCGACCAGTTGAATTTCAAATCGATCTTATTCCGGGAGCCGCACTCGTAGCACGTGCACCATATAGGCTTACACCATCCGAAATGCAAGAATTTCAAAGTCAAATCCAAGAACTACTTGACTATGGTTTCATCCAACCTAGCCATTCACCATGGGCCGCTCCGATTTTATTCGTTAAGAAGAAAGATGGATCCCTACGAATGTGCATCGATTATCGTGAACAAAATGACGGTCAAGAACCGATATCCTCTTTCACGCATCGATGACCTCTTTGATCAACTACAAGGATCCCGTATATATTCAAAAATTGATCTCTGCTCGGGTTATCATCAACTAAGGGTTAAGGGGGGAGATGTCTCCAAAACCGCTTTTCGGACTCGTTATGGTAGCTACGAATTTCTTGTCATGCCATTTGGTCTAACTAACACACTGGTGGTGTTCATGGATCTTATGAACCGCGTGTGCAAACCGTATCTCGACAAGTTCGTTATTGTATTCATCGATGATAACTTGGTCTATTCTAAAAGCGAAGAAGATCACGAACAACATCTTTGACTTGTGCTCGAACTCTTGAGACAAGAATGACTCTATGCCAAATTCTCCAAATGTGAATTTTGGTTGAAGGAAGTTCAATTTCTCGGTCATGTCGTAAGCGACCAAGGCATTAAGGTCGATCCCGCAAAAATCGAAGCCATTAGCAAATGAGAAACCCCTACTACTCCTACTCACATTCTTGGGTCTCGCCGGATACTATCGTAGATTCATCAAGGATTTCTCATTGGTTGCTCGTCCTCTAACCGTTTTAACTCACAAGGGAAAGAAATTCATTTGGGCAACTGAACAAGAATCCGCATTTCAAATCTTGAAGACAAAGCTAACCACCACTCCTATCTTGTCACTTCCCGAGGGCAATGATGATTTTGTTGTATATTGCGATTCCTCAAAACATAGTTTTGGGTGTTGATATTATGCGAGGCGTATATGAAATAGTATATATTTTACTAGGAAAAACTATTAAATACGATACAATTTTACACAAGATATTTATTTATTTATAGAATGGATATACCTAAACCTTGCTACAACACTTATAGGAAGTGTACCTAATCGTACAGTAGTGTAGTTTTTAGTAAGTCCGGTTCGTTCCACAGGGATACACTTAAACAAGGTTAACGCTATATTAGTTTTAAATTTATAAAAATACAAATATATATATAAGTAATATTATTATTATAAAAAGGGGGTTTTACCGTTTAATGACCGGTTTATCGATTTTAAAACTTTAGTCGCAGTTAAAACCTAATGTAAAATATTAAAAATAAATACAACTTAATTTAAAGCATAAAGTAAATAACGATAATGAAATTGCGATAAATAAAAGTGAAAAAATAAAATTTCAATAATTAAAAAGTACGGTAATTAAAAGTGCAATTAAATATGAAAATAAAGGAATTATGCTTATTTAAACTTCCGTAATCATGATGTTTGACGTGTTGATTTTAGTTTTATGCCCATGGGTTAATTGTCCTTTGTCCTGGATTATTTAATATGTCCGTCTGGTTTTTGTCCATAACAGTCAATCAGTCATAAATATAAAGTGCGAGTATCCTCGTCAAATTATCCTTATACCCGAAGTTAAATATTCCAACTAATTGGGGACTTAAACTGTAACAAGGTCTTAATACTTTGTTTAACAATTACACCAGGATATCGACTGCGTGTAACCCAAGGTTTTAATACTTTGTTATCAATTATGCCAAGTGTCCTTGTACATAATTTCACCTCTATTTTAATAATTCTAGTGACTATTAATCCATTCCCGTGTCCGGTTAAATGAACGATTATTCGTACATATAAATACCCCGCCCATCGTGTCCGATCGAGTATATATGGTTATTTATAGGGACGTCCAATTGTAAATCTTTATATTAAAATTAACAAACTATCATTTAGTTAAACAAATATAAAGCCCATTAATAGCCCATAGTCTAATTTCCACAAGTGTTGTTCTTTTGTCCAAACCCCAATTATGGTACAAAGCCCAATTACCCAATTTTAATATTTTTAGCCCAACATCATGATTACTTCGGCTTAAAATAAGCATAATAATAACTTAGCTACGAGACATTAAATTAAAAAGGTTGAACATAACTTACAATGATTAAAAATAGCGTAGCGTTACACGGACAGAATTTCGACGTACACCCTTACAACATTCGCTAACACACCCTTATTATTGGAAATTAAAATTATAATATATATATATATATATATATATATATATATATATATATATATATATATATATATATATATATATATATATATATATATATATATATATATATATATATATATATATATATATTACGTTGATGAATGAAAAGAAAAAGGTGTGTTTTATGTTCTCCAAAAACGCGATTTTTATAGGCATGTGGGCTGGAAAACGGCCTCATGTGATCGCATGAGCTTTGCCCTTCAAGGCCATGCGATCGCATGGCCAGCTGAAGAGGCTCACATGCCTTTGTTTTTTCTGCCGACGGTTTTTATAATATAATATAATATATATATTAATTTTAAGAATTAATTATATATTATATTATATTCATGTGCATAGTTGACTTGTAATTTTTAGTCCGTTGCGTCGAGCGTTGAGAGTTGACTCTGGTCCCGGTTCTGGATTTTCGAACGTCCTTGCGTACAATTTAATATCTTGTATTTTGTGTTTCGAATCTTATACTCTTGTAATTTTGAGACGTTTCTCATCAATAATTGGAACCTCTTTGATTGTAATTTGTACTTTTGAGCTTTTTGGTCGTTTGCGTCTTCAATTCGTCGAATCTGTCATTTGTCTTCACCTTTTATTATTTAAACGAATATCACTTGTAAATAGAACAGTTGCAACTAAAAGCTTGTCTTTCTTTAGGGATAACGCTATGAAATATATGTTCGTTTTTAGCATTATCAAATATTCCCACACTTGAACGTTGCTTGTCCTCAAGCAATATAGTCTTGAAATATACTAGAATCACTTCGGTATAAACAATGGTAGTAACGATGTGGTTTACAGCCCCACATGACTATAAAATTTAGATCCTTTAAGGAAATTGGATCTTTATGAAAACATTTGATCTTTTGAAAATTAAATCTAGCTTTTACCCTATATAAGTTTTCCGGAATAACCCTTCACCGATGTTTGAAAATTCTTTTTGTGGGTTTGGTGGGTTTCAGATTTGAAAATTTTAGCTCAAAACTTGCAGTTTTGTGTCACCCACTTGCTAACCTTGTATTGGGAAAGCAACACGTCCAGTATACTTGCTCCGTATATTACCTTTCGATAAACTACCGTCCGGTTGTAAAGGAAAGCATTGAACAAGCAACTGTTAAGGCAATGTCCCCTGACATGCTTTTAATTATGGTCTATAACGTGTCGGACGCAATTACTATCCTTTGTAGGAGCAATAGTAAAGCTCACCCTTATAATTTTCCGGTCTGGCACAAGGTCCTGTCTTTGACCATGCTATGCAACCACCGTTCTTACGGTTGACACCCGATTTGGTTCAGGTGACCTAATGAATTCCAGGTGAATTTCTAGGATTTTACGTTCAATGGTAATGAACGCATTGAAAATGGGTTTTCAGAAAACAAATCGGTTTGTAATTTTGATCAAAATATTTTCTAGTTCAAGCTCGAGTTTAGATATCATTGAATTCCATGAGTTTGTAATTCTCAATCTTTAAGGTCAATCTCTAGGATTGAGTAATATCAGGCTTAAAAGCTGATTTTTGATCTTTTAAGGAGATTATCCTTTCTGGGGATCTGATTCATTAGTCTTATCCAGCTAATTTGCACGGCGTCCTCCCCATTTTACAAGACATATCCTCTCATGGTTAGGATAAGTCTGACCATGTGATGACCCGGAAATTTTGACTAAATTTAAACTTAATCTTTGTATGATTAACATTTCCGACACGATAAGCAAAGTCTGTAAAACTGAATCTCAAAATTTTTGAATTACTTTTATATATTTAAATACCCTTCGGTTGTTTTCGACGATTCGCGAACAATTATATGTAAATAGATACATATATACTATAACATGAAAAGGTAACAATGTATTAATTGTTTGATACCGTACATTAAACTTATTGGTTTAAATATCTATTTGAATGTATATGATAAGTTGAAATATTTATTATTAAAATTTATTTATAAATAACTTCCAATGTGTATTTAAAAACTGATTTATGTATATTAAAAAGATATATACATATATATAATAAACGATAGTAACATTCGTTTATTGATTCAATTGATATTTAGATAAGTTAACTAAAGCGTTTAAGATGAACCAGTTAAACACTAATTTGCTACAGTGTTTTTAAATTGCCACATTACTCAAAATGCTACAGTGTTTTCGAAAATCACTATTTGCTACAGTGAAATTGACTTGCTACAGTGAATTGCTACAGTAAAATTTGCTACAGTAAAATACTATTTCAAAATGAAAATGTATATATTATATATATATTAACAAATAACGAGGCGATGATTTATAGAAGTAAATGACCAAAACATTTGAAAGTTTAAGTTGTACTATGAGTGGTATAGTTTATGAATAATTTAAGGCTATATTTTGACAGAGGTACGTGACACGAAATGTAAAATGCAAGTGTTCTAAAGGTACGAAAGGACATTCGAAAAATCGGAACCGGGACATAAGTCGAGTGATGACGTACGACTTATCGGAACAAAAATTACAAGTCAACTATGCACGTGAATTTAATATAATATATAATTAATTATATAAATTATATATATTATATTTATATTAATTTAATATTATGTCGACAAACAAGAAAACAAAAATTTGTGAGCTGGAATCTGAGGCCATGCGATCGCATGGCCACAAGCCTATAAATCCTTGCGATCGCATGGAGGCAAAAGTCTGGCCTGATGCTATAAAATGGCATTTTGCTCGACACATTAACACACACACATGCATATTACTCCGTATTCATTTTATTATTATTATTATTATTATTATTATTATTATTATTATTATTATTATTATTATTATTATTATTATTATTATTATTATTATTATTATTATTATTATTATTATTATTATTAAGATTAATATTATTAAGATTAATATTATTAATAATCTTATTATTATTATTAATTAGTATTATACATAAAATACTACGACGAGGTTATGAGCTTGTCACTTTCAAAATGGTTTCCAAGCGAGCTAGAGCTAAGAAAATTATGGGTTATTGCCAAGAAAATTATGGGTAATGTTCGGGGGTATTTTTGTGAATCAAACCTCGTGTTTATCATCTCCGATGCGTCTACGTGCTTTCCTACAATATTGTATATCAATATTAAACAGTGAGTTTCATATGATCCCTTTTACTCAATATATTTTTGGGCTGAGAATACATGCGACTGTTTATAAATACTGAAAATACTAGATTTATATGCGTGAGTTTCATTTGCTCCCTTTTTAAATGCTTTTGCAATATATATTTTTGGGCTGAGAATACATGCACTTTATTTTAAACGCAATGGATACAAGTACATACTAAATTCTACACCGAGTTTGAACCGAAAATCCCTTAGCTTTGGTAAGTAGTAACTGCCGGTTATAAGAACTGGTGGGCGCGAGTTGTTATATATGGATCCATAGGGCTTGATATCCCCGTCCGAGCTAGAGCACTAGCCTTTTAACGGACTTATGCTATTTGAGAAGCGTACACGTTGGTTTGCGTGTATTATTAAGATGATTATACAAAGGGTACAAATTATATAAACGTTAAAGTTTAGTTACCAGGGTGCTCAATTTTGTAGAACCGATTGATAAACGTTTTGGATGAAACAACTGAAATCTTGTGATCCACCTTTTATGTAAAACCTATTGATAAACGTTTTGAATAAAACAACTGAACTTTTGTAATCCACATTGATATACGGATTATGTGTAATATTAAAACTATGAACTCACCAACCTTTGTGTTGACACTTGAAGCATGTTTATTCTCAGGTTTCCTAGAAGTCTTCCGCTGTTTGCTTATATGTTAGACAAGCTATGTGCATGGAGTCATACATGGCATATTTTTCAAGCAAACGTTGCATTCACCAAATCATCACCATGTATCTTATTTTGACTGTATTGTCAACGGAAGTACTATTGTAAACTATTATTTACAGTGATTGTCTATATGTAGAAATCATCAGATGTTGAAAACCTTTGATTTAAATATTCATTTATGGTGTGCCTTTTCAAAAGAATGCAATGTTTACAAAACGTATCATATAGAGGTCAAATACCTCGCAATGAAATCAATGAATGACGTATTGTCCATATGGATTTGGAGCGATCGTCACAGACCACTTGGCGACCCTGTTTGATGCTGAGGTCCGTGGATTTCCTGCTAATTTTAGAGATGACTTTTCTAGATTTTTCGTCAACCTACAGCTGGTCTGGACGACAATTTCATGACCTAAATCAAGAAGCGCGTTTCTTTTTCGGAAGACTTTACTTCCTTTTAATGATGGAATTGATTCATCGCGTAGATCCATCTTTCTTACAGTAAATTGGGTAAAACTTTTTATTTTAGTCCAAAGCAAAAGTATCTTCAGTTATTTGTTACAAAAATATGTGACTTATGTTTTAAATAACTTGGTAAATTTTCCCACACTTGGCTTTTATTTTCTTTTATTTGCCTTTTTATTTTCCTCTATTCCATTTTAAATGAATTCTAACATTTAGGTTTGTTTCTCAATTTATGTCCTTTTCGAGGTAACAATAATTTCGGTGTTAACACCTAGTTTTATCGTTCATAAATATGTATAAACATGATTTTGAGTTCATTTAATTGAAAATTTTGAAAATTTTTACTAAAATTGGGTAGTCAGTATATATGTAATGACCCGGAAATTTCCGACCAAATTTAAACCTTAATCTTTATATGTTTCCGATACGATAAGCAAAAATATGTAAAGTTGAGTCTCGAAAGCTTGAAATCTATATTTAGGTAATCAATTACTACTTGACTATGCCTGACGATTCACGAACCATTTAATTGTAAATAGAAAAATATATATATTGTAATTTGAATATGTGTATGATGTATAAACATAACTATTATATTATGTATATCGATAAAATGTAATTAGAAGATGTAAATATAATTATTATATTATTACTATTTTCATTATTATGATTAATATTAATATTAATATTAATGTTAAGATCATTATTAGTTTTTTTTTATAAAGTTATTGATTCATAAATCGTGCGCTGTTTAGTCACCACCTCTTTTCGTACCGAGACCCATCCCTTTCTTTAGATTATATAAACATATATATGCATATGCATGATAAACATTCACCAATCAATTATATTCCACTTGTTAAGATGATGACATATAAATATTACATACCCGTAACTTGTATACATGCAAACACATAGTTAAAACCCCACATATGGTCACTTCAATTCTTCTATTAATTTTTCTTTGCATTCTTTAAATTCACGAGACTTACTGTTTTTGACTTATACAACAAAGCAATCATATATGTTTATATATTATAAATACACAATATACACTCACACACACCCCCATCTTGATAACTTTCAAGACACTCACAAACTACCACCGACGTCCTCTTCATCATCTTCGGCCACCCAAGCTCACCCCACCTCATCTTCGTCTACTTTAACCACCACCCTAGAGCACCACCTCCACCTCTCTCTTATCATCTCTCTCTCTATTTTCTTGTTTGTTGTTTCTAACCGAGAATACCCACCACCAAATCACTACCACCCTACTAATGTTTCGGTTATGATCCCGATCAACTATCTATTACTAACACGTCCATCTTAAGACACTATGAATCCAAACCCAGTCAACAACCTGCTGCTATACACCTTTTCTGTTTTAAACCCGTCAACCACCACATAAACCCAACCACAACCACCTTAAACCTAATTATTTCCTTCTGTTTCTGTGCTAATAAGTAAACCACAAGACCATCGAATTCACCATATTTTTTTTTCTGTTTTGTGATCTTGTTGAACATTAAGTTCAAATTAAAAAAAAAACTCTTCGATGTTATACTATTGCTTTCGTGTTTATAACACTACCCATTAACAACTCGAAACCCAACTCTGACTTCGCTACCTGCTTCTGTTTCAATTCAATAACCATCGCCACCACAACCATAGCCGTAAATCACCACAACCTTCTTTTTCAAATCCAACACCACCATTCGATTAAACACCAAACCCGTTACCTAATATATTACTGTTTCTATTTCACAACCAAAATCATCGAACCAGCAACAAATTATTCTTGCTTCTCTTTATCGTTACAGCAACCTCGATGATGATGATGATGATGATATACGTAAAGAAGAGATAAATAGACGTTTTTTTTTTATTGTGGCAGACAAGTGATACAAACATATTCCTGATAGATGATGGTATATATATGATAACGACGATGATGGTATATAAAGATAATGGTGTGTGAGCTGTAAAAGTAACAGCTGCAACTTGCCTTTTTTTTTTTCCCGAACCCTACACCCAAAAATCCATCGGATAATCTTATTAAATGAGCTATTGGATTGTTAGTTTGGCTTTGGGCTCATTTAAACGATTGGGCCATGTCCAGTGTTTGATTTTGGGCCGGATTATGATGCTTGTAACAAGACTCGATATCCAATAACAATGAGATTTTGAAACAGAGAGAATTACGAGTTATATATATTAAACAGATGAGTTAAATCAGAAGTACAAGGATAGATTGATGGTTAGGAGTGTTGGGTGTAACCAAGAGGTCGCGTGTTCGAGTCTTGGCTCGGGCAATTTATTTCCTTTTTAGCAATTTAAGGTAGTTTTGTTAAAATTATTATTGTTATTATTATTATTATTATTATTATTATTGTTGTTATTAATATTATTATTAATATTATTATTGTTATTAACATTATTAAGTATTATTATTTTCATTATCATTATTAATGAATTTATCATATTTTTTTATAATATTATTATTAAAAATACCATTTTATTTATTTATTAACAATTATCATTTTATCATTATCATTAAAGATATCATTTTTATTAAAATTAATAATATCATTTTTATCACTTGTATTATTATTATTATTAGAATAAAAGTTATTTACATAAAAATATACTTAATGAAACTATATTATATTAATTATCTATTTAATGAATATAAAAATTAATATAGTTTATTTAGTTATTAATAGAAGGTGCAAGTTAATTAAATAACAATTAATAATAATATCTAAATTTGTTTGATTACTACTATATGTGTTGATATACATATAAATGATATAGGTTCGTGAATCCGAGGCCAACCCTATAATTGATCAATGGTGTTATATGTATTTTTACTACAAAATACAGTATGGTGAGTATATAGTCCCTTTTAAACTCTAAATATTTTGGGATGAGAATACATGCACTTTATGATTTACGATATGGACACAAGTGATTAAAAATATACATTCTACGTTGAGTTGTACCACTGGCATACTTCCCTATAGCTTGGTAACTGTTATTTACAGCGGTATTGTAAACGCGAATCCTGTTGATAGATCTATCGGGCCTGACAACCCCAACCGGACTGGACGACCAGTATTCAACGGTTGCACAGTACTTCGTTTCGTGACTACACTTGGTACGGTGTAGTAAGATTTCATAATAAAGGGAATATGCGACGTGATTAAATGTTAAGTATGGTTACCAAGTGCTCAACCACTTAGAATATTTTTATTAAAATGTTTACATATGAAATCTTGTGGTCCATAGTTATAACGCTGCTAGCATCAAACCTATATATCTCACCAACTTTATGTTGACTTTTTAAAGCATGTTTATTCTCAGGTACGAATTAAGTCTTCCGCTGTGCATTAGCTCATACTAAGGACCTTACTTGGAGTCGATCATCGCAATGGAACCGGATGTTGTTGATTTCATCCAGGGGGATATGGACGGGTCGTCACAGATGGTATCAGAGCGTTGGTCTTAGTGAACCAGGTCTTGCATTAGTGTGTCTGACTAGTAGTTGTTAGGATACATTAGTGAGTCTGGACTTTGACCGTGTCTACATATTAAAAGTTTTGCTTATCATATCTCGTCGGAAATCATCTGCTCATCATCCTTAGGAAATTACCTGCTTATCATTCTTTAGTCTAGACACGTCTTACTGCATTTAGTGCATCGATAGTGTATAGACAAAAATTCATATCTTAGTGCATCTGTAGACTTGCTTGTCATATGCCGTAAGTTCCTCTGTAGGCTATGAAATCTTTAGTATTATAGATATTCTATGAAGTTAGAATATCATCCTATATTCGAGAATCATTTCACATCGAAGATCCTTCTCATTCACCAAATTGCCCTCTTGGCAATGAACCAGAATCACTTACCGGCGAACCTGTTCGAGAAACCATTTTCTCCCTTATCTCTAGAGTATCTCGTCACGATTATATATTATCCCATATTTCGAATCTTGTTCATTCGCTTGCTCCAACCGCCAATCATCCCGGTGTACAAGCAGAAGTTAACGAACTACGCGCTCGTGTGACGGCTTTGGAGAATATGGTGCGAATGTTGCAAACACCAGCAGCAGCACCAGCAGCATAATCAGCACCACCATCATCAACGTCAACGGTATCCTTATTATCCCCAAATCACAACCGCGTCGTAAATCTCCACGTCACAAACTATACCTCAAGCATAATCACCGTTCTACGTATTGTTCTATCTACATAATTTTCGTTCTACATAACGTTCTACATTGGTTACCATCACTTTACATAACATTCTACATCAATTATCTCCGTTCGATATGAAGATTATTTAATTTCTAAAGTTAGAAATTATGTAATCGGGTATTAACGATAAATCAAATGAGTTTAATATCTTATTGACTCATTAAATCCATAATTGCATCTGAAGAAAATATATATGCAAGTATATTTTCATAAAGATTGTAATTTAAAAACTCTTCCGTACAAACTGTTAATGATGAAAATATTTTAACGGGTGGGTAATACCCGAGGAATATTTAGAATTCACATTAATAAGTTTCACTGTACATTCTTCGAATCTGATTCAACGGTCAATTGCTATCCTACTTACAATCACCGATATACGTATCCGTTCATCACAAAATAACCATTTCCATTCAAATTTCATATTTGGATTTTTACCTATCAGAATTCAACAAGTGGCATAAAGAAGAAACATTGGACAAATTAAAAATTATTAGAAACACACGAATTAACTAATTGAAAATCTGTTAAGGATTCCACGCTAACTGTTCCGGCTAACTGTTCCCAGCTAACTGATTAACATTTAATTTATCGCAATTTACATTTTCGCAATTTTATTTATCGTCATTTAAATTCTGTTATTTACTTTTACGCACTATAAATAACGGGACACGTATGCAAGGTTTCGACTTATCATATCGACCCATCTATATATATATTTCGGAACAACCGCAGACACTCTATAAGTGAAGGTGGGAGTTGGCTATACAGGGTCGGAGTTGATTCCAAAATATATATATACTTTGAGTTGTGATCGACACCGAGACCGGTACACGGGTCACGATACGTATTAATGTTATATAATAAATTATATATGAATATGTTGAACTATTGGACTGTTGGACTGTTAATTTTGGACAATTAAAATGAGTTAAAATGCTGATTATATATATATGAAACTAAACAATTCTTCAAGTTTGCCACTTGATTCTATTTTAAACCTCATTCGTATCTTGACGATTACAATTCGCATTCACAACTTTTCATGATTCTTTAAAACACCTTGATCGGAAAGATGAACCAACCGCACTTCATCTACGGAAGAAAAGATTTATGCACCTGAAAAACTCTCAAATCCAAATTCATAGTTTAACACATATCGTGTTGAATCCTTTGCCATTTATTAGCAAAAACAACCCTACAATTCCTTTTCAAGAAGCTAATATTGTTACAGCTCCACTTCGACTTCTCAGTGAGAATACTCCTGTTATAACCTCGATAATTATACTTTGTCTAACATCATCAGCAGATATACCAGCAGCTCGATATCTCTTTGGCGGAATCCGCAATTAGTATTTTGAAAATCTTGTAGCACTTCTCCAGTTATACCGAAAACGTCTATCCCTAAGAGTTACATATTTCAAATGTGAAGTTTCTGAAAAACACCCGGGACCATGAACTAGTTCTCAAAATGCTGATGAGGCAGTAAAAACTGTAAACAACTTTAACGGTCAAAAGTGTGATGATAAAGTACAGTGTGTTGGTAAAACTTCGAAAAAGAGAAGGTTGAAAGCTGGAAAAAGGTTTGAGTAAAGTATGAAGGAGACCGTGAACAAATCAAACCTGACTTCAAAGGATCCAAATGATTCCGTACCTGTTGAAATCATTAGCAAACACTTTACTCCTTATTCCAAACCTCCACAGACAAATCTTTCTCGTTATCCATCAATGATAAAAGATTTACAATATCATCGTGCCTTTTCATTATAAATATCCTCAATATTTCTGAAGATATTCTCATAAGTATTCTTATCTGAGAATATTTATCTCTCCGTAACATCTGCGTTACAACATAAAAGAAACTGTGTTAGTTTTTAAATTCTGAAATCTCTGAGTTTAAAATATGAATGTTTTGAAGTAGTGTTGGGAACTGATGCATGAATTAGTATAATATAATGAAACTTGATCAACGTCATTATATTACAGTAAGTCATGTTGAGTTTCTAATGGAATGTGATGATTCACAGTACCCTCACCATGTGCCATTTACACGACTCTTACATTCTATCTAATCTCTAAACATATCAAGAAAATATTTTCTTGATGATCCGGTCTTTTCTCAGAATATTTTGGTAATTTGACAAATCAAAATCGTGCCATTACCAATTCTTTCTTAGAACATTAGCTATGTTTATTCCAAATTTCATATCTACGAATTCCGAACCATTGCTCGCTTGACTCGAGGATGGAAAGAGGAAACGAAAGAATAAAGCTCCAAAATCGCAGCAAATAGGAGAGAGTATTAAGTGTGGATGACAATGATTATGGAAGACAAACGTAAGGACATCGAAATATAAGGGAAGATATAAAACCCAATAACAACCCCGAAACTACAAACCGTGCATATCAATACGTATTGCCACGTAAAGGCACGGGAAAATTAATAACACTATAACCCCAAGAAAATAGTAAAAGTAGATAAGATCCTCAGATGGTTGATGAAAAAGGAGAATGATAGATGTGAAAATTTAGAGTATATCAAGAATCAGGATAGGATGGAGCATATTGATGAATGCTTTAAAGTATGAATCAAGGGAGAAAGAATAGAAGGTGTGAGATTGTAGAAAAATAAGGAAGTGAAGGGGGTAGATTTATAGTAATATAGCTGACAGAGAAATCGGAACAGATTATTGCATTTAATCAAGGAAGATCCTGATTTCCTTAATCACCGAAGAACCAAATTTTATTACGAAGATTTTCTTTAAATCCCGTGAATTCCGGAAATCAATCATAATTACGTCATCGGTTAAAACAAGTATATTTTTACTCATCTCACTCTTTTGCGATAGCTTCATTTATATCCTTCGCGTAATCGAATCGTTTTATCTACATTACTCAATGATGATAAAACTCCATTATTACCTCATATTCGTCATGGAAACATTCCTATTGTTATCCATGACAACCTCTATCAAATTTCGGGGACGAAATTTCTTTAACGGGTAGGTACTGTAATGACCCGGAAATTTCCGACCAAATTTAAACCTTAATCTTTATATGTTTCCGATACGATAAGCAAAAATATGTAAAGTTGAGTCTCGAAAGCTTGAAATCTATATTTAGGTAATAAATTACTACTTGACTATGCCTGACGATTCACGAACCATTTAATTGTAAATAGAAAAATATATATATTGTAATTTGAATATGTGTATGATGTATAAACATAACTATTATATTATGTATATCGATAAAATGTAATTAGAAGATGTAAATATAATTATTATATTATTACTATTTTCATTATTATGATTAATATTAATATTAATATTAATGTTAAGATCATTATTAGTTTTTTTTTTTATAAAGTTATTGATTCATAAATCGTGCGCTGTTTAGTCACCACCTCTTTTCGTACCGAGACCCATCCCTTTCTTTAGATTATATAAACATATATATGCATATGCATGATAAACATTCACCAATCAATTATATTCCACTTGTTAAGATGATGACATATAAATATTACATACCCGTAACTTGTATACATGCAAACACATAGTTAAAACCCCACATATGGTCACTTCAATTCTTCTATTAATTTTTCTTTGCATTCTTTAAATTCACGAGACTTACTGTTTTTGACTTATACAACAAAGCAATCATATATGTTTATATATTATAAATACACAATATACACTCACACACACCCCCATCTTGATAACTTTCAAGACACTCACAAACTACCACCGACGTCCTCTTCATCATCTTCGGCCACCCAAGCTCACCCCACCTCATCTTCGTCTACTTTAACCACCACCCTAGAGCACCACCTCCACCTCTCTCTTATCATCTCTCTCTCTCTATTTTCTTGTTTGTTGTTTCTAACCGAGAATACCCACCACCAAATCACTACCACCCTACTAATGTTTCGGTTATGATCCCGATCAACTATCTATTACTAACACGTCCATCTTAAGACACTATGAATCCAAACCCCGTCAACAACCTGCTGCTATACACCTTTTCTGTTTTAAACCCGTCAACCACCACATAAACCCAACCACAACCACCTTAAACCTAATTATTTCCTTCTGTTTCTGTGCTAATAAGTAAACCACAAGACCATCGAATTCACCATATATTTTTTTCTGTTTTGTGATCTTGTTGAACATTAAGTTCAAATTAAAAAAAAAACTCTTCGATGTTATACTATTGCTTTCGTGTTTATAACACTACCCATTAACAACTCGAAACCCAACTCTGACTTCGCTACCTGCTTCTGTTTCAATTCAATAACCATCGCCACCACAACCATAGCCGTAAATCACCACAACCTTCTTTTTCAAATCCAACACCACCATTCGATTAAACACCAAACCCGTTACCTAATATATTACTGTTTCTATTTCACAACCAAAATCATCGAACCAGCAACAAATTATTCTTGCTTCTCTTTATCGTTACAGCAACCTCGATGATGATGATGATGATGATATACGTAAAGAAGAGATAAATAGACATTTTTTTTTATTGTGGCAGACAAGTGATACAAACATATTCCTGATAGATGATGGTATATATATGATAACGACGATGATGGTATATAAAGATAATGGTGTGTGAGCTGTAAAAGTAACAGCTGCAACTTGCCTTTTTTTTTCCCGAACCCTACACCCAAAAATCCATCGGATAATCTTATTAAATGAGCTATTGGATTGTTAGTTTGGCTGTGGGCTCATTTAAACGATTGGGCCATGTCCAGTGTTTGATTTTGGGCCGGATTATGATGCTTGTAACAAGACTCGATATCCAATAACAATGAGATTTTGAAACAGAGAGAATTACGAGTTATATATATTAAACAGATGAGTTAAATCAGAAGTACAAGGATAGATTGATGGTTAGGAGTGTTGGGTGTAACCAAGAGGTCGCGTGTTCGAGTCTTGGCTCGGGCAATTTATTTCCTTTTTAGCAATTTAAGGTAGTTTTGTTAAAATTATTATTGTTATTATTATTATTATTATTATTGTTGTTGTTAATATTATTATTATTATCATTATTATTGTTATTAACATTATTAAGTATTATTATTTTCATTATCATTATTAATGAATTTATCATATTTTTTTATAATATTATTATTAAAAATACCATTTTATTTATTTATTAACAATTATCATTTTATCATTATCATTAAAGATATCATTTTTATTAAAATTAATAATATCATTTTTATCACTTGTATTATTATTATTATTAGAATAAAAGTTATTTACATAAAAATATACTTAATGAAACTATATTATATTAATTATCTATTTAATGAATATAAAAATTAATATAGTTTATTTAGTTATTAATAGAAGGTGCAAGTTAATTAAATAACAATTAATAATAATATCTAAATTTGTTTGATTACTACTATATGTGTTGATATACATATAAATGATATAGGTTCGTGAATCCGAGGCCAACCCTATAATTGATCAATGGTGTTATATGTATTTTTACTACAAAATACAGTATGGTGAGTATATAGTCCCTTTTAAACTCTAAATATTTTGGGATGAGAATACATGCACTTTATGATTTACGATATGGACACAAGTGATTAAAAATATACATTCTACGTTGAGTTGTACCACTGGCATACTTCCCTATAGCTTGGTAACTGTTATTTACAGCGGTATTGTAAACGCGAATCCTGTTGATAGATCTATCGGGCCTGACAACCCCAACCGGACTGGACGACCAGTATTCAACGGTTGCACAGTACTTCGTTTCGTGACTACACTTGGTACGGTGTAGTAAGATTTCATAATAAAGGGAATATGCGACGTGATTAAATGTTAAGTATGGTTACCAAGTGCTCAACCACTTAGAATATTTTTATTAAAATGTTTACATATGAAATCTTGTGGTCCATAGTTATAACGCTGCTAGCATCAAACCTATATATCTCACCAACTTTATGTTGACATTTTAAAGCATGTTTATTCTCAGGTACGAATTAAGTCTTCCGCTGTGCATTAGCTCATACTAAGGACCTTACTTGGAGTCGATCATCGCAATGGAACCGGATGTTGTTGATTTCGTCCAGGGGGATATGGACGGGTCGTCACAATATAAGACTAGGGCTATTCTTTATTATCAGAGAGCACTAGATTCTAATACAACTACTACGTTACTAGTATTTTTAATGGTAACCAAGAGTTTAAATCAAAAAATTTTTAAAATCCGCAAGAATTTAACCCCTTCCCACACTTAAGATCTTGCAATGCCCTCATTTGCAAGAAATCAGTAACAATTTAAATTATTGAGGGTGATTAGCGTAAAAAAATGATTAAATTTTACCAAAATTTCCAAACATATTGGCGTTTGTTTGCTGAATGATAAATGGTGCACATCATTTGTTCATTCCGTCTGTTGGTACATCACATTTGTTTTTCGTTTTGTTGTCAAAATTAATAGCTTTTGCTGAACTTAATGCCAGTCTTTGAAAATGCGCTGGTTTACCCTGTTTTGTACATGAGATAAACTACAAACACATATATACATATTTTTGAAGTTGGGTTTTCACACCACATTCAAAAATTATTAAAATCTAATAAAGTTAGAAAATTATAAAACCTATTATAATAATAAAATAAGAAATAAGAAATAAGAAAATTAAGAATTAGTAACATTACAATAAAATAAACAAAAATAGAAAATTACGGATGAGGAGGATGGTTCCAGTGTGGGTCCCAAGCGTATCCATAGATGCTGTAAAATGCTTGGGCTGGGTCATATGTAGGATATGGTGGTCGGCTCTCTAAAGTCCAAGGAGCAAATTCGGGCATAACGGTAGGAATGTAGTCTCTACCTACGTGTGTACAATGACTTATGATTTGGCTTTGATGATACTGCCAATCTTGAAATGCTTTTTGTCTAGCCATTTCATACTCGTGTCGAGCCATAAAAATTTGCATTTCCGTCATTGGATTACCCCCTCCCGGTTAACCTTGCTGTTGATCTCTCTCAACCTGTGGATGCCTGCCATCATAACGTGCTACCGCGTTGTTTCATTTCTTTAAGACCTTAGCACCATGATAAACATGCAAATCTATTCTATTGCGGGGTTCTGGTTCTGCCATTAATAATCCCCCCCCCCCCCGGACTTCTATCCACACTGAGTTATTCAGCAATCAAAGTAATAAATATACCACCTCCTATTATGCTACCACGCCTCATACCCCTAATCATAGTCAATAAATAATAACCCACACAAAAAGGTATACTTATAGCGCTGTGTGGGTCTCGAATACACATGTGGTAAAATAAATCCTGTTCATTTACCTTTTCCTTATTCTTACCTCGTTGTGTAATCGAATTGGCTAAAAACCTATGGATTACTCTTAATTCAGCTCTATCAATATCAAGATAAGAGTATAATCCCCCTGGAATCAGCGATGGCTAGTCATCCTACTCCATACGTCATTTGTATCAAAATTCTCATCCACCCTCCTACCATAAACTATTAACCTCTGACAATCATAAGATGCTGGCTCCTCGGGCGTATATATACCTAAAGCCCGAGCCATTTCTAGTAAGGACATATGGCGCATCTCCCCTCCTAATAAAAATCTAATAAAACTACGATCGGTTAAAGTATCTACCCGATCATTTATTTCAATAGTACATAATAACTCTATACACCATTCTCTATACACAGGTCTACGCATGTTGAATAAACGTACCCAATCACTAAAAGTAGAATTACCATACCTTTGAGTAAGTAATTCCCTGATTGGTTCAGCCAATTCCACTACCTCTAATGGTGTCCAATCTATAACTCTGAGTACCTCAACATTATTAGACACAAGGTTGTGCAGGTTCTTTTGATATTTTGGATAGTCTATCCAATATCTATTAAATCTCAAATTCGGATGTAAATCTGCCTCATGAATGTTTGAATATGAAACAATTGGGTGAGGCATATCTTGTTGGTATTGGTTATTAATTTCATGTTGATTTGCATCTTCTGGAGGAGCATTGCGAGCATGGGATGAAGATTCACCCCTTTTAGTTTGCAAAATATATCAAACACAATTTTTATGCATCCAAATATGCGTTAGTTTTAGCAAAATCATAAATATAAACAATTACAATGACATGTTTAATCCATATTAAACTCTATACACATTTTCAAAATATTAACAATTCTACACTTTTACAAATATACTTTTACAAAAATGTATACAAAGTTTCTTCGCATTTAACTTCTAAAACATGTCAAAAATAATCATTATAACAATTAAACAAGTTCCTCATGGCATTCATATCAATTAAATCAAGTTCATGCAATTTTGGTTCAAAAAGTCCACTTTAATCTTCATAAATCATGTTTAGGATCAAAGTTTTAATCATTTAGCAACCTAAACATGTTACACTACTCAATTTAGCATAAACTAACAACAAAATTTGGCCATAACCTGTTTATATCAAAAAGCCCTAATTTTGCTCAAGAACACAAACCCTATATTATTCAAAAATTGAAGTTCCAAGCTTCTAATCATGTTAAATAGCATCAATCTAGGTTATACAAGAATAATACACAAACAATTGAAGCATTATTACACTAGAAAGCATCAAAATCGAATTATGTATGAAATTGTTCAAGAACACTAAAATTCGGATTAAATGGTGATTAGGTGTAGAAATTTACCGATTTCCTTGAGTAATTCCTTGATAATAGTCTCCTCATTGTAATTTTATGAAAGATTTGATGAAAAATGGTGAAAAATGGCGAATTTGGGCGATTTTTCGTGGTTTTTTTCGCAGAAAATTAGGTGTGTGTGTTTGGAACTGGTCTGTTCGACCAGTTTTATATTTTTTTCTCAGTTTTTTGACCTCCGTGAGTGCGGTGGTGGGGTCATTTAAATCACCGCGAGTCGCGGTGTTTTTTTTTTAAATAAAAATCTTATAACTTTATAAAACATAAAATTAATTTAAGAATTAAAATTTTGTTTCTTTTTAGGATGAGGGCGTTTCGGATCGATGTCCTAGTCCGTCCCTTGACAAAAATTTTAAAATTTGTCATTTTTAAGCGCGGTTTTAAAAGCAAAGATTTTTAGGGTTTTTAACTGTTTTTGGCATACTTTAATTCAATAAGATTAAAAATAATGATAATAAAAGTTCTCGTCTCTCCCTTGGGTAGAGCAATTTCGGTTCAACGACCTAGTCTTCAACTTACGACGAATTTTAAAAATCATATTTTTAACTTAGCGAAATAAAGTAAATATTTGTTTTTAAATTCACACCAAACTTAAATTTAAAATGCATAAAATTAAAAATTCATATTATTAAAATTTAAAAATTCACACCAAATTTATATTATATATTTGTTTTTATACATACAAACTTATATTAAAAATATTAATTTTTCAAATATTTACAATTTTAAATATATATTAATTTAAAAAGTTTACAATATTATTTTAATATTAATTTTAAAAACAAAGTAAAAATAAAATTAAAAATCTTTTTGGCTTTTATCCCACTTTAATCAATCAAATATTATCAAAAATATGCGCCCCTCTTTTCGGTAAAGTAATTTCTGAAGGTATTTCGTATGCCCGAGAGACATATTAAATTAACGTGACCACTATGTTATGATCCAAGTCGGGTCATACCCAATAACAAGCTTACCAACACTTTATATGTATTTATTTTAACGGTTGGATTGTTAAATGAATACGCGACACTTGAACTTTAGAAAATCGGTTTTCTAAATTATGATCACTTGAGATAAATTATTTGGATAATTTATATATGATGTGGATTTAATTATTTATAGGTTTAAATAATTATGTTGTGTTATATTTTATAAAATGGTTTATAAAATAATTACAAATAACAAATACATGCTTATTTTATACAAGTTTTATAAAATATATACAAGTTTTATAAAATAAACCTTGTTATAAAATATACATGTGGTGTGCAGAATTTTGGTCTCCAAGATGCCACACCCATGCTTGTTTTTGTTTATTTTAAGACCACACAAGTGCCAAGGTACATGCCTATTAGTTTACCAAGGGCCTTGACTCAATGTGAGCTTGCAATATACATTTAAACTAACAAAAAAAACTGCACATTCTGCTCCTTGCTGCTGTCTTTTGGCCGTGAGGTATAGGGAGAGAAAGAGAGTTCATTTTGTGGTTTGCAAGCTTATTTTCAAGTGGTAATTAAATCCTAACCAAAGGCTAAGTGTTGGTGACAAGTTTGGGGTATTATCTCTTGAGGTTTCATAGTTTTGGAGCTTGCTTATTCATCATCTTCTTCATCATCTTCATCATCCTTTTAACCTCCTAACTTGGAGTAGGTATATCCTCTTTACTAGCTCTTTTACTTTGTAAGCATATTTTCTAGACTTGATATGGTTTTGGAATTCATGTTTAAAAGGTTAAACTTCATATTAATTTGGTTTTAAATATGCTTCCGCTTAATGTTAAAATCGGGTTTTGACATATACGTTCATGAAACTTATTTATATGATGAATTCCAACAATGGTATCTAGAGCCGAGGTCATAGAAATATGCTTCTTGTATTTGGCTTGAAAACCCATTTAGATTACAATCTAGTAACATGCATGAAACTAGAATGTAAAAATTTTGGGTTTTGGGTGGGATATAATTTTGGCCGAATTTTTGGGGTTCCAAAAGGGGTTTGGAACTTCAAGTTTGGTCATGTTTTGTTGTTAGTTGTTGTTCACAATCAAGCCTTGGCCTTGTGGTTGCATGTGTGTATGTTTGGTTGATTTATTCATTCTTATGGTTTGTAATATTTATTCATTCATTTGGTTTGTAATAATCTTATAATTTGGCAATGTAATTTATTTTATTTTGGTATGTAAAATAGATTAGGTTGTAATTTCCTTTTCCTAGAAAAAATGTATTAGGTTGTATATTTTTTTGTAAAAGAAATGAAGGTTCAAGATGAATGAAGAGCACAAGATGGAGCATATGGATGCAAGAGTTAGTGGGAGATTTGAAATCTCTTACTTTGTGTTTTAACCCTTATCAGTAACACTTGTTTTCGGCTAAACAAGTGTTCACCACTTTGGCTTGATTGTGAACATTGTTGTTATGCATGCTTGTATGATTATTGTGTTTGTATGCTTGGTTGATACAAGAAATATCACATGAAACAACTTGCAAAATGACATTATAATTGGTTATAATTAAAACAACAAAAGGACACTAATAAATGGTTATTAAGGACATGATGACAATGTATATAAAATGGTTTATATCAAGTAATTGGTTTTACTACTAAGACATGATAATTGGTTTTTCATAATGTACTATACACCAAATGCATGTTGGTGTATGGCAAAATGTTTTCTTAAACTAGAATTTATGAAGACTTAAAATCCCTTAACTAAAACAAGGTAAACAAGTTAAACGCCATCCTTTTGTGGGACACTTGAACATAGTAGGGAACTCATAACGGGATAAAGGTCACCTAACCGTTATGAGCTAACTAATATGGTTAAGGTAAAATTCGCATGCTTGTGGGATAAAGGTCACCTAACCACTTGTATGTTAATTTTACATGTTTACACAAACAGGACGACTTGATTTGGGAATCATGAACTTAGGGTCACCGAAGCATGAGGAACAAATAGGCGTTGATGGGATAAATATGCCATGCAAAAGGATTGCATGATCTCATAATTTAGAAGTTGCAAAAGGATTGCAATTGTCATATAAATGACTACCTAGCTAAATCTAATAACGGGATAAAGGTCACCTAACCGAAATTTGATTTACCGTTAGATTCTAATATTTAATAAGACAATTAATTTCAAAAGGGTATTGTTTATAAAATTTAAAATCGATACTTAAATGAACTTTGTTAATTTTGTAGATGGCCGCCAATAACAACAACATGCAAAATGCACCACTTAACCTAAACAACCTATCATTAAGGTCTCTCCTCGAGAAAGACAAACTCAACCATACGAACTTTATGGATTGGTTCCGTAATCTTAGAATTGTCCTTAAACTTGAGGAAAAAGCGTATGTGTTGGAGGACCCTATTCTCGACCAACCGAATGAGGAAGATGTAGAGGGCATGGCTTATTATGATAAGTATTGCGCCGATTCGGTGCAAGTCGCTTGCCTAATGCTTGGGACTATGATACCCGAACTCCAAAAGGATTTCGAGCATCATAGTGCATATGACATGATCACTCAATTGAAGGAGATGTTCCTTCAACAAGCTCGTGTCGAGCGCTTCGAAACGGTTCGAGCGCTACATGCATGTCATATGGATGACACCCAATCCGTCTCATCTTATGTCCTCAAAATGAAAAGCCTCATTGATCGTGCTAACCGTCTCAATCTCAACATATCCAATGAGCTAGCCACCGATCTTATCCTAAACTCCTTGTCAAAGAGGTTTGACCAATTTGTAATTAATTACAATATGAATGGGATGGATAAGACCATTGGTGAACTTCATGGCATGTTAAGGACGGCCGAAACTAGCATGGGTAAAAGGGCTTCACCCGTGCTAATGATCAATGATGGTGGGTCCAAAGGTAATAACACCTCTAAGCCTAAGGCGGCTAAGAGGAAAGGACCCGCTCATCAAGGCAAGGGAAAGGGGAAGATGGTTATCCCAACAAAAAACAAGAATAAGAAGCAAAAGGTTGCCGGACAAGCAAACCCCAAGGAAGACCCATGTTTCGGTTGCGGTGAAATGGGTCACTGGAAACGAAACTGCCCGGTCTACCTTAAGGAGTTGAAGGAAAAGAGAGATGCAGGGCAATCCTCAGGTAATATATATATGCTATATATAGAGCTTAGTATTACTTCTTCTAATACATGGGTATTAGACACTGGATGTGGAACTCACATTTGCAATTCATTGCAGGGGTTCAAAAGAAGTAGCAAGTAAGCGGGAACATCGAGTCTCTTTATGGGTAATGGAGCCAAAGTGCAAGTGAAGGCTTAAGGAGACTTTGTGTTAAAGCTTCCAAGTGGTTTGGAACTTATTTTGAACAATGTTTTGTATACACCGGATTTATGTCGAAACATTATTTCAGTTTCTCGTTTGAAACAATGTGGTTTTAATCTTAATTTTGTTAATGATGATATCCACGTTTATTTAGATAATGTATTCTATTTTAAGGCTTCGCCTTCAAATGGAATTTATGAATTGGTTCATGATGACACATCATCTAGTAGCTCAATATACCATACAAGCACCAAGAAACTCAAAAGGGATTTGAGTGATTCCTACTTATGGCATTGTCGCCTTGGTCACATAAACAAGAACCGAATGCATACACTTCAAAAGAATGGACTTTTGAAATCAAATGAAATAGACTCGTTTGATGTATGTGAATCTTGTTTACAAGGCAAAATGACTAAAGCACCTTTCAAAGGGACCAATGAAAGGGCTAAAGACTTATTGGGATTAATACATTCGGATGTATGTGGACCCTTTAAGTCCATGACTAGGAATGGTGAAATATACTTTGTTACTTTCATTGATGACTTTAGTCGTTTCGGATATGTCTACTTATTAAGACACAAGGACAGAACTTTTGAAGCATTCAAAGAATATCAAAACGAAGTACAAAATCAACTCAATAAGACAATTAAGGTACTTCGTACCGATAGAGGAGGTGAATACCTAAGCGATGCTTTCCAAGATCATCTTAGGAGTTATGGGATTATCTCACAACTTAATCCACCAGGGACACCTCAACTTAATGGAGTGTCCGAAAGGAGGAACCGAACCCTAATGGATATGGTTCGATCTATGATGGCAAGAAGATCGTTACCTCTATCATTTTAGGGTTATTGTCTAAGCTCCGCGGCTCGTATTTTAAATATGGCCCCAACCAAGAAAGTGGAACGAACTCCTCATGAGATGTGGTTTGGAAAACCTCCTTCTCTATCATACTTAAAAGTATGGGGATGTGAAGCTTATCCAAAGCGCTATAATGCTAATAAGTTGCACGCTCGATCCACGAAGTGTATCTTCATAGGATATCCCAAGGATGATATGGGATACTATTTCTATGATCCGACCGAGAAAAATGTATTTGTTGCTCGAAAGGCGGAATTCCTTGAAACTAAGTTCCTAATGGAAGGAAATAGTGAAAGGAAGATAGATTTTGAAGAGGTTCAAGATCAAATAGATGATACCCAATTGGTTGACATTAGCACTCAACATGAAAATGTTAAGAATGATCAAGTGGTTGATCAAAGTATACAAGACATTCGAAGATCTAGTAGGATTAGTAATCCTCCTGAGAGATATGGTTTTCTCATGGATGGTTGCTATACGGTTGATTTGGATGAACCCACAAACTACGAAGATGCTTTATCAAGGATTGATAAAGACAAATGGCAGGAAGCCATGAACGCCGATATGCAATTCATGTATGAAAACCAAGTTTGGGAACTTGTTGTGCAACCTCCTAGCTCTAAGCTAGTTGATTGCAAATGGCTTTTCAAGAAGAAAACCGACATACATGGAAACTTGGATACATACAAAGCTAGACTTGTAGCAAAAGGTTTCACTCAAACTCAAGGGATTGACTATGATGAAACTTTCTCGCCTGTGGCAATGCTAAAGTCTATTAGGATATTATTTGCCATTGCTGCTCACTATGACTATGAAATATGGCAAATGGATGTCAAAACCGCTTTTCTAAATGGATATCTTGAGGAAGATGTCTATATGGTACAGCCCGAAGGTTTTGTTGATCCGAAACATCCTAAAAAGGTATGCAAGTTAAAGAAATCAATCTACGGATTGAAACAAGCATCTAGAATGTGGAATCATCGTTTTAATGAGGAGGCAAAGAAATTTGTCTTCATTAAAAATGGTGATGAAGCTTGTGTATACAAGAAGGCTAGTGGGAGCACCATCATGTTCCTCGTACTATACGTGGATGATATATTATTATTTGGGAATGATATTACCACAATGCAAGGAGTCAAAACTTGGCTTAAAAGTTGCTTCTCCATTAAGGACCTTGGAGAAGCACAATATATATTGGGGATAAGGATCTATAGGAATAGATCCAAGAAATTGAAAGGTTTAAGTCAAAGTACATACATTGATAAAGTCTTGAAAAGGTTCAAGATGGAAAACTCTAAGAAAGGTTTGGTACCTATTCAAAGAGGAACCGTTCTCAGTTCATCTCAATGTCCTACCACAAAAGATGAACAAGAGAGGATGAAAAATGTCCCATACGCATCTGCTATTGGGTCAATCATGTATGCAATGATATGTACTAGACCGAACGTGTCATGCGCTCTAAGCTTGACAAGTAGATACCAGAATAACCTAGGAAACAGTCATTGGGTTGCTGTTAAAAGTATATTGAAATACCTTAGGAGAACTAAGGATATGTTTCTAATATATGGGTCTGGTAAGGAGGAACTCGCTGTAAAAGGTTACGTGGATGCGAGCTTCCAAACTGACCGAGATGATTCTCGATCACAATCCGATTATGTCTTCAAGTTAAATAGAGGTGCGGTCTCTTGGAAGAGTTCAAAACAGGATGTTGTTGCGTTATCCACTACAGAGTCGAAGTACATTGCCGCATCATTGGCAGCTCAGGAAGCTGCATGGATGAAGAAATTCATCAACGACTTAGGAGTGGTCCCTTCCATTCAGGACCCTCTTGAGATCTTTTGTGACAACGAGGGTGAGATTGCTCAAATCAAGGAACCTCGTGCTCATCAAAAGACTCATCACATTGAGCAGAGATTCAACTACATCAGGGATGAGGTTGAAAAAGGAAAGATATGTATTCACAAAGTTCACACAGATCATAATGTTGCGGATCCACTCACGAAGCTTTTACATGGGCCAAAACATGAGGGACATGTTTGTGCATTAGGGCTTCGATATTCAAGTGATTGGAAATGATCTATTTTATGTATTGTAACGGAATGAATAAGTTCAAACTCATTAATATAATTATGGTATTATTTTAATTTTGAGTTATGTTCCAATTTTGCATATTTTATCCATGAATAACTAATTATTCTAAATTCCGTAGTTGATCACATTTGTGGGAACAAGTGTGAGGTCTAGACTATTATGAACTTGGATTGGTTAACATTCAATTGGTGAATGTAGGGCAAGGTTGCAACCAAGGTTCATAGATATTTGTGGGATACAAATATTGGAAGACCCGCCCTCATGATTTACTGTATGGAGCCTTTGTGGTTGATCACATGTAATCTTGAGTAAAGGAGAATATCAATGTATCCTCTGACCTGAGATACATATTGGGTTCAGATATTCACCGAATATCGTACCTTGATTCTTTCCTTCGCAATTCTGAAAAGGTAGCTCATAAGGGAGGCTTCAGGTATGGTACAAAGTGTAGTGTCTAGGACGTATGTAGCCAAGATGGAATTTGTCCCTCTTATTCATTGAGAGTCAGATGTCTAAGGCCTGATAAAGTTAAATCTATAAGAAAGTGATCACTCTATGTCTCTTGGATTTAACATGACATCTAGGACAAAAGGATATAATGAAAAGATTCACCTATTCATATTCGAGACGGGAACTCGAAAGGGATGATGTTATTGAATGGCACAAAGTCATAACATATTGGGGGTGATGGATGGTCGTTAGGTGGTATCCATCACTTGCATTAATTTCTTATGTTTCTCGTGCAAGTGGGAGATTGAAGGTATTTCGTATGGCCGAGAGACATATTAAATTAACGTGACCACTATGTTATGATCCAAGTCGGGTCATACCCAATAACAAGCTTACCATCACTTTATATGTATTTATTTTAACGGTTGGATTGTTAAATGAATACGCGACACTTGAACTTTAGAAAATCGGTTTTCTAAATTATGATCACTTGAGATAAATTATTTGGATAATTTATATATGATGTGGATTTAATTATTTATAGGTTTAAATAATTATGTTGTGTTATATTTTATAAAATGGTTTATAAAATAATTACAAATAACAAATACATGCTTATTTTATACAAGTTTTATAAAATAAACCTTGTTATAAAATATACATGTGGTGTGCAGAATTTTGGTCTCCAAGATGCCACACCCATGCTTGTTTTTGTTTATTTTAAGACCACACAAGTGCCAAGGTACATGCCTATTAGTTTACCAAGGGCCTTGACTCAATGTGAGCTTGTAATATACATTTAAACTAACAAAAAAAACTGCACATTCTGCTCCTTGCTGCTATCTTTTGGTCGTGAGGTATAGGGAGAGAAAGAGAGTTCATTTTGTGGTTTGCAAGCTTATTTTCAAGTGGTAATTATATCCTAAGCAAAGGCTAAGTGTTGGTGACAAGTTTGGGGTATTATCTCTTGAGGTTTCATAGTTTTGGAGCTTGCTTATTCATTATCTTCTTCATCATCTTCATCATCCTTTTAACCTCCTAACTTGGAGTAGGAATATCCTCTTTACTAGCTCTTTTACTTTGTAAGCATATTTTCTAGACTTGATATGGTTTTGGAATTCATGTTTAAAAGGTTAAACTTCATATTAATTTGGTTTTAAATATGCTTCCGCTTAATGTTAAAATCGGGTTTTGACATATACGTTCATGAAACTTATTTATATGATGAATTCCAACAATTTCGGTTTCATAACCTAATTTAACTCATGACGAATTTTTGAAATATTTTGAGTTGATTGATTAAAGATATTTATACCTTAAGAATAAACGTTAAATTTCGCAGTGATGTAATAAATTTTTGAATGATATCAATAATTTCGATCGCAAGACCTAATTTTATCGAATACCAATTTAATACTTTATAGTGAACAAATTAGCGTTTATTATCAAAAGGTTAAAAATAAAAATAAAAATAAAAAATGTACAAACTTACCTGTGAGATAGTATTCTTAGTGATATGCTTTAGCCCACTCATAAGATAGTCGGACTAATTGATTTTCCATGGCTACATAGGCGTAACCTCGAGCATTTAACGTTTTTTCTTCTAAACATATGAACGGTCCGTCTCTGCATAAAGTAACAAATTCGGTGTTTGAATAGGTTTGATTATTTGAACATTTACCTTCATGTGACCATTTTCCGCATTTGTGACATCTTTCAAGGTGTCGTGCTCTTCTTTTCGCTGCGGATTTTGATTTTCCTTTACCAAATTGTAACTTATTATTTTCGCATCTAGATTCTTTTCTTACTCCGTCCAATTTACTTCTGATTAATGATACTATTTCACTTGGAAGGGTGTCATTATTACGTTTAGTGATCAAAGCGTGTAGCATTAGACCATGGTTTAATTCACAGGAAGTATTCATCTCGTAAAACCTAAAAAAAATAAAAATTCAGAATGGGGGGAGAAGACTAGTTCTTTAGGGTCTGCTAGGGAAAGACCATTCAGGCTCCATTTCCAAGAACTACACAAAAACAGAAAATCTAACTCTAACAGAAATACATATTATCCTTTAAATACTTGATTCTCCCCATACTTAGTTAGCTGTGGTGTCGAAATTGTGATTAACTTCATTGTCGACTTCCATCGGACTATCTATATAATGTTTAACTCTGTGACCATTAACTTTAAATTCAATCCCATTTGAATTTATTAATTCTACTATTCTGTATGGGAAAACTCTTTTGACTATGAATGGTCCAGACCATCTTGATTTCAATTTTTCAGGAAATAGCTTGAATCGTGAATTGAAAAGAAGAACTCTGTCTCCTTCTTTAAATTCTTTTGAACTTCTGATTCTTTTATCATGCCATTTCTTTGTTCTTTCTTTATAGATTAACGAATTTTCGTATGCTTCATGTCTTAATTCTTCTAATTCATTTAATTGACTTAACCGTAGACGTCCAGCTTCATGTAAGTCAAGATTACATGTCTTCAAAGCCCAAAATGCTTTGTGTTCAATTTCTACTGGAAGATGACATGCTTTTCCGTAAACGAGTTTAAAAGGTGTGGTTCCAATTGGAGTTTTGTAGGCTGTTCTAAAAGCCCATAGTGCATCCTCCAATTTAATGGACCATTCCTTCGGATTTGATCCTACGGTTTTCTCTAGAATACGTTTTAAAGCTCGGTTGGTATTTTCAACTTGTCCACTTATTTGTGGATGATATGCGGTGGAGATTTTATGAGTTACTCCATATCTTTTAAGAACTTTTTCAAGTTGATTATTACAGAAATGAGTTCCCCGATCACTTATTAAAGCTTTCGGTGTTCCAAACCTTGCAAAAAGACGTTTTAAAAAGTTGACTACAACTCGTGCATCGTTAGTTGGGAGAGCTTGTGCTTCCGCCCATTTAGATACATAATCAATGGCAACGAGAATGTATAGATTATTATGTGATTTTGGAAATGGACCCATAAAGTCAATACCCCAAATGTCAAATACTTCACATACTTGGATGACATTTTGTGGCATTTCATCACGTTGACTTATTTTTCCGGCCCTTTGACAAGCATCACAGGATTTGCAAAGAAGGTGTGCGTCTTTGTAAATTGTAGGCCAATAGAATCCAGCATCATAAACTTTTCTTGCTGTAAGTTGAGGCCCATAATGACCTCCTGTTGGTCCTGTGTGACAATGGTTTAAGATTTTACTAGCTTCATCTCCGAATACACATCGGCGTATTATTCCATCGGGACAACTTTTAAACAGATGTGGATCTTCCCAGAAATAGTGTTTTATATCACTGAAGAATTTCTTTTGTTTTTGGTACGATAATCCTTTTTCAAGGAATCCACATACTAAGTAGTTTGCATAGTCTGCAAACCATGGAATTTCATTATAATCTATCTTCAATAGATATTCATCAGGAAAGTTGTCTTGTATGGCCGATTCATTTAGAACTTCTAATTCAGGATTTTCAAGACGAGAAAGATGATCAGCTGCGAGATTTTCTGCTCCTCTTTTATCTCTGATTTCAATATCGAACTCTTGTAAGAGTAAGATCCAACGGATTAATCTTGGTTTGGCATCTTGTTTCGAAAATAGGTATCTAATAGTAGAATGGTCGGTATAGACCACTGTTTTAGCTAGAACGAGATATGATCGAAATTTGTCAAAAGCAAAGACAATAGCAAGGAGTTCTTTTTCAGTAGTTGTATAATTTGATTGTGCTCCTTGTAACGTATTACTAGCATAATATATAGGTTGAAATCATTTTTCAATCCTTTGTCCTAAAACGGCTCCCATTGCAAAATCACTTGCATCGCACATAAGTTCGAATGGTAGATTCCAATTTAGAGTTATCATGATCGGCGCATTAGTGAGTTTCTCTTTAAGAATTTTAAAAGATTTGATACATTCATCTGAAAAGATGAATGGAGCATCCTTTTCTAGGAGTTTATTCATAGGAGTGGCAATTTTAGAAAAATCTTTTTTGAAACGTCGGTAAAAACCGGCATGCCCTAGAAAACTCCTAACTCCTCTAACATTGGTGGGATGTGGAAATTTGGCAATTACATCTACTTTAGCTCTATCCACTTCAATTACTTCTTTTAAAATTTTATGACCAAGAACGATGCCTTCTTTAACCATGAAATGGCATTTCTCCCAATTAAGAACTAGATTTGATTGTTCACATCTAATAAGCATTCATTCCAGATTAACTAGACATGATTCAAATGTATCATCGAAGACTGAAAAGTCATCCATGAAAACTTCCATGCATTCTTCTATCATGTCGTGAAAAATCGCCATCATGCACTTTTGAAAGGTTGCAGGGGTGTTGCAAAGTCCAAATGGCATGTGTTTGTAAGCAAAAGTACCATAAGGGCACGTGAATGTGGTTTTCTCTTGGTCTTCGGGTGCTATTGGAATTTGAAAATATCCGGAAAAACCATCAAGAAAACAATAGTAACTATTTCCGACTAATCTTTCCAACATTTGATCAATGAAAGGTAAGGGAAAGTGATCTTTTCTGGTGGCGTCATTTAATTTTCTATAATCAATACAAACACGCCATCCTGTTACAGTCCTAGTAGGAATAAGCTCATTTTTTTCATTTGTAATGACAGTCATGCCACCCTTCTTAGGCACGTATTGAACTGGGCTTACCCATGGACTATCAGAAATTGGATAAATTAAACCTGCATCTAGTAGTTTAATAATTTCTTTCTTAACAACATCTTGCATATTAGGATTTAGTCTTCGTTGGCGTTGCACATACGTTTTATGACCTTCTTCCATAAGGATTTTATATGTGCAATACGAAGGACTTATTCCTTTTATATCATGAATCTTCCATGCAATAGCTGGTTTATGAGTTTTTAGCACAGAAATGAGTTGTGATTTTTCATTTTCAGTAAGAGAAGACGATATTATTACAGGTAATTCAGATTCACCATGTAAATAAGCGTATTCCAAATGGTTTGGAAGTGGCTTTAACTCAAATGTTGGAGGTTCTTCTATCGATGATTTGTATCGATATCTGTCTTCTTCTTTTAGCATTTGAATTTCTTCTGTTATTGGTTCATATCCATTAGCCATTAGTGTAGCTAACATTTCAGTTTCATCAATTGGTTCAGTTCCTTCTCCTAAAGAACATTCTCCTGTTCCTTGTAATTCTGGAAATTCTTCTAACAATTCTGCATGTGATTCTATAGTTTGAATATAATAACATGTATCATCTGCAGATTGCGGTTGTTGCATTGCTCTATCAACTGAAAAGGTAACACTCTCGTCCTCTATACTTAGGGTCAATTTCTTACCAAACACGTCTATCATTGCTTTAGCCGTGTTTAAGAATGGTCTTCCTAATATGAGAGGAACTTGAGAATCTTCTTCCATGTCCAGAACAACAAAATCTACTGGAAATACTAAAGTACCAACTTTAACTAGCATGTTCTCCATTATCCCTCTAGGATATTTTACTGATCCATCGGCTAGTTGTATGCTTATTCTTGTTGGTTTCAATTCTCCAAGGTCTAGTTTAGCGTATAGTGAATACGGCATTAAATTTTACTAGCACCTAAGTCCGCCAATGCTTCTATTGAACTAAGACTACCCAGAAAACATGGAATTGTGAAACTTCCTGGATCTGATAATTTTTCTGGTATCTTATTCAACAGCACTGCAGAACAATTAGCATTCATAGTAACGGCCGAGAGTTCTTCCATTTTCTTTCTATTCGTGATCAGATCTTTCAGAAATTTAGCATATCTAGGCATTCATGAAATCACATCAATGAAAGGAAGATTTACATTTATCTGTTTAAACATATCCAAGAATTTGGATTGCTCGGCTTCAAGTCTCTCTTTTCTCATTTTACTCGGGTAAGGAAGTGGTGGTTGGTATGGTTTAACACAAGGTTTAGCCTTAACTGTGTTATCTTCATTAACCTTTTCAACTACCGGTTCTTTTTCCTTATCTTGTTCAGATTGTGGTTCTTGTGGAGTAGGAATAGCTTCATCAGAAATTACAGGTATTTCAGGTGGTTTAAGTGTCATACCACTTCTTGTGGTAATGGCTTTAGGTGTTTCATTTCGGGGGTTAGCATTTGTATCACTATGTAGACTTCCCGGTTTTCTTTCACCTATTAACCTTGCTAGGTTACTTACTTCTTGTTCCAGATTTTGAATAGAAGCTTGTTGATTTCTAAATGCTTGAGCATTTTATTCATTCGTTTGTTTCTGAGATGTGAAAAACTGTGTTTGAGATTCAACGAGCTTCGTCATCATATCTTCTAAATTCGGCTTTTTATCATCGGTTTGTGGTGGTTTGTTTTGAAAATTAGGTCTTTATTGATTGTAAGTATTATTGGATACTTGTTGATTGCTAGGACCTTGTTGGTTGTTGTATGGAACATTTCGGTTATAATTCTGGTTTTGATTGTAAATTGGTCTTGGCGGTTGATAATTATTCTAATAATTATTTCTAGGCCTTTGGTTTATGTATGAAACATTCTCTCTTTGTTCCATTGTTAGTTCAATACTGAGACAATCTTTTATCAAATGTGGTCCTCCACACTGCTCACAACTAATTCGTATTGAGTGAATATCTTTAGTCATCTTTTCCATTCGTCTCTCGACAGCATCTATCTTTGCAGAAATGGAATCTAAGTCATGGCTAGAATCGACTCTAGCTGCTTTAGATGATCTAACGATATCTTTTTCTTGGTGCCACTCATGTGAGTGGGAAGCAGTGTTATTAATAATTTTGTAAGCATCAGTTTCGGTTTTCTTCATAATGGAACCACCAGCTGCTATGTCGATGTCTTTTCTTGTAGTGATGTCGCATCCTTGTTAGAATATTTGTACTATTTGACAAATGTCTAAACCATGTTGCGGACATCCTCTCAATAACTTTCCAAATCTGGTTCATGCCTCATATAGAGTTTCATTCGGTTTCTGTGTGAACGTAACAATTTCTCCTTGAAGTCTCACGGCTTTAGATGCCGGAAAGAATTGTTTAAGAAATTTTTCAACTAAAACGTCTCATGTATCAATCACCCCTTCAGGTAACGATTCTAACCAATCTTTGGCTTCTCCCTTTAAAGTCCAGGGAAATAACATGAGATATATCTGTTCATCTTCAACTTCTCGGATTTTAAATAAAGTACAGATCCTATTAAAGGTTCGAAGATGTTCATTTGGATCTTCCTTCGGCGTACCACTAAATTGGCATTGATTAGTCACCATATGTAGAATTTGTCCTTTGATTTCATAATCTGACGCATTAATGTCTGGATGAGTAATTGCGTGACCTTGGCCAGTGTGTTTAGCTCTCATTCGGTCTTCCATACTTAAAGGTTCCAGATTTTTCATGATTGAATTTGTTGAATCTGAGTCACTAGAGGATTCTGATTTAATGGATCGTTCCTCAATAATCTCTGTTTGAATGATTGGTGGTTCCGGAGGAAAAATTAATGGTTCAGGATCTATGAATCATCCCTGAATATTCTCCGGATTCTCAATTGTGAGGTCGGGTTCAAAAAATAGATTATCAGAAATTTGAATTGGAGTACTTGGTCGACTGGATGACGATTCTAAAGAAAAATCAACGGCGACAATATTTGCTAGATGTCTTGATCGAGTTACAGGTGGTGACCGTACAAAAGGTGGTGAACGTCTTGCTCGGTGCATTCACTGAATATCCTATTAGTTTTTTTAAAAAGAAAGAAAAATTATATAAGTTATCCAATTAATAGACTTTTCTGATTTTGCCCACGTTTCGAATATCCAAAAGATGCAGCAGAGGGGCAGGATTCGTTTGGCCTCAATATAATTGAGTACTGTTTGGCTCCAATAACCCGGTCCACGTACAAATCCAACTATTACTACGAACCAGAAAATTTTGATGTCTATCAATTTAACCACTTAAAATAAACTTTCGTAATTTAAAGAAATTTAGATAAGAAATAGAAAAATTCTATGTCCTAAAAACTAGAATGGCGAGAAATAAGAAAGAAAAAGAGCGCGTCGAAAAACGTCGAAAAAGAAAAGATTGAAAAATAATAGGCGTTGAAAAATAAAAATAAGAAAGTAACGCGTCTAAACTTAAAAGGCACTAAAATTTTAGAATTAAAAGTTGCGTCTAAAAATATTAAAGCCTAAAAGAAATATTATATCCCAAATGGCAATATCTAAAAAAGGTACTAAAACTTAAAAAAAAACAGCGTCGCAAAATTCTAGAGCACCTAAATCTTAGTCTAAAGAAAAAGCACTTAAGGAATTTTACGACAAAGCCTAAAAATCTAGAAATAAAAATACTATGGCAAAAACTATATCTTAAAACTAAATACGAGCGAAAAATACAAATATTACGCTAAAACAATTAAAAAGAGTACAAAATATAAAAATAAACTAAAAGTTGTAAAAAGTACAATTTTTTATAGAAATATTATTTTTATATTATTTATTTAATAAAACTATTAATTTTATAAATTATTTAAACTAAATAAACTAAATATAATACAAATTAATAATAATAAAAACTAAAACTAAATAATAATATTAAAAAAAACCCTAATTAGGGTTTGGATAATAATAATAATATAAACACCGTAATTAATGCAGAATAGGGTTCCCTGTTGGCGTGTCAGACACCCTCATGCGATCGCATGAGTTTTTGCCTTCGGGCTCATACGATCGCATGAGCTTTGTTTTTGGGCCACGGTCTGGGCTGCTACAGTACCAGGCCGTGAGAGTTTTTAATATTTTTTTTTTCTGTTTTGCTGTTTTTAATTTTTCTGTTTTAAATAAATAAAAAATATTTAAATAAAATTTATATTTTTACAAACTTAAAAATTAAAATAAAGAAACATTATAAAACTTATATATTTAACAAACTCTTAAAAATATTTATATTTTTTCTTTTTCTTTTTATATTTTCGAATATTTAAAAACGTATTTTTACAAAAGCGTATTTTTTACAAAAGTAAATAAAAATAAATTTTTTTTATATATTAGCGTTGCGCTTCTGGCTTTTAAACTGAATTGAGATCTCCGGCAGCGGCGCCAAAAATACTTGATGTTATGCGAGGCGTATATGAAATAGTGTATATTTTACTAGGAAAAACTCTTAAATACGATACAATTTTACACAAGATATTTATTTATTTATAGAATGGATATACCTAAACCTTGCTACAACACTTATAGGCAGTGTACCTAATCGTACAGTAGTGTAGTTTTTAGTAAGTCCGGTTCGTTCCACAGGGATACACTTAAACAAGCTTAACGCTATATTAGTTTTAAATTTATAAAAATACAAATATATATATATATAAGTAATATTATTATTATAAAAAGGGGGTTTTACCGTTTAATGACCGGTTTGTCGATTTTAAAACTTTAGTCACAGTTAAAACCTAATGTAAAATATTAAAAATAAATACAACTTAATTTAAAGCGTAAAGTAAATAACTCTAATGAAATTGCGATAAATAAAAGTGAAAAAATAAAATTTCGATAATTAAAAAGTACGATAATTAAAAGTGCAATTAAATATGAAAATAAAGGAATTATGCTTATTTAAACTTCCGTAATCATGATGTTTGACGTGTTGATTTTAGTTTTACGCCCATGGGTTAATTGTCCTTTGTCCTGGATTATTTAATATGTCCGACTGGTTTTTGTCCATAACAGTCCATCAGTCATAAATATAAAGTGCGAGTATCCTCGTCAAATTATCCTTATACCCGAAGTTAAATATTCCAACTAATTGGGGACTTAAACTGTAACAAGGTCTTAATACTTTGTTTAATAATTACACACCAGGATATCGACTGCGTGTAACCCAAGGTTTCAATACTTTGTTATCAATTATGCCAAGTGTCCTTGTACATAATTTCACCGCTGTTTTAATAATTCTAGTGACTATTAATCCATTCCCGTGTCCGGTTAAATGAACGATTATTCGTACATATAAATACCCCGCCCATCGTGTCCGATCGAGTATATATGGTTATTTATAGGGACGTCCAATTGTAAATCTTTATATTAAAATTAACAAACTATCATTTAGTTAAACAAATATAAAGCCCATTAATAGCCCATAGTCTAATTTCCACAAGTATCGTTCTTTTGTCCAAACCCCAATTATGGTACAAAGCCCAATTACAAAATTTTAATATTTTTAGCCCAACATCATGATTACTTCGGCTTAAATAAGGATAATAATAACTTAGCTACGAGACATTAAATTAAAAAGGTTGAACATAACTTACAATGATTAAAAATAGCGTAGCGTTACACGGACAGAATTTCGACTTACACCCTTACAACATTCGCTAACACACCCTTATTATTGGAAATTAAAATTAAAATTAAAATTATAATATATATATATATATATATATATATATATATATATATATATATATATATATATATATATATATATATATATATATATATATATATATATATATATATATATTTTACGTTGATGAATGAAAAGAAAAAGGTGTGTTTTATGTTCTCCAAAAACGCGATTTTTATTGGCATGTGGGCTGGAAAAGGGCCTCATGCGATCGTATGAGCTTTGCCCTTCAAGGCTATGCGATCACATGGCCAGCTGGAGAGGCTCACATGCCTTTGTTTTTTCTGGCGACGGTTTTTATAATATAATATAATATATATATATTAATTTTAAGAATTAATTATATATTATATTATATTCATGTGCATAGTTGACTTGTAATTTTTAGTCCGTTGCGTCGAGTGTTGAGAGTTGACTCTGGTCCCGGTTCTGGATTTTCGAACGTCCTTGCGTACAATTTAATATCTTGTATTTTGTGTTTCGAATCTTGTACTCTTGTAATTTTGAGACGTTTCTCATCAATAATTGGAACCTCTTTGATTGTACTTTGTACTTTTGAGCTTTTTAGTCGTTTGCGTCTTCAATTCGTCGAATCTGTCTTTTATCTTCACCTTTTATTATTTAAACGAATATCACTGGTAAATAGAACAGTTGCAACTAAAAGCTTGTCTTTCTTGAGGGATAATGCTATGAAATATATGTTCGTTTTTAGCATTATCAGGTGTGTATTGATGCAACGAAAGAAAGTCATTGCTTATGCCTCTCGATAACTAAAAATTCATGAATGGAACTACACGACACATGATCTCGAACTCGGAGCCGTTGTCTTTGCACTCAAAATGTGGAGACACTACTTTTATGGAACCAAGAGTACTATCTTCACCGATCACAAAAGCCTTCAACACATCTTCAATCAAAAGCAACTAAACATGAGACAACGACGGTGGATTGAAACCTTAAACGATTACAATTGTGAGCTTCTTTATCATCACGGAAAGGCAAATGTAGTAGCCGATACTTTTGTCCAAACTTAACCAATGTAGTGACCCGAACTTTTCCATGTTTATATATATTAATTGAGATTGATATTTACATGATTAAATGTTTCCAACATGTTAAGTAATCAAACTTGTTAAGACTTGATTAATTGAAATATGTTTCATATAGACAATTGACCACCCAAGTTGACCGGTGATTCACGAACGTTAAAACTTGTAAAAACTATATGATGACATATATATGGATATATATATAGTTAACATGATACTATGATAAGTAAACATATCATTAAGTATATTAACAATGAACTACATATGTAAAAACAAGACTACTAACTTAATGATTTTTAAACGAGACATATATGTAACGATTATCGTTGTAAAGACATTTAATGTATATATATCATATTAAGGGATATTCATACATGATAATATCATGATAATATAATAATTTAAAATCTCATTTGATATTATAAACATTGGGTTAACAACATTTAACAAGATCGTTAACCTAAAAGTTTCAAAACAACACTTACATGTAACGACTAACGATGACTTAACGACTCAGTTAAAATGTATATACATGTAGTGTTTTAATATGTATTTATACACTTTTGAAAGACTTCAATACACTTATCAAAATACTTCTACTTAACAAAAATGCTTACAATTACATCCTCGTTCAGTTTCATCAACAATTCTACTCGTATGCACCTGTATTCGTACTCGTACAATACACAGCTTTTAGATGTATGTACTATTGGTATATACACTCCAATGATCAGCTCTTAGCAGCCCATGTGAGTCACCTAACACATGTGGGAACCATCATTTGGCAACTAGCATGAAATATCTCATAAGATTACAAAAATATGAGTAATCATTCATGACTTATTTACATGAAAACAAAATTTCATATCCTTTATATCTAATCCATACACCAACGACCAAAAACACCTACAAACACTTTCATTCTTCAATTTTCTTCATCTAATTGAACTCTCTCAAGTTCTATCTGTCATAACCCGTCCTTAACCATAAGAACGCGTTAGATAACGTATGATTTCATTGCGAGGTATTGACCTCTATATGAGACATTTTTGAAAGAAAACTGCATATATTATACATTACAAACCATAACCATTATTTTTGTTACAAGCTTAAGACAATAAAAAGAAGATTAACGTTTAGCGATAATCTTCGACTTACAAACTTTACAAATGATGACAACAACACGGTTTCTAGCATATTTTACACTACAACATCTCGGATATGCAGTTTTATTTTTGACACAAACATGCGTACGCAAGATCCTGGTTAGATCCAACATGATGCAGCGGAAGCTTTAGAAATCACCTGAGAATAGACATGTTTTAAAAAGGTCAACATAAAGTTGGTGAGATATAGGTTTAATGCCGGCAGCAATATATATATAGACCACAAGATTTCGTATATAAACAGTTTAATAAAAGTATTCTAAGTGGTTGAGCACTTGGTAACCATACTTAACATTTTCACGTCGCATATTCCCTTTAATATGAAATCTTACTACACCGTACCAAGTGTAGTCACAAAACGAAGTACTGTGCAACCGTTGAATACTGGTCGTCCAGTCCGGTTGGGGTTGTCAGGCCCGATAGATCTATCAACAGGATTCGCGTTTACAATACCGCTGTAAATAATAGTTACCAAGCTACAGGGAAGAATGCCAGTGGTACAACTCAACGTAGAATATATTTTTCAGTTACTTGTGTCCATAACGTAAAACATAAAATACATGTATTCTCATCCCGAAATACTTAGAGTTTTAAAGTGGGACTATATACTCACTCTTGTCTTGATGATATATATATTTTGACTCGGTCTTCCGGTTGATATCACGAACCTATCCATATATAATATATCAATATGTTTTCATTTTAAAACAAACGTTATATATATATATACTTGTTATACTTTTAATATTTTGAATATTTCCTTAGTCCGTAGTTAGCAGTTCGTTGTTAGTAATTCAATTTTAATGGTTCATTTTTAGATGTTTAATATACCCGCAATGAAATAAATAAAACCCCCAACGAAATAAATAAAACCCCATCGTATATGTATTGGTCGAGATTAATCTTGACCCATGGTACCGGTGTTGTCAAATGACGTGTTGCGTACATAAAGTACCGGTGTTGTCAAATGACGTGTTGCGTACAATCATGGGATCTTATGATTAATCTTCTCGTGTTGTTTACGGGTGATCCTGAACCATATGAAATTGAATTATGAGTACATATATATAAAATATCATGTTATCTTAGAAATATGTGATTTATATCTTTTTTTCCAATTGATCCCGTAGTTGAAATGATCTAGGATAACCAATTTTGTTTCGGTCATAGTTTCTTCGTTACAAGTCCGTTTTCGTTGATTCAAATTGCCATCTTCTTGGATCGAGTTCTTCTTTAAGACTATGAACTGTAAATACCTTGGTTTGTATTCAAAATCATACGGCATAAGTGAAACATTAGTGAAACATATGAAGTTAAACATTTTTGTTACAACAAAATCATTTAATGACCATTTTTCTCAAAATACTTATACTTTGAAAAACCAAGTTTTACCTTGTTAAATTAACATATAAATAAGTTATGTTACATGTCTTGAAGTATTTTAAAAGTTAAGTTAGAAGGATCTACTTAGTTTGCAAACAAGTTTGAAAACATTCAAACTATGTTCTTGTTGTTAAACTTTTGTACCACAAAATAAGATAGCTATATATATATGAACTGAATAAGGTTATGAACATAGATTCTACCTCAAGTTCCTTGGATAAGTTTGCTGTAAAAGAGGAGTAAGAAGCTAGAATCAAAAGGGTGATAGAAGTGGATGAAAGATTGGAAGTAAGTTGATGTTCTTGGAAGGTTTTCTTGAAGTGTTGTTGTAAGAGTTTTCTTATGGTGTTTTAGTATGGTTTTTATGGCTAGATCTTCTTGGTTATTTGCTGGATTGTTATGGAGTTTAGAGAGTAAGAAAGAGTGTGTGTTTTTGATAAGAAAATGGAAGTAAAAATGAAGCAAAATGATCATGTATATATATACACCAAAAACGTGTTCCATGGTGTATATGGACAAAAATTCCAAGTTATAATTTTATGTATCTAGTCCTAATTGCTTCCAAATTCAATTACCTAGCCCTCATGGCATGAATAATGGCTGGTTAGGTGGTGATTTTGATGTGTATTTACTATTAGTAAATACGTATAGGAGCTTGGTATGATACGAGTACAAATACTCTAGGTATACGTATAGAAATTTTGTGAAAAATGGAATGAGGATTCAAATATAGCTATCTTTTGTGAATACACTTATATGGTTTTATGTATTTAAGTCTTTAAAAGTGATTAAATACATTACTTATACAATATATGTATAAACATTATATGTCTTAAGTATTTATGTCAAATAACGTTACGTATAGTTATCGTTTTGAAAACTTAAGTTAGTAGTTTCAAAATACACATATAACTTGTTGTTATTAATACAAAATGAGACATTAAAACATTTATTAATCATGTTAAATATGTATATATACATTTATATACACAAACGTATAATTATCATATATTGTATAGTTCGTGATATCATCGGTCAAACTAGACGGTCAAACGTTGTGTAAAACTCTTTTCGGAAATATAAATCTCGACAATTTGGATTGCTTATCATGTTGGAAAGGTTTAATTTATGTAAATATCAATCTTATAAGTATAGAACGATCGAAAAAAGTGCGGGTCGTTACATTACCTCCCCGTTAAATAAATTTCGTCCCGAAATTTTAAAATTGTACCTATTTTGCGTTATCGAGAAACAAGTGTGGATACTTTTGTTTCATTTGATCCTCTCGTTCCCACGTAAACTCGGGACCTCTTCTAGCATTCCAACGAACCTTAACAATCGGTATATTGCTCTGTTTGAGCTGTTTAACTTCACGGTCCATGATTTCAATTGGTTCTTCGACGAATTGTAGTTTCTCGTCGACATGGATTTCTTCAAGAGGAATGGTGAGGTCTTCCTTTGCAAGACACTTCTTAAGGTTTGAGACGTGAAAGGTATTATGTACTCCGGCGAGTTGTTGCGGTAACTCGAGTCGATAAGCTACCGGTCCAATGCGTTCGATGATCTTAAACGGGCCTACGTACCTTGGGTTCAGTTTACCCCTTTTTCCAAAACGTATCACACCTTTCCAAGGTGACACCTTTAGCATAACCATGTCCCTGACCTGAAACTCTAGTGGTTTCCTTCGGACATCGGCGTAGCTCTTTTGGCGACTACGGGCTGTTTTCAATCTCTCCTTGATTTGCACTATCTTCTCAGTCGTTTCATGTATGATCTCGGGACCAGTTAATTGTCGATCTCCTACTTCATTCCAACAGATAGGAGATCTACACTTCCTTCCATACAATGCTTCGAATGGCGCAGCTCCAATGCTCGCATGATAACTATTATTATACGAGAATTCTGCTAACGGTAGATATTTATCCCATCCGTTTCCAAAATCGATCACACATGCCCTGAGCATGTCTTCAAGAGTCTGAATCGTTCTCTCACTCTGTCCATCGGTTTGTGGATGATATGCGGTACTCATATCCAACCGAGTTCCTAGTGCCTCCTGTAGTGATTGCCAGAATTTTGAGGTAAATCTACTATCACGATCGGATATAATGGAAATAGGTATTCCATGCCTTGAAACAACTTCCTTTATATACAATCGTAATAGTTTCTCCATTCTATCTGTTTCCTTTATAGGCAAGAAATGTGCAGACTTGGTGAGACGATCAACAATCACCCAAATGGTGTCGTATCCCCAGGCAGTCTTTGGTAACTTTGTGATGAAATCCATGGTAATACCATCCCATTTCCATTCTGGGATTTCTGGTTGTTGAAGTAACCCTGACGGCTTCTGGTGTTCTGCTTTGACCTTAGAACAAGTTAAACACTCCCCAACATATGTTGCAACGTCGGTCTTTAAATTAGGCCACCAATAACGTGTCTTAAGATCTTGATACATCTTTCCAACTCCAGGATGTATCGAGTATCTTGTCTTATGTGCCTCGTTCAATATTAACTTCCTTAATCCACCCAACTTCGGTACCCAAATACGGTTTGCAAAATATCGAATTCCATCTTCCCGTATAACGAGTTGCTTCTCATACTTTTTCATTATTTCATTTCCTATATTTTCTTTAGTAAGTGCTTCTCGTTGAACTTCTTTGATTTGTGAGTTGAGATTCATGCGAATTTTTATGTTCATCGCTCGTACTCGAATTGGTTCTCGTTCCTTTCTGCTTAGTGCGTCAGCCACCACATTCGCTTTCCCGGGATGATAACGAATTTCACAATCATAGTCGTTTATTAACTCGACCCACCTACGTTGCCTCATGTTCAATTGTTTCTGATCAAAAATATGTTGAAGGCTTTTATGATCAGTAAACACAGTGAATTTAACCCCATACAAGTAGTGTCTCCACATCTTCAATGCAAACACGACTGCTCCCAATTCTAGATCATGCGTCGTATAATTTCGCTCGTGAATCTTCAATTGTCGGGATGCGAATGCAATAACTTTCTTCCGTTGCATAAGAACACAACCAAAACCTTGTCGCGAAGCGTCACAATATATTTCAAAATCATCGTTCCCTTCTGGTAACGATAATATAGGCGCCGTAGTTAACTTCTTCTTCAGTAATTGAAATGCGTTCTCCTGCTCCGAGGTCCATTCGTATTTCTTCCCTTTTTGTGTTAATGCTGTCAACGGCTTAGCTATTCGGGAAAAATCTTGAATAAACCTTCTATAATAACCGGCTAAACCCAAAAATTGGCGTATCTGTGTTGGTGTCTTAGGAGTCTCCCATTTTTCAATAGCTTCAGTTTTTGCTGGATCAACCTGAATTCCTTTGCTATTAACAACGTGACCAAGAAATTGCACTTCTTTCAACCAGAAAGCACACTTAGAAAATTTAGCATAAAGTTGTTCTTTTCTCAACAATTCTAATATCAACCTTAAATGCTCTTCATGCTCTTGCTCACTCTTGGAATAGATAAGAATATCATCAATGAAAACGATAACAAACTTATCCAAATACGGACTACAAACTCGATTCATGAGGTCCATGAATACAGCTGGCGCATTCGTCAATCCAAACGGCATAACCAAAAATTCGTAATGACCATAACGTGTTCGAAAAGCAGTTTTCGGAATGTCCTCTTCTTTGACGCGAAGTTGATGATAACCCGATCTTAGATCGATTTTCGAATAAACACATGATCCTTGCAATTGATCAAATAAGTCATCAATTCTCGGTAGTGGATACCGATTCTTGATAGTTAACTTATTTAATTCACGATAATCTATACACATCCTAAAAGATCCATCTTTCTTCTTAACAAACAAAATTGGAGCTCCCCACGGTGAAGTACTTGGTCGTATAAATCCACGATCCAGTAATTCTTTTAACTGACTTTGAAGTTCTTTTAACTCGGACGGTGCAAGTCTATATGGAGCACGAGCCACTGGTGCAGCTCCTGGTACTAAATCTATTTGAAATTCTACCGATCTAAATGGAGGTAATCCCGGCAATTCTTTCGGAAAAACTTCAGGAAAATCTCTTGCCACAGGCACGTCGTTGATACACTTTTCTTTCTTTTCGACCTTATTAACATGTGCTAAAATAGCGTAACATCCCTTTTCTAAACACTTCTTGGCTTTCAAACAGCTAATGAGTTTTAGTTTTGAATTACCCTTCTCTCCATAAATCATCACCGGTATTTTATCCTTACCAGGAATACGAATTGCCTTCTTAGCACAAACAACTTCCGCTCCTATTTTGGACATCCAGTCCATGCCGACTATTACATCAAAACCTCCTAATTCTACGGGTATTAAGTCGATTTTAAACGTTTCTCCGGCTAGATTTATTTCACAATCACGACAAATTTTATCGGCTTTAATTAGTTTACCATTAGCTAACTCAATCAAGTACTTAGCATCCAGAGGTAATGATGAACAATTCAATTTAGTGTAAAAATTTATACACACGTAACTTCTATCGGCGCCAGTATCAAATAAAATAGATGCTGATAAGTTATTAATGGTAAACGTACCCGTAACAAGCTCCGGGTCTTCTCGTGCCTCTCTAGCATTAATAACAAACGCTCTTCCACGTGCAGGTCCGCCATTCTTCTCTTGATTCGGGCACTGACTCTTATAGTGACCTTGTTTTCCACACCCAAAACAAGTAATGTTAGCCAAAGCAGTTCTATTTGCGTTGGTGGCAGGAGTCTTGTTACCATTTGTAACGAGAGCCTTACAATCTTCAGCAAGATGTCCCTGTCGATTGCATTTGGTGCACAACACACTACAGTAACCAAAGTGATGTTTGTGACAACGGTTGCATAAAGGACTTTGTCCTTTGTAACCAAAGCCTGAACCGCTACCCGCACCTTTCGGGGTTTCTGATTTCTTAAAAGATTGTTGTTGGTAACCTCGATCATAATTTCCGTTCCACTTTCTTTTGTTGCTCGATACCTTCACATCAGCAGTGAATGCTTTCTTATCCAAGATGACTTGATCCATTAGCTCGTTCGCCATGGTTATAGCTTCATGAATTGTCTTAGGCTTCGACGCTGTAACGTTTGCCTTGACCTTTTTGGGCAAACCACCTTTGTACATTTCAATCTTCCGTGCTTCGGTTGGAACCAATTCAGGACATAGTAAAACCAATTCCATGAATCGCTGATTGTAGTTGGTGATTTCAGTACCAACCACCTTCAAACTTCGTAACTCATCTTCTAACTTAATAACCTCATTCCTTGGACAATACTCGGTGATTATCATTGCTTTGAATTCTTCCCATGGAGTATCATAAGCTACATCTCCTCCTACCGCCTTCACATAATTCTTCCACCATGTGAGTGCACTATCTTGTAAAGTGCACGATGCAAACTTGGTCATGTCTTTTTCATCACAACCACTGATTTTGAACACCGTCTCCATCTTTTCTATCCATCGGGTTAAACCGATCGGTCCTTCCGTTCCACTGAATGATGATGGCTTGCAAGCTTGAAACGTCTTGTAGGAGCATCCTACACGAGGATTTGGGTTAACTGCAGCAGCTCTTGCAGCTTCGACCCATAGCATTCTATCGTTCACTCGCTGGTTGATGAGTTCCTCGAGTTCTTGTTCCGTCATTCGATTCAATCGCGCCATTTCCTAATGAAAGAAAATAATTATTCACATGGAATATTATAGATGTAGTGTGTATTTATAGTACATTTATAGCTTGTTAATAATATGAACAAGGTATTATTATAAAAGCCTTTTCTTCTTATTAGCGTTTTATAATTATATCTTGGGTAGTACCTACCCGTTAATGTTCATACTTAATAGCTTAGTACAGAATCAATTACTACAATCTAAATAATACTTAACCATGGAAAATTATTGCATTTCATACTTCGCTATTTTACATATGCTTATCTTACATCAAACTTTAAGCAAACCACACTAATAATATTATACAAAACATTATATGATTCCATGGCTTAATACGGCAGTGCATCGTTCGGTCTATTTTCTAGGGCGTTTAGTTCCAATGAATGGCCTAACGCTTATCCTAGCTGTCTGCCTACGTTTTGGCTGAGGAGCCGAAGAACTAGATGCGGGGATAGCACTAATAGGAATAGCGGGAATAGGGGTGGTAGTGTTGAGTGGAATTGGTGCTACGTCATTCTCACTAAGTTCGGGATTTGAATTTTCTAATTCATTCGCTTTTCGTTTCTTTCCTTGATCGAATTTTTCTTTCGTAATTTCTAGTATTTCTTCCTCGGGTTCACTTTCTTCTTCGGGTTCACTTTCCTCTTCGGGTTCACTTTCCTCCTCGGGTTCACTTTCCGATATTTCTATAGTTGGTTCATCCGGAAATTGTGAGTCTTCCCCAAAAATACCACTTTCGTCATCGGATATGTTAATGACTAAAACACAATCTGAAGGTTCTGATTCGGAGTCGCTGAATGTGATAATAAGTTTCGAGCCCGACATCTATCACACAACAACTAACCCATTAGTACTACATAATATTTACATATAAATTTTTAACCAACAGTGATAAGCAATGGTTTTTAAAATCAGACCCGGTCAAAGTCCAGATTTTACTAATGTATCCTAACGACTTCTTGGTTAGACACACTAATGCAAACCTGGTTCGCTAAGACCAACGCTCTGATACCACATGTCATAACCCGTCCTTAACCATAAGAACGCGTTAGATAACGTATGATTTCATTGCGAGGTATTGACCTCTATATGAGACATTTTTGAAAGAAAACTGCATATATTATACATTACAAACCATAACCATTATTTTTGTTACAAGCTTAAGACAATAAAAAGAAGATTAACGTTTAGCGATAATCTTCGACTTACAAACTTTACAAATGATGACAACAACACGGTTTCTAGCATATTTTACAATACAACATCTCGGATATGCAGTTTTATTTTTGACACAAACATGCGTACGCAAGATCCTGGTTAGATCCAACATGATGCAGCGGAAGCTTTAGAAATCACCTGAGAATAGACATGTTTTAAAAAGGTCAACATAAAGTTGGTGAGATATAGGTTTAATGCCGGCAGCAATATATATATAGACCACAAGATTTCGTATATAAACAGTTTAATAAAAGTATTCTAAGTGGTTGAGCACTTGGTAACCATACTTAACATTTTCACGTCGCATATTCCCTTTAATATGAAATCTTACTACACCGTACCAAGTGTAGTCACAAAACGAAGTACTGTGCAACCGTTGAATACTGGTCGTCCAGTCCGGTTGGGGTTGTCAGGCCCGATAGATCTATCAACAGGATTCGCGTTTACAATACCGCTGTAAATAATAGTTACCAAGCTACAGGGAAGTATGCCAGTGGTACAACTCAACGTAGAATATATTTTTCAGTTACTTGTGTCCATAACGTAAAACATAAAATACATGTATTCTCATCCCGAAATACTTAGAGTTTTAAAGTGGGACTATATACTCACTCTTGTCTTGATGATATATATATTTTGACTCGGTCTTCCGGTTGATATCACGAACCTATCCATATATAATATATCAATATGTTTTCATTTTAAAACAAACGTTATATATATATATACTTGTTATACTTTTAATATTTTGAATATTTCCTTAGTCCGTAGTTAGCAGTTCGTTGTTAGTAATTCAATTTTAATGGTTCATTTTTAGATGTTTAATATACCCGCAATGAAATAAATAAAACCCCCAACGAAATAAATAAAACCCCATCGTATATGTATTGGTCGAGATTAATCTTGACCCATGGTACCGGTGTTGTCAAATGACGTGTTGCGTACATAAAGTACCGGTGTTGTCAAATGACGTGTTGCGTACAATCATGGGATCTTATGATTAATCTTCTCGTGTTGTTTACGGGTGATCCTGAACCATATGAAATTGAATTATGAGTACATATATATAAAATATCATGTTATCTTAGAAATATGTGATTTATATCTTTTTTTCCAATTGATCCCGTAGTTGAAATGATCTAGGATAACCAATTTTGTTTCGGTCATAGTTTCTTCGTTACAAGTCCGTTTTCGTTGATTCAAATTGCCATCTTCTTGGATCGAGTTCTTCTTTAAGACTATGAACTGTAAATACCTTGGTTTGTATTCAAAATCATACGGCATAAGTGAAACATTAGTGAAACATATGAAGTTAAACATTTTTGTTACAACAAAATCATTTAATGACCATTTTTCTAAAAATACTTATACTTTGAAAAACCAAGTTTTACCTTGTTAAATTAACATATAAATAAGTTATGTTACATGTCTTGAAGTATTTTAAAAGTTAAGTTAGAAGGATCTACTTAGTTTGCAAACAAGTTTGAAAACATTCAAACTATGTTCTTGTTGTTAAACTTTTGTACCACAAAATAAGATAGCTATATATATATGAACTGAATAAGGTTATGAACATAGATTCTACCTCAAGTTCCTTGGATAAGTTTGCTGTAAAAGAGGAGTAAGAAGCTAGAATCAAAAGGGTGATAGAAGTGGATGAAAGATTGGAAGTAAGTTGATGTTCTTGGAAGGTTTTCTTGAAGTGTTGTTGTAAGAGTTTTCTTATGGTGTTTTAGTATGGTTTTTATGGCTAGATCTTCTTGGTTATTTGCTGGATTGTTATGGAGTTTAGAGAGTAAGAAAGAGTGTGTGTTTTTGATAAGAAAATGGAAGTAAAAATGAAGCAAAATGATCATGTATATATATACACCAAAAACGTGTTCCATGGTGTATATGGACAAAAATTCCAAGTTATAATTTTATGTATCTAGTCCTAATTGCTTCCAAATTCAATTACCTAGCCCTCATGGCATGAATAATGGCTGGTTAGGTGGTGATTTTGATGTGTATTTACTATTAGTAAATACGTATAGGAGCTTGGTATGATACGAGTACAAATACTCTAGGTATACGTATAGAAATTTTGTGAAAAATGGAATGAGGATTCAAATATAGCTATCTTTTGTGAATACACTTATATGGTTTTATGTATTTAAGTCTTTAAAAGTGATTAAATACATTACTTATACAATATATGTATAAACATTATATGTCTTAAGTATTTATGTCAAATAACGTTACGTATAGTTATCGTTTTGAAAACTTAAGTTAGTAGTTTCAAAATACACATATAACTTGTTGTTATTAATACAAAATGAGACATTAAAACATTTATTAATCATGTTAAATATGTATATATACATTTATATACACAAACGTATAATTATCATATATTGTATAGTTCGTGATATCATCGGTCAAACTAGACGGTCAAACGTTGTGTAAAACTCTTTTCGGAAATATAAATCTCGACAATTTGGATTGCTTATCATGTTGGAAAGGTTTAATTTATGTAAATATCAATCTTATAAGTATAGAACGATCGAAAAAAGTGCGGGTCGTTACACTATCTTCAAGTTCTAAGTGTTCTTCATAAATTCCAAAAGTTCTAGTTTCATAAAATCAAGAATACTTTCAAGTTTGCTAGCTCACTTCCAATCTTGTAAGGTGATCATCCAACCTCAAGAAATCTTTGTTTCTTACAGTAGGTTATCATTCTAATACAAGGTAATAATCATATTCAAACTTTGGTTCAATTTCTATAACTATAACAATCTTATTTCAAGTGATGATCTTACTTGAACTTGTTTTCGTGTCATGATTTTGCTTCAAGAACTTCGAGCCATCCAAGGATCCATTGAAGCTAGATCCATTTTTCTCTTTTCCAGTAGGTTTATCCAAGGAAATTAAGGTAGTAATGATGTTCATAACATCATTCGGTTCATACATATAAAGCTATCTTATTCGAAGGTTTAAACTTGTAATCACTAGAACATAGTTTAGTTAATTCTAAACTTGTTCGCAAACAAAAGTTAATCCTTCTAACTTGAATTTTAAAATCAACTAAACACATGTTCTATATCTATATGATATGCTAACTTAATGATTTAAAACCTGGAAACACGAAAAACACCGTAAAACCGGATTTATGCCGTCGTAGTAACACCGCGGGCTATTTTGGGTTAGTTAATTAAAAACTATGATAAACTTTGATTTAAAAGTTGTTATTCTGAGAAAATGATTTTTATTATGAACATGAAACTATATCCAAAAATTATGGTTAAACTCAAAGTGGAAGTATGTTTTCTAAAATGGTCATCTAGACGTCGTTCTTTCGACTGAAATGACTACCTTTACAAAAACGACTTGTAACTTATTTTTCCGACTAGAAACCTATACTTTTTTTGTTTAGATTCATAAAATAGAGTTCAATATGAAACCATAGCAATTTGTTTCACTCAAAACGGATTTAAAATGAAGAAGTTATGGGTAAAACAAGATTGGATAATTTTTCTCATTTTAGCTACGTGAAAATTGGTAACAAATCTATTCCAACCATAACTTAATCAACTTGTATTATATATTATGTAATCTTGAGATACCATAGACACGTATACAATGTTTCGGCCTATCATGTCGACACATCTATATATATTTCGGAACAACCATAGACACTCTATATGTGTGTTGGAGTTAGCTATACAGGGTTGAGGTTGATTCCAAAATATATATAGTTTGAGTTGTGATCAATACTGAGATACGTATACACTGGGTCGTGGATTGATTCAAGATAATATTTATCGATTTATTTCTGTACATCTAACTGTGGACAACTAGTTGTAGGTTACTAACGAGGACAGCTGACTTAATAAACTTAAAACATCAAAATATATTAAAAGTGTTGTAAATATATTTTGAACATACTTTGATATATATGTATATATTGTTATAGGTTCGTGAATCAACCAGTGGCCAAGTCTTACTTCCCGACGAAGTAAAAATCTGTGAAAGTGAGTTATAGTCCCACTTTTAAAATCTAATATTTTTGGGATGAGAATACATGCAGGTTTTATAAATGATTTACAAAATAGACACAAGTACGTGAAACTACATTCTATGGTTGAATTATCGAAATCGAATATGCCCCTTTTTATTAAGTCTGGTAATCTAAGAATTAGGGAACAGACACCCTAATTGACGCGAATCCTAAAGATAGATCTATTGGGCCTAACAAACCCCATCCAAAGTACCGGATGCTTTAGTACTTCGAAATTTATATCATATCCGAAGGGTGTCCCGGAATGATGGGGATATTCTTATATATGCATCTTGTTATTGTCGGTTACCAGGTGTTCACGATATGAATGATTTTTATCTCTATGTATGGGATGTGTATTGAAATATGAAATCTTGTGGTCTATTGTTACGATTTGATATATATAGGTTAAACCTATAACTCACCAACATTTTTGTTGACGTTTTAAGCATGTTTATTCTCAGGTGATTATTAAGAGCTTCCGCTGTCGCATACTTAAATAAGGACAAGATTTGGAGTCCATGCTTGTATGATATTGTGTAAAAACTGCATTCAAGAAACTTATTTTGTTGTAACATATTTGTATTGTAAACCATTATGTAATGGTCGTGTGTAAACAGGATATTTTAGATTATCATTATTTGATAATCTACGTAAAGCTTTTTAAACCTTTATTGATGAAATAAAGGTTATGGTTTGTTTAAAAATGAATGCAGTCTTTGAAAAACGTCTCATATAGAGGTCAAAACCTCGCAACGAAATCAATTAATATGGAACGTTTTTAATCAATAAGAACGGGACATTTCAGTTGGTATCCGAGCGTTGGTCTTAGAGAACCAGAAAATTTGCATTAGTGTGTCTTATCGAGTTTGTTAGGATGCATTAGTGAGTCTGGACTTCGACCGTGTTTTCTTTAAAAATGATTGCTTAACATTTTTGTTGGAAACTATATATTTTTAACATATGAATATTATGTGATATATTAATCTCTTAACGTGTTTGATATTATGTGATAGATGTCTACCTCTAGAACAAGTCCCATTGACTCACCTAATAATAATGAAGAGTCAAATGTAAATTGGAATGATTTGTGGACTGATTCACAAGTTCCCGAAGAGGAACCGGAAGAAGAGTCGGAACCGGAAGAAGAATCGGAACCGGAAGAAGAATCGGAACCGGATGAAGAAATAGAACCGGTGGGGGAAATAATAAAACGGTTAAGTAAAAGAAAATCCTCAACCAACCGACCAAAGTTAATTATGGTCAATGGTGTTTCCGCCAAGGAAGCAAAATATTGGGAGGATTACCAATTCTCCGATGAATCGGATTCCGACGAGAATTCCGATGATGTTATAGAAATTACCCCAACTGAATTTAAAAAGGCAAAAGAAAATAATCAGGGAAAGGGCATAAAAGTAGAGAAATCTAATTCCAACCCCGATGAACTTTATATGTATCGTCAACCCCCGAAGTCCTTAAGTTGTAACAATGACCCGGGAACCTCTAAACCACCAGGTTTTTCTAAACCAATGTGGACAACGACGGCTCGTATTAGGGGAACATCATATATCCCTAGAAACTTGGCAAAACGAACCAAAACCGAAGAAGAAGAAACGAGCGAGTCGGAATAAGATAGTTGTATTCGTGTGGTGTAATATATGGAATATAGTGTTCTTATGCTTTATGATATATGTAAAAATTGCTTGTATTAATAAGTATTTTTTTTATGAATCTAACTCTTGTCTATTTTACAGTTTAAAAACACAAAATGGATAGACAACCCAATATTTTAAGAGACCTACCCGGAGACATGATTGATGAAATCTTGTCTAGAGTCGGCCAGAATTCTTCGGCACAACTATTTAAGGCGAGATCAGTTTGTAAGACATTCGAAGAACGTTCCAAGAATGTCTTGGTTTATAAGAGACTTTCGTTTGAAAGATGGGGGATATCACATTGGGAAACCCATAAGTTACGATGTGTTTACTTTGACGCATATATTGCGGGGAACCCAAATGCTATTTTACACAACGGGTTAAGAAATTATTTTGACTCAATATATCCGAATATTGGACTTCGTGATTTAGAAAAAGCGGCTAACATGCAACATAAAGAAGCATGTTATGCTTACGGATTAGTAATGTTCGCTTCTCACCAAAGTGAGAACAAGAACATCGGGCTACAACTATTAAACAAAATGTTTCCACAAGTGACGGAGTCGGTAATTGGGGTAAGAAATGAGGTTTTTAGATTGTTACGGGACTGTTGGACATTACGTAACCCTCGTCCCTTTGATGACGTTACAACACGCTGTCTTATCAACGGCCATAACGGTTATGTTGCACAAGACCAAGGATGGGAAGTAGTCCTAGTAAAACCAGAATGCATGACTTGTTTCTGGACGTATGAATTACGTGTCTTTATTGCCTTTGCTGAACGACTTGTGTATTAGCTAGAATTATCTTCACAACTATCTTGTATCAAAGTTATTGTGTGCTATATTTCATGCTTTATGTAAAATAAGCGGTATTGTAAGTTTGTAAAATATTGTATAAAAGTTTGAACGCGAAATATTATTATAATCAGTTTTTCATATAGAATTGTAGTAGTTGAATTGTATATTAGCTACTAAGTATGAACTTAACGGGTAGGTACTACCCGAATTTAAACTTATAAAACGCTAATATGAAGAAAAAGCTTTTATAAATGAGTTCATATTATGCTACGAAATACTATTAACTACTCTTAATATTCTGTATGATTAACTTGTTCCATTTAACTATTTTGAAGGAAATGGCACCGACTACTCGACACACCGTGAATATGAATGAAGAGGAATTCCGTACTTTTCTAGCTTCAAACATAGCCGCAGTACAGGCTGCGCTACATACCAACAATAACCTTGGATCTAGCAGTACAGGAAATCGTGTAGGATGCACCTACAAAGAATTCACTGCCTGCAAACCTTTGGAATTTGATGGAACCGAAGGACCGATCGGATTGAAACGGTGGACAGAGAAGGTCGAATCGGTGTTTGCCATAAGTAAGTGTACTGAAGAAGACAAAGTGAAGTACGCTACGCATACCTTCACAGGTTCTGCGTTAACATGGTGGAATACCTATCTAGAGCAAGTGGGACAAGACGATGCGTACGCACTACCGTGGTCAGCATTCAAGCACTTGATGAACGAGAAGTACCGTCCCAGAACCGAGGTCAATAAGCTCAAGACAGAACTTAGAGGGTTACGAACCCAAGGATTTGATATTACCACGTACGAAAGACGATTCACAGAATTGTGCCTATTGTGTCCGGGAGCATTCGAAGATGAGGAAGAGAAGATCGACGCGTTTGTGAAAGGATTACCGGAAAGAATCCAAGAAGATATAAGTTCACACGAGCCCACCTCCATACAACAGGCATGTAGAATGGCTCACAAACTAGTGAACCAGATTGAAGAAAGAATTAAAGAACAGACTGCTGAAGAGGCCAATGTGAAGCAAGTCAAAAGAAAGTGGGAGGAAAATGGTGATAAGAATCACCAATACAACAACAACAACAATCGCAACATCAATCGCAACTACAACAAACGGCTCAACAACAACAACAACAACAACAACAACAACAACTACAACAATCATCCCAACAACAATAATAACCGCAACAACAACAACAATCAGAAACAGCTATGCCAAAGGTGTGAAAAGTATCACTCGGGGTTCTGCACCAAATTTTGCAACAAGTGTAAAAGAAATGGTCATAGCGCGGCGAAGTGTGAGGTCTACGGACCAGGGGTTAATAGAACAAAAGGAACAAATGGTGTCGGAACGAGTAATGGCGGAGCAAGTAGTGTCGGAGCAAGCTATGCCAATGTAGTTTGTTATAAATGTGGAAAACCGGGCCACATTATTAGAAATTGCCCGAACCAGGAGAACACGAATGGACAAGGCCGTGGAAGAGTTTTCAATATTAATGCGGTAGAGGCACAGGAAGACCCGGAGCTTGTTACGGGTACGTTTCTTATTGACAATAAATCTGCTTACGTTTTATTTGATTCGGGTGCGGATAGAAGCTATATGAGTAGAGATTTTTGTGCTAAATTAAGTTGTCCATTGACGCCTTTGGATAGTAAATTTTTACTCGAATTAGCAAATGGTAAATTAATTTCAGCAGATAATATATGTCGGAATCGAGAAATTAAACTGGTTAGCGAAACATTTAAGATTGATTTGATACCAGTAGAGTTAGGGAGTTTTGATGTGATAATCGGTATGGACTGGTTGAAAGAAGTGAAAGCGGAGATCGTTTGTTACAAAAATGCAATTCGCATTATACGAGAAAAAGGAAAACCCTTAATGGTGTACGGAGAAAAGGGCAACACGAAGCTACATCTTATTAGTAATTTGAAGGCACAAAAACTAATAAGAAAAGGTTGCTATGCTGTTCTAGCACACGTCGAGAAAGTACAAACTGAAGAAAAGAGCATCAATGATGTTCCCATTGCAAAAGAATTTCCCGATGTATTTCCGAAAGAATTACCGGGATTACCCCCACATCGATCCGTTGAATTTCAAATAGATCTTGTACCAGGAGCTGCACCAATAGCTCGTGCTCCTTACAGACTCGCACCCAGCGAGATGAAAGAACTGCAAAGCCAATTACAAGAACTTTTAGAGCGTGGTTTCATTCGACCAAGCACATCACCGTGGGGAGCTCCTGTTTTGTTTGTCAAGAAGAAAGATGGTACATTCAGGTTGTGTATCGACTACCGAGAGTTGAACAAACTTACCATCAAGAATCGCTACCCACTACCGAGAATCGACGACTTATTTGATCAACTACAAGGCTCGTCTGTTTATTCAAAGATTGACTTACGTTCCGGGTATCATCAAATGCGGGTGAAAGAAGATGATATTCCAAAGACTGCTTTCAGAACACGTTACGGTCATTACGAGTTTATGGTCATGCCATTTGGTTTAACTAATGCACCAGCTGTGTTCATGGACCTTATGAACCGAGTGTGTGGACCATACCTTGACAAGTTTGTCATTGTTTTCATTGATGACATACTTATTTACTCAAAGAATGACCAAGAACACGGTGAACATTTGAGAAAGGTGTTAGAAGTATTGAGGAAGGAAGAATTGTATGCTAAGTTTTCAAAGTGTGCATTTTGGTTGGAAGAAGTTCAATTCCTCGGTCACATAGTGAACAAAGAAGGTATTAAGGTGGATCCGGTAAAGATAGAAACTGTTGAAAAGTGGGAAACCCCGAAAACTCCGAAACACATACGCCAGTTTTTAGGACTAGCTGGTTACTACAGAAGGTTCATCCAAGACTTTTCCAGAATAGCAAAACCCTTGACTGCATTAACGTATAAAGGGAAGAAATTTGAATGGAATGATGAACAAGAGAAAGCGTTTGAGTTATTGAAGAAAAAGCTAACTACGGCACCTATATTGTCATTGCCTGAAGGGAATGATGATTTTGTGATTTATTGTGACGCATCAAAGCAAGGTCTCGGTTGTGTGTTAATGCAACGAACGAAGGTGATTGCTTATGCGTCTAGACAATTGAAGATTCACGAACAAAATTATACGACGCATGATTTGGAATTAGGCGCGGTTGTTTTTGCATTAAAGACTTGGAGGCACTACTTATATGGGGTCAAAAGTATTATATATACCGACCACAAAAGTCTTCAACACATATTTAATCAGAAACAACTGAATATGAGGCAGCGTAGGTGGATTGAATTGTTGAATGATTACGACTTTGAGATTCGTTACCACCCGGGGAAGGCAAATGTGGTAGCCGATGCCTTGAGCAGGAAGGATAGAGAACCCATTCGAGTAAAATCTATGAATATAATGATTCATAATAACATTACTACTCAAATAAAGGAGGTGCAACAAGGAGTTTTAAAAGAGGGAAATTTAAAGGATGAAATACCCAAAGGATCGGAGAAGCATCTTAATATTCGGGAAGACGGAACCCGGTATAGGGCTGAAAGGATTTGGGTACCAAAATTTGGAGGTATGAGAGAAATGGTACTTAGAGAAGCTCATAAAACCAGATACTCAATACATCCTGGAACGGGGAAGATGTACAAGGATCTCAAGAAACATTTTTGGTGGCCGGGTATGAAAGCCGATGTTGCTAAATACGTAGGAGAATGTTTGACGTGTTCTAAGGTCAAAGCTGAGCATCAGAAACCATCAGGTCTACTTCAACAACCCGAAATCCCGGAGTGGAAATGGGAAAACATTACCATGGATTTCATCACTAAATTGCCAAAGACTGCAAGTGGTTTTGATACTATTTGGGTAATAGTTGATCGTCTCACCAAATCAGCACACTTCCTACCAATAAGAGAAGATGACAAGATGGAGAAGTTAGCACGACTGTATTTGAAGGAAGTCGTCTCCAGACATGGAATACCAATCTCTATTATCTCTGATAGGGATGGCAGATTTATTTCAAGATTCTGGCAGACATTACAGCAAGCATTAGGAACTCGTCTAGACATGAGTACTGCCTATCATCCACAAACTGATGGGCAGAGCGAAAGGACGATACAAACGCTTGAAGACATGCTACGAGCATGTGTTATTGATTTCGGAAACAGTTGGGATCGACATCTACCGTTAGCAGAATTTTCCTACAACAACAGCTACCATTCAAGCATTGAGATGGCGCCGTTTGAAGCACTTTATGGTAGAAAGTGCAGGTCTCCAATTTGTTGGAGTGAGGTGGGGGATAGACAGATTACGGGTCCGGAGATTATACAAGAAACTACCGAGAAGATCATCCAAATTCAACAACGGTTGAAAACTGCCCAAAGTCGACAAAAGAGCTACGCTGACATTAAAAGAAAAGATATAGAATTTGAAATTGGAGAGATGGTCATGCTTAAAGTTTCACCTTGGAAAGGCGTTGTTCGATTTGGTAAACGAGGGAAATTAAATCCAAGGTATATTGGACCATTCAAGATTATTGATCGCGTCGGACCAGTAGCTTACCGACTTGAGTTACCTCAACAACTCGCGGCTGTACATAACACTTTCCACGTCTCGAATTTGAAGAAATGTTTTGCTAAAGAAGATCTCACTATTCCGTTAGATGAAATCCAAATCAACGAAAAACTTCAATTCATCGAAGAACCCGTCGAAATAATGGATCGTGAGGTTAAAAGACTTAAGCAAAACAAGATACCAATTGTTAAGGTTCGATGGAATGCTCGTAGAGGACCCGAGTTCACCTGGGAGCGTGAAGATCAGATGAAGAAGAAATACCCGCATCTATTAACAGAAGATTCATCAACACCTTCAACAGCTTAAAATTTCGGGACGAAATTTATTTAACGGGTAGGTACTGTAGTGACCCGAACTTTTCCATGTTTATATATATTAATTGAGATTGATATTTACATGATTAAATGTTTCCAACATGTTAAGTAATCAAACTTGTTAAGACTTGATTAATTGAAATATGTTTCATATAGACAATTGACCACCCAAGTTGACCGGTGATTCACGAACGTTAAAACTTGTAAAAACTATATGATGACATATATATGGATATATATATAGTTAACATGATACTATGATAAGTAAACATATCATTAAGTATATTAACAATGAACTACATATGTAAAAACAAGACTACTAACTTAATGATTTTTAAACGAGACATATATGTAACGATTATCGTTGTAAAGACATTTAATGTATATATATCATATTAAGGGATATTCATACATGATAATATCATGATAATATAATAATTTAAAATCTCATTTGATATTATAAACATTGGGTTAACAACATTTAACAAGATCGTTAACCTAAAAGTTTCAAAACAACACTTACATGTAACGACTAACGATGACTTAACGACTCAGTTAAAATGTATATACATGTAGTGTTTTAATATGTATTTATACACTTTTGAAAGACTTCAATACACTTATCAAAATACTTCTACTTAACAAAAATGCTTACAATTACATCCTCGTTCAGTTTCATCAACAATTCTACTCGTATGCACCTGTATTCGTACTCGTACAATACACAGCTTTTAGATGTATGTACTATTGGTATATACACTCCAATGATCAGCTCTTAGCAGCCCATGTGAGTCACCTAACACATGTGGGAACTATCATTTGGCAACTAGCATGAAATATCTCATAAGATTACAAAAATATGAGTAATCATTCATGACTTATTTACATGAAAACAAAATTTCATATCCTTTATATCTAATCCATACACCAACGACCAAAAACACCTACAAACACTTTCATTCTTCAATTTTCTTCATCTAATTGAACTCTCTCAAGTTCTATCTTCAAGTTCTAAGTGTTCTTCATAAATTCCAAAAGTTCTAGTTTCATAAAATCAAGAATACTTTCAAGTTTTCTAGCTCACTTCCAATCTTGTAAGGTGATCATCCAACCTCAAGAAATCTTTGTTTCTTACAGTAGGTTATCATTCTAATACAAGGTAATAATCATATTCAAACTTTGGTTCAATTTCTATAACTATAACAATCTTATTTCAAGTGATGATCTTACTTGAACTTGTTTTCGTGTCATGATTTTGCTTCAAGAACTTCGAGCCATCCAAGGATCCATTGAAGCTAGATCCATTTTTCTCTTTTCCAGTAGGTTTATCCAAGGAAATTAAGGTAGTAATGATGTTCATAACATCATTCGGTTCATACATATAAAGCTATCTTATTCGAAGGTTTAAACTTGTAATCACTAGAACATAGTTTAGTTAATTCTAAACTTGTTCGCAAACAAAAGTTAATCCTTCTAACTTGAATTTTAAAATCAACTAAACACATGTTCTATATCTATATGATATGCTAACTTAATGATTTAAAACCTGGAAACACGAAAAACACCGTAAAACCGGATTTACGCCGTCGTAGTAACACCGCGGGCTGTTTTGGGTTAGTTAATTAAAAACTATGATAAACTTTGATTTAAAAGTTGTTATTCTGAGAAAATGATTTTTATTATGAACATGAAAGTATATCCAAAAATTATGGTTAAACTCAAAGTGGAAGTATGTTTTCTAAAATGGTCATCTAGACGTCGTTCTTTCGACTGAAATGACTACCTTTACAAAAACGACTTGTAACTTATTTTTCCGACTAGAAACCTATACTTTTTTTGTTTAGATTCATAAAATAGAGTTCAATATGAAACCATAGCAATTTGTTTCACTCAAAACGGATTTAAAATGAAGAAGTTATGGGTAAAACAAGATTGGATAATTTTTCTCATTTTAGCTACGTGAAAATTGGTAACAAATCTATTCCAACCATAACTTAATCAACTTGTATTATATATTATGTAATCTTGAGATACCATAGACACGTATACAATGTTTCGACCTATCATGTCGACACATCTATATATATTTCGGAACAACCATAGACACTCTATATGTGAATGTTGGAGTTAGCTATACAGGGTTGAGGTTGATTCCAAATTATATATAGTTTGAGTTGTGATCAATACTGAGATACGTATACACTGGGTCGTGGATTGATTCAAGATAATATTTATCGATTTATTTCTGTACATCTAACTGTGGACAACTAGTTGTAGGTTACTAACGAGGACAGCTGACTTAATAAACTTAAAACATCAAAATATATTAATAGTGTTGTAAATATATTTTGAACATAGTTTGATATATATATGTATATATTGTTATAGGTTCGTGAATCAACTAGTGGCCAAGTCTTACTTCCCGACGAAGTAAAAATCTGTGAAAGTGAGTTATAGTCCCACTTTTAAAATCTAATATTTTTGGGATGAGAATACATGCAGGTTTTATAAATGATTTACAAAATAGACACAAGTACGTGAAACTACATTCTATGGTTGAATTATCAAAATCGAATATGCCCCTTTTTATTAAGTCTGGTAATCTAAGAATTAGGGAACAGACACCCTAATTGACGCGAATCCTAAAGATAGATCTATCGGGCCCAACAAGCCCCATCCAAAGTACCGGATGCTTTAGTACTTCTAAATTTATATCATATCCGAAGGGTGTCCCGGAATGATGGGGATATTCTTATATATGCATCTTGTTAATGTCGGTTACCAGTTGTTCACCATATGAATGATTTTTATCTCTATGTATGGGATGTGTATTGAAATATGAAATATTGTGGTCTATTATTATGATTTGATATATATAGGTTAAACCTATAACTCACCAACATTTTTGTTGACGTTTTAAGCATGTTTATTCTCAGGTGATTATTAAGAGCTTCCGCTGTCGCATACTTAAATAAGGACGAGATCTGGAGTCCATGCTTGTATGATATTGTGTAAAAACTGCATTCAAGAAACTTATTTTGTTGTAACATATTTGTATTGTAAACCATTATGTAATGGTCGTGTGTAAACAGGATATTTTAGATTATCATTATTTGATAATCTACGTAAAGCTTTTTAAACCTTTATTGATGAAATAAAGGTTATGGTTTGTTTTAAAATGAATGCAGTCTTTGAAAAACGTCTCATATAGAGGTCAAAACCTCGCAACGAAATCAATTAATATGGAACGTTTTTAATCAATAAGAACGGGACATTTCAAATATAATCCTAATAAATAAATAGGGATATGTAGTTTTGATTATAGAGTCGGTTGCGCAACTCATTCTTCCAACGGGATCACTCTTTAGGCTTATTTTCTCCACATTTATTCCTCTCGATCTCATTTAGCATTTTAATTTGCTCCAAGAAATTTAAGGTGGTGTTAAGACCCCTACGAAATGACATTTCAATTTTAACATTTAAATCATGGATTTGCCTCCTCATTTCCTCACCTATCTTATATTCATCTTTTATAAACTCAGTTACTATTTTATCAACCGTAAGCTCATCATCATCCTCTTTATCAATTTTAACCATTTTCACATTATTCGAGGAACTCTAGATCTCGGGACCAACGTAATGGATTCAACTAAGGCACCATAACGAATGATTTAAGTATTTTTTTCATAGTTAATGGTGGCACGAGCAGTAGCTAGAAACGGAGATCCTAAAATTAAAGGAGTTATTGGATCTTCTTTCATGTCCATAACCACAAAATCAATTTTATAGAAAGCATAACCAACAATAATTTCCACTTCTTTAACAATCCCCAACGGCTTGTGTAAACGACTATCAGCAAAGCAAACACTTCCTTTGATAGGTTCCAAAGATGGAAATCCTAAGCGATTGTGGACGGAGAATGGCATAACATTAATGCTAAAACCAGTATCGGCTAATCCAATGATAGGAATGGGACCATGAATTATGCAAGGAATTTGGAATTCCCCTGGATCGGTACGCATAACAGAAAACTCATGTGCTTCATATGGATCTACAGGATCAATTGTGAATGTATAAAAAGGGCAGAAACCCTCTTTTCTTCTTTCTTCCAATTGCTTCATAGTGTCAGCAAACCAATCTTCTTTTTTTTCCCACTCCGATTTTTTAGATTTTTCACTAGTAACTTCATCACTTTCATCAGCTTTTTTATTAACCTCCTTCTCCTCATCAAACAACTCATGCATAAATATTACCTCGTCACGATCAAGACCTTGAACTTTAGCATCTCTTGACTTATCTTCTTCATCATTAGTTAACTTCTTAATTTCTTGATCATACTCCTCTTCTACCATTTCAATGTAAGACCCTGTTTTCCAGTTGTACAGGACGCCGTCCAAAGGTGTGGAATGTCATCCCATTACGAAGGACTGGACGCCGTCCAAATTGCTAGATGCCGTCCAGATGACCTGGCGGGCCAGCTGTTCTATTTTTAGATATTTTAAAGGGGTATCTTGGTAATTTCACATGGGGGACGACTTAAAGGCCCCATGATCGGTTGGTGGGTTCCTTTACTCCTTTTCCATCCACTTTTTCCTTCCACTTACATCCTAGAGAGAGAGAGGAGACTTTTAGTGTGAAAAAGCTCAATCCAAGAAGGGAGAAGCTTGCTTCGGGTTTAAGCTCGAGTTTTAAGGTCATTCATCTAGTCACTAGCTACGTGGTGATTGTGGTGGTAAGTTCTAAACCTAATTTCTTTGCTTGATTAGTGATAAGAGTTAGGGTTTGGGTAGTGATGAACATAAAACCCATTTGATAGTGGTTTGGGGGTTTATGGGTAAGACTGGGTGATGAGGACTCAAAGATGTTAAACCTAGGGTTTTGAAATGATAAACGAGTTTATGGGTCTTAAATGTTTAGTAAATCACTAGCACACTTAGTGGTTAAAGTGAATGGGTGTATTTGGGTATGATGGTGACCCAAATGAGTGTGTCAACCTTGAAATGGGTCAAATGAGTCTTTGATGACCTAAGTGGGTTAATGTGTGCGAGAATGTGATAACCTTATGTTAAAAGGCGTATTAAGACGATAATCGAATTGTTGGTAAGGGTTTGACATAATCCCGACCTAGTGTTAGAGTTAATGGTGCAAATAGGTCACGTTTGCACTATGGGTCAAATGACACTTGGGTGGCGGGTAAGTTGGTTGACCAACTTGAATGTATGATTGATATATGTGAATAATGTGATAGGTACGTTATTTTCAAGTTGCAAGCTTGGTTTATCAATTCACCGAAGGCGTAAGGTGAGTGGAATAATTATGCACGTATGTATATAATTGTGATGACCCAGATTTTTCCGACTACTTGATTATACTATTTACATGATTTAATAATTTCGACTTGATAAGTAACAAATTTTAATAAGTCTTGAACCTCTGAAAAGAGTTTTATATAAGTATTTGACCACCATTTTATTCCTACGATTCACGAATGTCATAACTTGTATTAATTATATATATGTATATATATATTTAATTTAAAAATATATTTAATTTAAAAATATGATAATTAAATATCTCATTAAGTATATTAACAAGGTATTATATATACATTTTCATACTACTAATTTAGAGAGTTTTCGAACAATATATATGTTACTATTTAAACTATGTAATTAACTTATGTTAAAATGTATTTACAAACAATGTATTATGAGTATAAATACAACCTTAAAAGTATTAAATACACTTAATAATATACAAAAACATATAACGGATAGCTATACTCGTATTTCCATTCATTTTTCTCAAGAATCCTACTCGTATTCTTACAGTATATATACACGTATTATACGAAGCTTCTAGAAGTATTTATTATTGATATATACTAATAAAAATCTGTATTAGTGGAGTATTATGTCATGCATGACATCATCAATCTTATTATGTCATGCATGACATCATCAAATTTAACTTATACTAGATATTAATAAAAAAAAGACAACATAAAGTATTTACTATTCATATATACCAATAGTAATTTGCATGATTGATGTATTATGTCATGCATGACATCATCAATCTTATTATGTCATGCATGACCTCATGGTATTTAACTTATCCTAGATATTTGTCATAAAACAACAAATTACAAGTAGTATATAAAGGCCTTACATGGTATATTTTTTTACACACATTTACATCCATTCTACTTTAAATTCTCTTCCAAGTATTCTCTTATTATTTTTCTCTAAAAATACTCTCTAATATCCTCTCTTCAAGTTCTAATAAACCTTCATCATCGACAACAAAAACTAGTTACAAAAACAATCCATAAACATCATATAAGAAGTGATCAAGAACACTTTCATTTGGTTCAAGTTTTGCTTCCAAGTTTGATATTCTTTAAGCAACCTTTCAAGGAGTCTTTCAAGCTCTAGAAATCATCGTCATATTTGCCTTACCAAAACTCGTGTTCAATTCATATAATTATAGCTATCTATATAAGAGTTTATAAACTAGAACATAGTTTAGTTAATTCTAAACTTGTTCGCAAACAAAGTTAATCCTTCTAACTTGACTTTTAAAAATAACTTAACACATGTTTTATATCTATATGATAAGCTAACTTAATGAGTTAAAACTTGGAAACATGAAGAACACAGTAAAACCGGACATACGCCATCGTAGTAAAACTGGTGGCTGTTTTGGGTTGGATAATTAAAAAATATCATAATCTTTGATTTAAAAGTTGTTCTTTTAGGAAAATGATATTTCATATGAACATGATAAAATATCCAAAAATCATGGTTAAACACCAAGTAGAAGTATGTCTTTCAAAATGATCATCAAGATGTCGTTCTCTCGACGGAAATGACTACCTCTTTCAATTATGGACTTGTAACCTGTAAATCCAACTATAAACCACTAATTTTTCAATTTATTTTTAAAAATTAGAGTTCGTTACGAAACTATAGCAATTTGATTCGCTCAAAACGGATTTGTAATAAAAAAGTTATATGTAAAACAATATAGGTTAAAAATGGCTAAAATGACTATGTGATGATTTTACAAAAATCTATACTAACCATATCTTAGCTAACTTTTCTTGTATTATACATGTATTCTAACATGTCATGGTTACACAATACGTTGGATATATACATGTATTCTAACATGTATATATTGTTATAGGTTCGTGAATCAACCAGTGGCCAAGTCTTACTTCCCGATGAAGTAAAAATCTGTGAAAGTGAGTTATAGTCCCACTTTTAAAATCTAATATTTTTGGGATGAGAATACATGCAGGTTTTATAAATGATTTACAAAATAGACACAAGTACGTGAAACTACATTCTATGGTTGAATTATCGAAATCGAATATGCCCCTTTTTATTAAGTCTGGTAATCTAAGAATTAGGGAACAGACACCCTAATTGACGCGAATCCTAAAGATAGATCTATTGGGCCTAACAAACCCCATCCAAAGTACCGGATGCTTTAGTACTTCGAAATTTATATCATATCCGAAGGGTGTCCCGGAATGATGGGGATATTCTTATATATGCATCTTGTTATTGTCGGTTACCAGGTGTTCACGATATGAATGATTTTTATCTCTATGTATGGGATGTGTATTGAAATATGAAATCTTGTGGTCTATTGTTACGATTTGATATATATAGGTTAAACCTATAACTCACCAACATTTTTGTTGACGTTTTAAGCATGTTTATTCTCAGGTGATTATTAAGAGCTTCCGCTGTCGCATACTTAAATAAGGACAAGATTTGGAGTCCATGCTTGTATGATATTGTGTAAAAACTGCATTCAAGAAACTTATTTTGTTGTAACATATTTGTATTGTAAACCATTATGTAATGGTCGTGTGTAAACAGGATATTTTAGATTATCATTATTTGATAATCTACGTAAAGCTTTTTAAACCTTTATTGATGAAATAAAGGTTATGGTTTGTTTAAAAATGAATGCAGTCTTTGAAAAACGTCTCATATAGAGGTCAAAACCTCGCAACGAAATCAATTAATATGGAACGTTTTTAATCAATAAGAACGGGACATTTCAACCAATACTTGTTTAAACTGTTCTAATCTTCTTGCATACTTGATTCTTGCATGAAACTTGACAACTTGATTCACATGCTTTATAATCGAGTCGTAATGAGCCATAGGACTAATTGAACACTTTGAGCAACTGTGTTTACCGATATTGATACGAACCTATTTGTTTAGGTCAAGACTAGCATTCGTTCTTGCACAGGTTACTTTGTGAAGTACATTTTACTATTCGTGCAACCAAGGTGAGTTCATAGTCTCACATTTTCAACGACTTTTACTTTTAAACTATGGGATGAGAAACATATACGTACCATACTTTTATGCTTTGAACACAAGTACGAAAACAAACATTCCACAACGAGTTAGAACAAAAAGCCTCAATTCAATTATCATTAGTTACACTTGCAGGGTGTAAACGTGAACTTATGTTTGGGCTTAACGAGCCCACATTCAGACGATTCGCTACCGTTAGCGGATTAAATATATTTTTGAGTATAGTGTATGTTCTAACACTACGTAACAGGGAACAAAACAGTTAAGTCTTGATAATTGGGTGCTCGGGAACATACTTTTGGAATACAAACGATTTGGATAATCAACTATATTAAATCTTGTGGTTCAAAAACAACGTTACTAATACACCTATGATTTCACCAACGTTCTCGTTGACAGTTTTCTATATGTTTTCTCAGGTCCTTGAACGCTAGGTGATACATGCTTCCACACATTATTTTTGATACTTGCTTGGATGTCGAGTATACATGCATACGTGGGGCCTCTTACCAACCTGCACTGAAAGGGGTAAGCGGTACTCTCTTTCGAAATAAGCCCCTTTACTAGGTTGGGCAAGCTGGGGGAAGGGAGGAGTGACTTAACTTAATTTGTGTCGCATAGGTTTCAATTGTACTTAATACGTTGTAACATGTTTGGTCGTCGAACTACTTTGTAACTTTGAAACATCTTTATAAATGAATGCGACATATTTTGGTCAAACGTTGTTTTAAAGACTTATGATCACGTAACGGGACCTAAGTAGACAGCGCCGTCAATGACGATTTTGTCGGGTCGCTACAAATACTTTTGGAAAAAGTTTCATTTAGAGGGCGTAACTATTGTTGTGGGACCCGTTGATTAACACACCATCAATTGAAATTTAGTGTGGTGTTTCAGCCGCTAACCCGACGTCACCCAAGACGGTGGCCCGATGTTCGTCAACCAAGTAGCAGAAGAGAAGATGACGTTTCACTATGATTCAACTAATCACAATTTAACATAGATATAACTATATTATTAATTTATCTTTTTTGACCTAATTTCTAATCACTCAAAAAATCAATTTTTCTTTAAAAAGTACATCATGTAACTCCATAACACTGTTATTTGAGGTCATGATTAAAAGTGGTATTAGATCCCAACTTACTCAAGAATGAGATTCTCTCAAATAATTTTTTAATTATTGTTAGATGATGAAAATACCACCCCCTCTATGTATGTACACACACAATTATAATTATCAACAAAGATCATATATTAACTAATTTAAAACAATGAGATAGGGGCATGTTAAAATGAGAATTACAAAAATGTACATAATTGTGATAAAAATTTTTAATTACCTAGTTTCTGTGGAATTTAATTCAAAAAATTATATATAAATGATATGTAATGCTCATATTGTTTGCAAAAAAATATCTACAACCACAAATTAATTGTTCAATTGTGACTTATAGGAAATATTCGCATAATCACAAACACATCTGAACATATAAGCAAACATTATATGTTTAATTATATAGTTAAATTATAGATTTTTTCAAACTATTTTTTGTTCAATTTAGTCTCCATCAATATTCATATATAATTTAACCTATTTACATGTGAAAATCCTTTTAATGTAATAGTTCTCGTAGTTCGATACTATTCTCGTTATATATATATATATATATATATATATATATATATATATATATATATATATATATATATATATATATATATGTGTGTGTGTGTGTGTGTGTGTGTGTGTGTGTGTGTGTATCAAAATCCTTTTAATATAATGGTTCTCGTAGTTCGATACTATTCTCGTTATATATATATATATATATATATATATATATATATATATATATATATACATATATATATATATATAGTGGTAGGATCAGGAGGGAAGTAACCAATCGAGGGGAAGCAGGGAGAAGCAAAAAAAAAAATATTCGTTTGTTGAAAAAACCTTGTTCACGAACATTATAGATGAGATGAAAATATGAACATTTAGTAGAGACACTTTGTGATAAATGTTTTTATTTTGGCGGAAAAACGCTCGAAGAACTAATATATAACAATTATCGTGTTTTTCGAGAGTATGTTGAGGTTTTAGCTATTGGGGTTTAGATATTAGAGTTTAGATATTAGGGTTTATAGGGTTTAGATATTAGGGCTTAGAAACTTAGGGTTTAGGGTTTAGATTTAGGGTTTAGATTTAGGATTTAGATTGAGTTTTTAACACGAACGGTTTAGAGTTTAGGGTTTAGGGTTAAGGGTTTAGGGTTTGGTGTTTTGGGTTTATGGAATAACCCAAAACACCAAACCCTAAACCCTAAAACCTAAAACCTAAACTCTAAATCGGGCTAAATTTTACTTCACAAAACATGAAGAAAAAAAAACGTTCATATTCTTCACGGAATAAACCCAAAACACCAAACTCTAAACCCTAAACCCTAAACTCTAAATCGGGCTAAATTTTACTTCACAAAACATGAAGAAGAAAAAAAACGTTCATATTCTTCACGAACAATATTATCTTGAATGTTATTTTTGTCGATCGTTTTTCCGCCTAAATAATAACATTCATCACGAAGTGTCTCTTCTAAATGTTCATATTTTCGTGTGATCTTGATGCCGGAAAAAAAAATTTCAAAAAAAATGAATAAAATTTTTTTTTGCTTCCCCCCGCTCCCCCCCCCCCCCCCCGATTGGTTACTTCCCCATTGATCCTGCCCCTATATATATATATATATATGTATATATATATATATATATATATATATATATATATATATATATATATATATATATATATATATATATATATATATATGGGAGGGATCAGGGGGAAGTAACTATGTGGGGAGAATGAGAAGTAAAAAAATATTTCAAATTTGTTTCCAAAAAAATTGAACAAACATTAAGATTACGTGAAAATATGAACATTTAAAAATGACACTTTGTGATAAATGTTATTCTTTATAATATTCATCGTGATGAATGTTATTCTTTAAACATTTTTTTTTTCATCTTATGTGAAGTTTTATTTTCAAAATTTAGCCTGAAATTTAGAGTTTATGGTTTAGGTTTTAGGTTTAGTCCCTAAACCCAAAACTCTAAACCCTAAACTCTAAACTGTTCGTGTTAAAAACTCAAATTAAACCCTAAACCCTAATTTCTGAACACTAATTTCTAAACCCTAATTTCTAAACGCTAATTCTAAACCCTAATTTCTAAACCTTAAAAAAGCGCTCGATGAATGTTATATATTATTTCTTAAAGCATTTTCTCGCCAAAATAATAACAATCTTCACAAAGTATCTTTTTAAATGTTCATATTTTACGCGATCTTAATATTTGTAATAAGAAATTCAAAAAAATAGGAAAAACAAAAATTATTTCCCCCTTCCTCCAACTTGTCACTTCCCTCTGAATCCTTATATATATATATATATATATATATATATATATATATATATATATATATATATATATATATATATATATATATATATGGGCAGGATCAATGGGGAAGTAACCAATCGGGGGGAAGCAAATTCTTTTCGTTTTTTTTTTAAAAAAAATTTCCGACATCAAGATCACACGAAAATATGAACATTTAGAAGAGATACTTCGTGATGAATGTTATTATTTAGTCAGGAAAACGATCGACAAAAATAACATTCAAGATAATATTGTTCGTGAAGAATATGAAGGTTTTTTTTTCTTCATGTTTTCTGAAGTAAAATTTAGCCCGATTTAGAGTTTAAGGTTTAGGGTTTACGGTTTAGGGTTTGGTGTTTTGGGTTTATTTCATAAACCTAAAACACCAAACCCTAAACCCTAAATTTCTAAACCCTAATATCTAAACCCTATAAACCCTAATATCTAAACCCTAATATCTAAACTCCAATAGCTAAAACCTCAACATATGCTCGAAAAACACGATAATTGTTATATATTACTTCTTTGAGCATTTTCCCTCCAAAATAAAAACATTTATCACAAAATGTCTCTACTAAATGTTCATATTTTCATCCCATCTAAAATGTTCGTGAACAAGGTTTTTTCCAAAAATGAAAAAAAAAATAGTTTTTGCTTCCCCCCGATTGGTTACTTCCCTCTTGATCCTACCAATATATATATATATATATATATATATATGACTAATCAAGAGAGAAGTAAATTTTAGAAGGGAAAGGAAAAATAAACTTTATATTTTTTATTCAAAAACAAAGTTATTTATGAATGTTAAGATCGAGTGAAAATATGAATATTTTAAAAAGACATTTTGTGATAAATGTTACTCCCTCCGTCCTATATAAATAGTTCACAGAAAAAAAACACATAGTTTAAGGAAATGTCATAAAAGTATTGTACTTTCTGTTTACTTTTTATTTTTACCCGTACTTTTTTCTTTCTCCTTTAATCCTATCCACGTATATTAAGGGCATAGTAGAACTTAAGCTTCTTATTCTTTTCTATTTATGGAAGTAGACTATTAATTTGAAACATCCCAAAATGGAATTCTGAACTATTAAAATGAGACGGATGGAGTATTACTTTGACCATAAAATGCTCGAAGAATAACATTCATAGCGATGAATGTTATAGCTGACGTCATCAAGAATAACATTCATCATGATGAATTTTATTCTTCGAGCGTTTTTTGGAATAAGAGTATAAGTAATTTGTTTTATGTAACATTAAAATTAGAGTTTGGATTTTATATGTTTTAATTTCTAAGGTTAGTATTTATTGTTTAGATTTAAAAATAAATAAAAACACTATTTAGGGTTTATAAATTAGGTTTCATAAATTAAAGTTTAGATTTTTGGGTTTAGAGTTTAAATTAGCGTTTAGATTTTGGGGTTTAGGGTTTTAGAATTAAAGATTAAACCCGAAACAATAAACCATAAATCCTAAACTTTAAAATCAGACTAAATTAAATTTAGAAAGAAAAAAATATCATATTTAGTTACCTACATCAAATATATGATAACCTGTTATTAATTTATTTTTCTTTAATAAATACATTTTTAGAATGTACACAATAAAAACTAACCCCCTAAATTCTAAAACCTAAATTCCAAATCCTACACCGACTAAATTTTATGAAATTTAAAGAATAATTTACTTATCCTCTTATCCCAAAAAGTTGTTTATCTCTTGCTCTTTTTCATATATAATTTTCATATATATATATATATATATATATATATATATATATATATATATATATATATATATATATATATATATATATGGTCGTAATCAACAGGGAAGTACTTTTTTAGTGGGTAAGGGGGGTTTTATTTTTTTTATTTTTACGCTTTTTTATTAAAAAAAAATTTCCAACATTACGAGCATACGAAAATATGAACATTTAAAAAAGACACTTTGTGATGAATGTTATTATTTTGGCGGTAAAATGCGAAAAACTGATAACCTGCAGTATGTGTAATGTTATTCCTGAATGTTATATCATATGTGAAGTTTTTTTTCAAGATTTAGTCCAATTTAGAGTTTAGGGTATAGGGGTTAGGGTTTACGGTTTTGGGTTTAGTCCCTAAACCCAAAACCCTAAGCCCTAGACCCTAGACCCTAAACTCTAAACCGTTTGTGTTAAATTCAATTTAAATCCCAACTTCTAAACCCTAAACCCTAATTTCTAAACCCTAATAGATAAACCCTAATTTTTAACCCCTAATTTCTAAACCCTAAGTTCTAAACCCTAATTTTTAAACCCTAAAAAAAAACTCAGTAGCAAAATGAGATGACCCGTCCTAATCCATCTGGACGAATACATTACATTTGGTTACATCGCAAGGTATTTGACCTCTATATGATACATTTTACAAACATTGCATTCGTTTTTAAAAGATAACCTTTCTTTACATTGAAAGTTGACGGCATGCATACCATTTTCATAATATATCCAACTATAATTGACTCAATAATAATCCTGTTGAATTCAACGACTCGAATGCAACGTCTTTTGAAATATGTCATGATTGACTCCAAGTAATATCCTTAAAATGAGCTAATGCACAGCGGAAGATTTCTTTCATACCTGAGAATAAACATGCTTTCAAGTGTCAACCTAAAGGTTGGTGAGTTCATTAGTTTATCATAATCATTCATTTTCATCATTTTAATAGACCACAAGATTTTTCATTTCTCATAAATACACATATCATATCAGGCATTTCGCAAACTGCATAGAGATAAAAAACATTCATATGGATTGAACACCTGTTAACCGGCCTTAACATGATACATATAGAATATCCCCCAGTATACAGCGCGCAGCTAATATACTAAATAATACCTCGAAGATATATTTATTTTTATATAACTATATTTATAACTAAATTAACTAAATTAACTAAATTAACAATATTTTTATATAACACTTGTACGTTTCATTAATAACTAAATTAACTATATTTATTTTTATAACATTAAATAGATAATTAATATTTATTACAAATATATTAATATATTTATGTTTTATGTAAATAATATATTTTTATATAGAAAATCTTTATTTGATATATTAATAATACTAATGATAATAATGATAAAAATAATAATATTAGTGTTAGAAATAATAAAAATGATAATAAAAATAATAATGATAAAAATAATGATAATTCTAATAATAATAATAATAATAATGATAGTTCTAATAATAAAAATGATAATTTTTATAAAAAAAAATTAGTTTCAATAATAATACTACTTACATTAAAAATGATAATAATAATAATAATAATCATAAAAATGAGTAATAAGTAAATAACCTCAAAGAATTAGTCCTAAAAAAATGACAAAGTCCGGGTTTGAACCCGCGACATCCCACTAACCCGATAATAACCTAAACCATTCCGCCATTTCAATTTTTCTTGAATTATAACCTACCCAAAAGTCTTTAACCCGTTTTTATTTCGGTCCAACTGGACACCATTCCATCCTCGGCCGAATATCAAATTCAAGTTCACGGCCCAAAATATATCATCGGCCCAATCATTCTAAAACCGAAGCCTAACATGAAATAAGAACATAGTCCAACAAAGATTACGGCCCAAGCTAAAAATAGGAGCATGTAGCCCAAGAAAACGAATCAATGGATTTAATCGGAATTAAGTCATCGAAGTTTTAATCACAAGTGGGGGAGGTAGGGTTAGTGTGTGTCGGCTAAAAAGGAACTAAAGAACACGCACTAGCAGCTTCAATTCATTATCATCTCCTATTCGAAAACATCATCATGCATCATGATCCTCATCATTTTTGTCCATTACCATCATCATCAAAGTATCATGTATTTTCATCTTCGATTAACACCTTGTTCAACACATATCCTCCTATAATCATGTTGTAACATCATAACCTTCGTCATACATCATCATCATCATTCGTATGATCAAAGATAGACGCATATGACAGCAACAACAGTAGTTGTTCGAGTAAACAAAAAAAGGTATATATATGTATACATATGCAGCCGCAACAGCATAGCATAAACCGTAAAATCATCCGTTTCATCTTCATTAACGTTCTTCTTTATTATCTTCAAAGCATCATTAATGTTCCATGATGCAACATCACGTACATGATCATTATTTTATAATAGGAAGTGGGTTGTGTTTTGATGACTTCGGCCCACAACAGAAAAATAATGCAATCAACATCAAGTGGATGTGTTAATTAATCGAATAGTGAATAGGAAAAAGCATTATTATCATCGCTCATCATGACCTTTACCAAATTGTTATTATCATCAATATTCTTTATCTAGTAAATATGGTTCATCATAACAAAATACACCATCATCTCTCGTTGTTGTAATGAAAACAGAAACATAAGGAACAGCGAACCACAAAGGGAATTTGGTGATGGTTAAGGTTTGAAACAGTAACGGGGACAACCCTCAATTCCAGCACTCGACCGGAGTAGAAATAGAAGAAATAAACGGTTGTTAATGGCGGTTTGCGAGGGGTTAGAACAGCTAGACAACAGAAGCTGCTGCAGTAGCCTCTTCTTTTCTTTTATTTTGAATTACTCGGGATTATAGTAGTAGTAAGATGTTCGTTGATGGTATTGTAGAGTGATGGTGAAAGGTGGTTGTGAGGGTGGTTTACAAAGTGGTAACGATGATGATTCAAAACTGAGTTTGATCAAGAAACATAAAATAAAACGCGTTTGATGTGGGTTTGGTATTGAGTTTATGACAAAGAAAATAAAAAGAAAGAGGAGAAAGAGATGGTTGTAAGTGGAAGCTTGATGGTGAACTGATGATATTTTGTGATGCATAATCATGGTGGTTTTTGGTTATTAAGATGATGATGGTGTGGTGATCTCATGGTTATAAAGAAAATCACAGCAATAGCAAACATAGTGATGGTGGCGGTTGTTTGTAGGTGTGGAGGACGTTGATGATAGAGGTGAGGTGGTGGCTAAAGATGGCCGCCAGTGGAAGTAGGGTGGCGGTTTAAATGGTATACGGTTGGTGAGGATTAACAAGGGTGTGGTGAGTTTGTTTAGTGAGTGTGTGCTTCCATATGTACATGTATATGTATATATGTAAAATTAAGTGAAGATTAAAATCAAAAACAGTGAGACTAGAAAGATATACAAAAAGATTCGTAACCATGGATTTGGTATGATGGGATTAGGAAATAAGATTCAAGTGTTAGAAGAAGACGAATGAGTAAGATTATTTAAGGAATACATTAAAATATAAATATTGGATTGGCACTCATTTTTCAACTTTTGTGCGCTCTTGTGATGCACACATAAATAATTAATAATATTATAATAATATAAATAATAAAGGATCATAGCAGCCATCAACTTGTTCGCACACAGTTTTAAAGCGGATATTATATAGTGTTCCGTTGTTAATTAGTAGCGGATAAAAGAATTTAGAAAAATCCAAAAATTTTATATCAAGTATATTTATTTATTTTGGTCATTATGGTATAAAATTCAATCCTTAGTTTGTTAAATAAAAATTACATCAATTGTCCCTCCCAATTCTGGGTAAAATATAAAAAGTGCTAAAATTTAATAACTAGATCCTAAATACATTTTTAGTAAGCCTAAAATTTATAGAACACATTTTCGGATCACCGTTTATTTTAAAATCATAAGTTTGAATTTAACTTGCTTAATATTAATCGGAACATTAAACGAGTATTACAATCATCTAATATTTATTTTTAATATACTTTATTTATATATAGAGATATATTTTAAATAATAATTATTATAATATCTTATTTTTATTTTATTAATTTTTAACAACAACATATAATACTTCAATTTATATTTCGAATTATTATTTATATATACATACACACATATCTATTTACAATTAATTGTTCGTGAATCGTCGAGAGCAGTCGAAGGTAAAATGATTTCATAAATTAGTTTAAAACTTTTGAAATTCAATTTAATAGACTTTGCTTATCGTGTTGAAATCATATAAAGATTAAGTTTAAATTTGGTCGAAAATTTCTGGGTTATCACAGTACCTACCCGTTAAAGAAACTTCGTCCTGAAATTTGATTGGGATGGTCATGGCTGACAATAAGTATGTTTTCATGACGCATACGAGCTGAGATTAGAGTTTTTATCATCAGTGAGTAATATGGATAAAACAATTCATTTATGTGAAAGGTACGATTGAAGCTATCACAAAAGAGTGTAAATGAGTAAATGCAGGTTCGTCTTAACCGGTGACGTAGTCACGGTTGATTTCCTGAATTCAAGGGAAAAGATAAAACTATCAAGATAATATGGTCTTGATATGTTTTGAGGTTAGATAGAATGTAAGAGTCGTGTAACATGGCACATGATGACGTTATGATCTATGAATCATCACGTTTCATTGGAAACTCAGCATGACTTACTGTAATATAATCACGTTGATCAAGTGTCATTATATTATACTAACTCAGGCATCAATTTCCAACACTACTTCAAAATCATTCATAATTTAGACTCGAATGTTTACAGAATATAGAAACTAACAGTTTCTTATATGATGTAACAATGATAGCGCTAAGAGATGAATTGATTTTAGATAAGATTAGTTATGAAAATATCTTCAGAAATATCAAGGATATTTATAATGAAAGATACGATGATATTTTAGAATTTTAAAATTAAAGTGTGATGAAGAAATTCATTCACAGTGATTTAGAGCGATTAAGGAGTAAGGTATTCACTAAAGATTTCATTAGAAACAGAATCATCGGGATTCTTTATGTACAAGTTTAGTCCTTATAATTTGTTCAAAGTTTCAGGATGAGAGATCATAATTCTAAGGGATAAATGTTATATGTATATATAACTTTTGATGTAAAAAAGCTGTGAGATTCAAAATACTGATTGCTGATTTCCCGATACTTGGTATGGCAATTCTCGTTACAAGATGTCGAAGAGTTCATGATAAGACTTCAATAGATAAATATAGTGATTTGTCGAAGAGATTTAAGCCAAGGAGCAACGAGGTTGCTGGTACGTCTGTTGGTAATATGATGGAATATAAAAGGTTCCCCGGTAACAATAAAAGAGCACGCATATATATCAAGGTTATAATAAGGTTGTTTAGAACGAAAAGTCAAAGTTGACTTGTTGGAGCTGTGACAAAACTGGCTATCTCGAACAGGAATTGCAAAGTTCTTTTCGGTAATAATAACGCTAAAGGAATTAACACAGCTTTGTGTTAAACGTTTACTCAGTTTCTGAGAGTTTTTCAGGTGCATAACTATATTCTTCAATCTTTTCTTTCGTAGATGAAGTGCGGTTTGTTCATCATCTCGATTGAAGTGTTTTCAAGAATCATGAAAGGTTTGAACGCAGATTGTAGTCATCAAGATACAAATGAGGTTTAAGATGAAATCAAGTGGCAAACTTGAAGAATTGTTTAGTTTCATATGTTATAATCAATATTTTAATTCATTTTAATTTTCCAATGTTATTAGTCCACAGTCGATAGTCCACAGTTGACAATCCAATAATTCATATATAGTTTAATATATAATATTCGAATTAATTAATACGTATCGTGACCCGTGTACATGTCTCAGACTCGATCACAACTCAAAGTATATATATTATTATAGAATCAACCTCAACCCTGTATAGCTAACTCGATCATTACTGCATATAGAGTGTCTATGGTTATTCCAAATAATATATATAGATGCGTCGATATGATATGTCAAAACCTTGTATACGTGTCCCGATATTTAAAGTGCGTAAAATAAATAACAGAAATTAAATGACGATAAATAAAATTGCGAGAATATAAATTGCGATAATTAAATTGCGATAAATAAAATGTAATCAGTTAGCTAGGAACAGTAAGCGTGGATTCTTAACAAAAAAACTCATAATTAATTTGTTTGTTTCTAACAAATTTTATTTTGTCCAATGTTTTCTTCATTATGCCACTTGTTGGATTCTGATAAAACAAAATCCAAATATGAAATTGAATGAAAATGGTTATTCAGCGGTGAATGGATACGTATATCTGTGGATGTAAGTAGGATAGTAAATGACTGTTGAATTAGATTCGAAGAATGTACAGTTTAACTTATTAATGTGAAATCTAAATATTCCTCTGGTATTACCTACCCGTTAAAATATTTTCACCATTAACAGTTTGTATAAAAGAATTTTTAATTACGATCTTTATGAAAATATGCTTACATATATATTTTCTTCAGATGTAATCATGAATTTATAGATATCGATTGTTAAATCGTTGATGAAATATGTGAATGATAACATATGTGAATTAACAATGATAGAAGCTCTTTAAAGCTTCTTTTATCTTTCTCGGGTATTACCTACCCGTTAAAAATTCACACGTCATAGTTAATATGAAAAGAATTTTTATTACGATCTCGAGATATACATAAATATATATACATATATCTTTCAATCGTGAACAGAAAGTAATGAATTAATATTTCATAATTCATCATTCTCGGTACTCTTCGGTGTATGTGGTGCTTACGGAGCTCTTGGTGATGGAAATGATGCCGGTGTTTGTGGTGTTGCTGTTGGTGTTGGTACTGCTTGTGGTACCTGCGTAGTAGATGCGAGCCTAGCTTCCAAATCGAACACAGTCACCTCTATGGTTTCTACTTTACGCTCGAGTCTATGAATTAGTTCTACCCATTCTTCCGTAATGTTTGTCAATTCTTGATATTTAGTTTGTAGTCTTCTAACTTCTTCTAATAATCCTATCTGATTAGAATTCAGGAGTAGAGGACGAATACTATCTTTAACGACATCGAGTCGACCTTCGAGGAGGAAAATCAGTGAAAACTGTATTGCGAACAGGTTCGCCGGTAAGCGGATCGAGCACTTCGACGTTAGGTGGTAAGTTCAGCTCGTGATATGGAGTACCTTCTTCATTTCTCCATAGGGTAAGTATTACGCGAACCCATCCCCATTTTCTAAAGAAATCACGGTAGTTGATTGGTTGGTGCGCTCCCGTCACGCTGTCTTCGGAGTCAGAGGAACTTGGTCGATTCGTAGAGGCCATCTTACGCGATCACAGAAAAGATTTTTGGTATGAAAAGTTTAGTGACAGCAAATGATAGTTGGATGGTATTCTCAATGCATAATATGCATAGATATATATAGTACCAGGATCCCTTAAATTACGGAGAAATTTACGGAAGATATCAGGCAAAGTTTACTGTAATAGATACGCTAAGATATTAATTTTGTCTATACACTATTCATGCAATCCAGGCAGTAAGATATGTCTAGATTAAGAATGATAAGCAAGTGATTTCCTGAGAATGATAAGCAGGTAATTTTTGACATGAAATGATAAGCAAAACTTTTGACATGCAGACACGGTCGAAGTCCACACTCACTAATGCATCTAATCAACTATTAGTTAGACACACTAATGCAAGACCTGGTTCGCTAAGACCACCGCTCTGATACCATATGAGACGACGCGTCCTAATCCATCTGGACGAATACATTACATTTGGTTACATCGCGAGGTATTTGACCTCTATATGATACATTTTACAAACATTGCATTCGTTTTTAAAAGATAACCTTTCTTTACATTGAAAGTTGACGGCATGCATACCATTTTCATAATATATCCAACTATAATTGACTCAATAATAATCCTGTTGAATTCAACGACTCGAATGCAACGTCTTTTGAAATATGTCAAGATTGACTCCAAGTAATATCCCTAAAATGAGCTAATGCACTGCGGAAGATTTCTTTCACACCTAAGAATAAACATGCTTTCAAGTATCAACCAAAAGGATGGTGAGTTCATTAGTTTATCATAATCATTCATTTTCATCATTTTAATAGACCACGAGATTTTTCATTTCTCATAAATACACATCTCATATCAGGCATTTCGCAAACTGCATAGAGATAAAAATCATTCATATGGATTGAACACCTGGTAACCTACCTTAACAAGATGCATATAGAATATCCCCCAGTATACAGCACGCACCTAATATACTAAATAATAACTCGAAGTACTAAAGCATCCATACCCTGGATGGGGCTCGTTGGGCCCGATAGATCTACCTTTAGGATTCGCGTCAATTAGGGGCCATTTCCCTAATTCTTAGGTTACCAGAGTTGAAGGGGCGATATTCGGTTTAATAATCCAACCATATAATGTAGTTTTAAGTACTTGTGTCTATTTCATAAAATATTTATAAAAGCAGCGCATGTATTCTCAGTCCCAAAAATATATATTGCAAAAGCATTTAAAAAGGTAGCAAATGAAACTCACGATACGATATTTTGTAGTAAAAATATGCATACGGCGGAACTGACCAATGCAAGATTGGCCTCGAATTCACGACCCTATATCATTTATATATATGTTAACACATATAATGGTAATCGAACAAATTTAGGTATTATTATTAATTGTCATTTTAGTAACTTGTACGTTTCATTAATAACTAAATTAACTATATTTATTTTTATATACATTAAATAGATAATTAATATTTATTACAAACATATTAATATATTTATGTTTTATGTAAATAATATATTTCTATATAGAAAATCTTTATTTGATATATTAATAATACTAATGATAATAATGATAAAAATAATAATATTAGTGTTAGAAATAATAAAAATGATAATAAAAATAATAATGATAAAAATAATGATAATTCTAATAATAATAATAATAATAATAATAATAATAATGATAGTTCTAATAATAAAAATGATAATTTTAAAAAAAAATTTAGTTTCAATAATAATACTACTTACATTAAAAATGATAATAATAATAATCATAAAAATGAGTAATAAGTAAACTACCTCAAAGAAGTAGTCCTAAAAAAAATGACCATGTCCGGGTTTGAACCCGCGACATCCCGCTAACCCGATAATAACCAAAACCATTCCGCCATTTCAATTTTTCCTGAATTATATCATACCCAAAAGTCTTTAACCCGTTTTTATTTCTGTCTAACTGGACACCATTCCATCCTCGGCCGAATATCAAATTCAAGTTCACGGCCCAAAATATATCATCGGCCCAATCATTTTAAAACCGAAGCCCAACATGAAATAAGAACATAGTCCAACAAATATTACAGCCCAAGCTAAAAATAGGAGCATGTAGCCCAAGAAAATGAATCAATGGATTTAATCAGAATTAAGTCATCGAAGTTTTAATCACAAGTGGGGGAGGTAGGGTTAGTGTGTGTCGGCTAAAAAGGAACTAAAGAACATGCACTAGCAGCTTCAATTCATTATCATCTCATATTCGAAAACATCATCATACATCATGATCCTCATCATTTTCGTCCATTACCATCATCATCAAAATATCATGTATTATCATCTTCGATTAACTCCTCGTTCAACATATCTCCTCCTATAATCATGCTGTAACATCATAACCTTCATCATACATCATCATCATCATTCGTATGATCAAAGACAAACGCATATGATAGCAACAACAGTAGTTGTTCGAGTAAACAAAAAAAAGGTATATATATGTATACATATGCAGCCGCAACAGCATAGCATAAACCATAAAATCATCGGTTTCATCTTCATTAACGTTCTTCTTTATTATCTTCAAAGCATCATTAACGTTCCATGTTGCAACATCACGTACATGATCATTATTTTATAATAGGAAGTGGGTTGTGTTTTGATGACTTCGGCCCACAACAGAAAAATAATGCAATCAACATCAAGTGGATGTGTTAATTAATCGAATAGTGAATAGGAAAAAGCATTATTATCATTGCTCATCATGACATTTACCAGATTGTTATTATCTTCAATATTCTTTATCTAGTAAATACTTTCATGACCCGTCCTAATCCATCTGGACGAATACATTACATTTGGTTACATCGCGAGGTACTTGACCTCTATATGATACATTTTACAAACATTGCATTCGTTTTTAAAAGACAAACTTTCATTACATCGACAGTTGCCAGGCATGCATACCATTTCATAATATATCCAACTATAATTGACTTAAAAATATTCTTGATGAACTCAATGACTCGAATGCAACGTCTTTTGAAATATGTCATGAATGACTCCAAGTAATATCTCAAAAATGAGTAAATGCACAGCGGAAGATTTCTTTCATCCCTGAGAATAAACATGCTTTCAAGTGTCAACCAAAAGGTTGGTGAGTTCATTAGTTTAACATAAATAATCATTTCCATCTTTTTAATAGACCACAAGATTTTTATTTTTCATTTCTCATAAATATACGTCCCATGCATAGAGACAAAAATCATTCATATGGATTGAACACCTGGTAACCGACCTTAACAAGATGCATATAGAATATCCCCTATCATTCCGGGACTCCCTTCGGACATGATAAATTCGAAGTACTAAAGCATCCGGTACTTTGGATGGGGCTTGTTGGGCCCAATAGATCTATCTTTAGGATTCGCGTCAATTAGGGTGTCTGTTCCCTAATTCTTAGATTACCATACTATAAAGGGGCATATTCGATTTAATAATCCAGCCATAGAATGTAGTTTTAAGTACTTGTGTCTATTTCGTCAAACATTTATAAAGCAGCGCATGTATTCTCAGTCTCAAAAATATATATTGCAAAAGCATTTAAAAAGTGAGTAATGAAACTCACTATCCAATATTTTATAGTAAAAATATTCACACAACAGAACTGAACAATGCAGGGTTGGCTTCGGATTCACGAACCTATATTAATTGTATATCTATTAAAATATAAAATATCAATTAAACAAGTTTTGTATATTAATATTAATATACTTAATAATTTGTAGGTTAAATAGTTTAATTATAACTATTTTGTATATTTAAGATAAAAAAAAATTAATATATGTATATATATGATTATATTAAAATATGATTATTTGTTATATATAACTTAATTAATATTTTATAATAATAACATTTTATTTAAATCAAAATATAATATTAGTATAGTGAGGATATAAGTAAAATATATGTGTGTATATATATATATATATATATATATATATATATATATATATATATATATATATATATATATATATATATATATTATTTGTTTATTTAATAATAATTATATTATAATACTTAAAAATAGTAATAGTAATAATATTAGTGTTAATAATAATAATAACAGAATTGTTAATGTTAATAATATTAATATTAATAGTAATAATACTTAATAATAATTGTAATTATAATAATAATAGGATTTAATAATGATAACCATAATAATGTTAAAAATAATACTAAATGAAAATTCTTATGACACTACTAATAATGATAATACTTAATAATAAATAAAATGTTATATGTTAATAAAAATAGTGATATTTATAATATTTGTAATATCACTAATATTAATAATAATAATTGTAGTAATAATAATACTAATAATAATAATTGTGGTAATAATAATACTAATAATGATAATAATAATAATAATAATAATAATAACAATAATAATAATAAAAGTAATAATAACAATAATCATAATATTTAATAATTACTAATAATAATAAGGATAGAAATAACATAAAAGTGTATACCCTCTCCAAGCTTTTTCTAAAAAGAAGTGCTCCAGACAAGATTCGAACCCTCTACCTCTCACTCATTCGACACAACCCATGACCAACTGCTCTATTGTTATCTTTCTGTTTTAATTTACGTTTTATTTCTATTTAACCTGACGTCCGATTCGTTTATCTTTTTCATGTCATCACCATCTTCATTTCATCATCTTCCTTTCATCACATGATCTTTGATTATTATTATTTTTATTACATCATCATCGTTATTTAAACATCATCATCCTTTATATTCGTCCCATCAGGAAATAGCGAAGTATAATGCAGTAAACGAAATAGATTAACACTTGTATGTGTATTGGGCTTATTATTACAAACGATTCACGGCCCAACTTTACACAAATCCATCTAGCAACTATGGCCCAATTTGTTAACATGCGGTGGCCTAACCTCCAAATCAAAAGTTTAAATATATAATAGGATATATATATATATCTAGCTGATAGGGATTTGTGGGGTTGTATGTTCAACAGAAAGAGAGACACCAAGTGCATCACCTTTCATCATTTTTCCTTTAAAAAATCACGACATTATTATCATCTACCTTCTTTTTATTTGCGTTATAAATATCACTCTTTTACATAGAAACAGATTCAATGAGTAGCAGTAGCAACGTGAATCGAAAATGGCTGAAATATTTAACAATCGAAGCAGTAGTAACAGTGATACGGTTGTGGTTGATGGTTGTTCTTGAGCTGAAAGGCAACCGGCAGAGTAATAGAAAAATGGTGGATGATGGCGGTAGGCTGTGGTGGTATTTGTGTTGGTCTCAAAAAGAAAGAAAAGCTATCCGTGTGCAAGCTTGGCGAATGATGGTGATGAAATGGGTTTTTAATTTAGAACACAAACAAACCGTGAAGGTAGTTTGATCATGATGTAACGACGGTGGTGTATGGATTAAGTGTGGCTACCATGGTTCACGAAGATGAAATAACAATAAAAATGGTGATGATAAAGATGGTTTGAATGGTGATCTTGGTCTCGGTTCAATAATAACAAGTAGGTCTCTAAGTCCAAATGGCAAACGAGTAATAGATTGCAATCGAATGTGTTTGAATGGTTGTTTTGATGGAGGGTTGTCGATGGGGTTGGCCAAGGTGAGAAGTAGAAGATGAAGAGTGGTGATAGATGGTGGTGATCGGCAGTTTAAGGTGATTGTAGGGTGGCGTAAAGTGCTGATTGGTCGACCAAAAGAAGAAGAAACATAAGCAGAAAACTAGTGTAATTGGTAGATGGTTTGTGTTGGTGTTTTGTTCCAAACTAGACAGGTATTGAAAGGCGAGTAATATTAGATCGTTTAAGATATGGGTCTGACCGAAGGTGAGGTTTTGGGTTCCAATCAAAAAGCAACATCAGGAACCGATTAACACCTAGTTTGATGGTTAGTGTTTGTTAATGGAAAAGGAAACGAAAAAGGGAAGAAAGAAATAAGAAAATGGGTTATGTGATGGTGTTCATGTTTGCAGAAGAATGGCAAAGTGATGGGTGGTAATGTTTGTTCAAATTATGAAACGGATAAAGAATAAATGGTTGGTTATGTATGTAAGTTGGCATATCTCTCAATCATATATGTATACATATATAATTGAGATGGTGGAATCCAACAAACTAACACAGTGAAAGGTGGCTCCAATGTTTAATTCACGGGAGTAATCTACTAGTATCTTTTGATGATTGAATCCACCCACACAAGTTACAAGTGTATATATAATACATATATATATATATATATATATATATATATATATATATATATATATATATATATATATATATATATATATATATATATATATATATATATATATATATATAAGTTTTAATAATATAAAACTAATATTAATCAATCATAATAATAATTATAATATAATATAACTAAAACATGTGCATTGTAAGATAATAATAAAAAAAATAATTAGTAGACTCAAATGATTTACTCTACCGACACTATATCGCGGACTGGGTTTCGTGATCTGTTATTAATCAGTGGCGGATACAAAGTCTTCAGAAAAATCCCACATTTTTAAGTTAATAATATTTATTTATTTTGGTCATTATGGTATAAAATTCGTTCATTAAATATTAAATAAAATTTACATTAATTGTTCACTCCCAACCCCAAGTAAAATATAAAAACTTTTAAAATTCAACAAAAAGTTCTTAAATATATTTTTAATAAGTCTAAAAATTTATAGAACTTATTTTCGTATCACCGTTTATTTTAAAATTATATAAGTTTGAATTTAACTTGCTTAATATTAATCGAAACATCAAACGAGTATTAAAATCATTTAATAATAATTTTTAATATACTTTATTTATATATAAAGATATATTTTAAATAATAATTATTATAATATCCTATTTTTATTTTATTAATTTTTAATAATAACAACATATAATACTTCAAATTATATTTCGAATTATAATTTATATACACATGCACACATATCTATTTACAATTAATTGTTCATGAATCGTCGAGAGCAGTCGAAGGTCAATTGAATATATGAATATCGTTTCAAAATTTTCTAGACTCAACATTACATACTTTGCTTATCGTGTCGGAAACATATAAAGATTAAGATTAAATTTGGTTGGAAATTCCCGGGTCGTCACAGTACCTACCCGTTGAAAAAATTTCGTCCCAAAATTTGAGTGAGGTGGTCATGGCTGACAATAGAAATGTTTTCATGACAAATATGAATTGATGAATAAAGTTTTATCATCATCGAATAATACAGATAAAACAATTCGATTATTCGAAGCGTATGAGTGAAGTTATCACAAAAGAGTGAATTGAATTAAGTAGAGATTCGACTTCACTTTTGACGTAGTCACAGTTGATTTCCGGAATTCAAGGGATTTAAAGAAAATCTTCAAAATCTACAAGATATGGTTCTTCGGTGAATAAGGAAATTAGAATCTCTATAATTAAATAAGGTGATCTGCCTCGATTACTCTGTCTGATATTTTCATTATAAATTAAACTCTTCTGTCCCATTATTCTCACCATTCCTATACTTTCTTTCTTAGTTCATACATCCAAAGGATTGTGAAAATGCTTAATCCAGTTCTAATACTTGATATTTTCCTAATTATCATTTTCGTCATCCTTCTTTCCAATCTTCCACCAGAGAAATCTATTTACTTCTACTATTACCTTGGGTGATACTATTCTTAATTATATCGTATCTTTATATTGCTATTCGTATTAACATCCATAGTTTGTAACCTCCGTGTTATGATCGGGCTTTATATTTTTTTCTTATATTTTGGAGCTCTTTGCCTTTTTATTATCTTCTCGACCTCTAGTTAAGCGAGTAACGGTCCAGAATTCGTAAGTATAGAGTTTCGAATAAACTTAATGTTCTAAACAAGAAAGAATGAAATCACACGATTTGATTTGTCAAATTACCAGAATCACTGAGAATAGAACTATCAAGAATATATTTTCTTGATATGTTCAGAAGTTAATCAGAATGAAAGAGTTATGTACCATGACACATGATGACGTTATAATTTGTGAATCATCATATTTCATTTAGAAACTGAGCATGACTTCCTGTAATATAATCACGCTGATCAAGTGTCATTATATTATACTAACTCAAGCATCAGTTCCCAACATTACTTCAATAACATTCATATTTTAAGCTCGAAAGTTTACAGAATATAGAAACTAACAGTTTCTATATGATGTAACACTGATATCACGAAGAGATTAATGATTTCAGATAAGAATAATTATGAAAATATCTTTAGAAATATGGAGGATATTTATAATGAAAGATACGATAATATCTTGGAATTTCTAATATCGAAGGATAGTGAAGAAAATTTGTTCGCAAGAGTTTGGATTCAGAAGCAAGGTATTCGCTAAAGATTTCATCAGAAACAGAATCATCGGGATTCTTAATGTACAAGTTTAGTCCTTGTGATTTGTTCAGAGACTCCTTCGTAGTTTGCTCAATTAGTTTGTCAGTTTCAAACTTTTCCTGAGCTTTACCAACATACAATTCTTTATCATCAACTTTTGGCTGTTGAGGTCGTTTACAGTTTTTGTTGCTTCATTCAACTTTTCAAAATTCAGAGCATTAATTCGCAGACTGGGTGCTTTTCAGAATTTCAGAATGGAAGATCATAGTTCTAAGAGATAAATTTTATATGGATACATATAACTGTTGATGTGGAAACATTGCGAGAATCAAAATACAGATTTACTGATTCCCGGTAATTGGTATGGCAATTCTTGTTATAAAATGTGGATGAGTACATGATGTGACTTCAATAGATAAATATAGTGATTTGTCGGAGAGTTTAAGAAAAGGAGCAACGAGGTTGCTGGTACGTCTGCTGGTAATATGGTGGAACATAAAAGGTTCCCCGATAACAATAAAAGAGCACGCATATATATCAAGGTTATAATAAGGTTGTTTCGAACGAAAAGCCGAAGTTGACTTGTTGGAGCTGTGACAAAACTGGCTATCTCGATCAGGAGTTGCAAAGTTATTTTTGGTAATAATAACACTAAAGGAATTAGCACAGCTATGTGTTAAACGTTTACTCAGGTTCCGAGTGTTTTTCAGGTGCAACACTATATGCATCAATCTTTTCTTCCGTAAATGAAGTGCGGTTGGTTCATCCTCTCGATTGAGGTGTTTTTAAGAATCGTGAAAGGTTTGAACGCAGATTGTAATTGTCAAGATACAAATGAGGTTTAAGATGAAATCAAGTGGCAAACTTGAAGAAATGTTTAGTTTTATATGTTATAATCAATATTTTAATTCATTTTAATTGTCCAATGTTATTAGTCCACAGTCGATAGTCCACAGTTAACAGTCCAATAATTCATATATAGTTTAATATATAATATTCGAATTAATTAATACGTCCCGTGACCTGTGTACATGTCTCATACTCGATCACAACTCAAAGTATATATATTATTATAGAATCAACCTCAACCCTGTATAGCTAACTCCAGCATTACTGCATATAGAGTATCTATGGTTATTCCAAATAATATATATAGATGCGTCGATATGATATGTTAAAACCTTGTATACGTGTCCCGATATTTAAAGTGCGTAAAATAAATAACATAAATTAAATGACGATAAATAAAGTGCGTAAAATAAATAACAGAAATTAAATGACGAAAAATAAAATTGCGATAATTAAATTGTGATAAATAAACTGCGATAAATAAAATATAATCAGTTAGCTAGGAACAGTTAGCTAAGATTTTTGTTAGCGTGGATTCTTAATAGAATTTCTCATAATTAATTTGTTTGTTTCTAACAAATTTTATTTTTGTCCAATGTTTTCTTCATTATGCCACTTGTTGGATTCTGGTAAGTCAAAATCCAAATATGAAATTGAATGAAAATGGTTATTCTGTGGTGAATGGATTCGTATATCTGTGGATGTAAGTAGGATAGTAATTGACCGTTGAATCAGATTGGAAGAATGTACAGTGTAATTTATTAATGTGAAATCTAAATATTCCTCGGGTATTACCTACCCGTTAAAATATTTTCACCATTAACAGTTTGTACCAAAGAATTTTTAATTACAATCTTTATGAAAATATACTTACATATATATATTTTCTTCAGATGTAATCGTGGATTTAATGAGTCAATATGATATTAAACTCATTTGATTTACGGTTAAATCTAGAGTACATAATCTCTAAAACATTAGAGATTACATGATCATCATGTCGAACGGAGATAAATGATGTAGATCGATTCGTAGAATGATGATTATGATCGAGGTACATAATGAGATATGGAGGCGTGTCAAGTTGAAACTTGGGTTGTTGGTGGTACTGGTATTGATGTTGGTGGTACTGTTGGTGCCGGTGATGTTGCTGAAGCTGGTACGTTTTGCACCATATTTTCCAAGGCTACAACTCGGGCTCGAATTTCGTTAACTTCTTCCATTACTCCGGGGTGATTGTCGGTTCTGACGAGCGGATGAATAAGATTTAGAATTTTAGATAGAATATAATCGTGACGAGATACTCTGGAAAATGAGAGAGAAGATGGTGTCTCGAACAGGTTCGCCGGTAAGTGCTTCAGGTTCTTCGCCAAGAGGTGAGTTCGGTTGGTGGAAGGGATCGCCTTCTTCGCTTCTCCATTGATTAAGACGACTACGAAACCATCGGATGAATTGGGGATGGATGATTTGTTGATTCATTCTGGTGACACTGCTTTCGGAGCTTAGGTGAAACTCCATATCGGAATAGCTGTCGGAATCTGAGGAATTCGAACTGGTTGGGGGATTCATCTCGTACGATCAGATGAAGGTTTTTTGATAAGAATAGATTATAGGATGTAGATTAGTACCCTGTAATATATAATTTACATATGCATATATAATACTAAAATCTCATAAGTTACGGAGGAATCTACGGAAGCTGTCAGGAAAGGTCTACAGTAACAGATACGCTAAGATATGAATTTTGTCTATACACTATTCATGCAATCCAGGCAGTAAGATATGTCTAGATTAAGAACGATAAGTAGGTAATTTCCTAAGGATGATAAGCAGATGATTTTCGACACGAAATGATAAGCAAAACTTTTGACATGCAGACACGGTCGAAGTCCAGACCCACTAATGCATCTAAACAACTATCAGTTAGACACACTAATGCAAGACCTAGTTCGCTAAGACCATCGCTCTAATACCAACTTTCATGACCCGTCCTAATCCATCTGGACGAATACATTACATTTAGTTGCATCGCGAGGTACTTGACCTCTATATGATACATTTTACAAACATTGCATTCGTTTTTAAAAGACAAACTTTCATTACATCGACAGTTGACAGGCATGCATACCATTTCATAATATATCCAACTATAATTGACTTAAAAATATTCTTGATGAACTCAACGACTCGAATGCAACGTCTTTTGAAATATGTCATGAATGACTCCAAGTAATATCTCTAAAATGAGCAAATGCACAGCGAAAGATTTCTTTCATACCTGAGAATAAACATGCTTGCAAGTGTCAACCAAAAGGTTGGTGAGTTCATTAGTTTAACATAAATAATCATTTCCATCATTTTAATAGACCACAAGATTTTTATTTTTCATTTCTCATAAATATACGTCCCATGCATAGAGACAAAAATCATTCATATGGATTGAACACCTAGTAACCGACCTTAACAAGATGCATATAGAATATCCCCTATCATTCCGCGACTCCCTTCGAACATGATAAATTCGAAGTACTAAAGCATCTGGTACTTTGAATGGGGCTTGTTGGGCCCAATAAATCTATCTTTAGGATTCGCGTCAATTAGGGTGTATGTTCCCTAATTCTTAGATTACCAGACTATAAAGGGGCATATTCGGTTTAATAATCCAGCCATATAATGTAGTTTTAAGTACTTGTGTCTATTTCGTCAAACATTTATAAAGCAGCGCATGTATTCTCAGTCCCAAAAATATATATTGCAAAATCATTTAAAAAGGGAGTAATGAAACTCACTATCCAATATTTTGTAGTAAAAATATTCACACAACAGAACTGAACAATGCAGGGTTGGCTTTGGATTCACGAACCTATATCAATTATATATCTATTAAAATATATAATATCAATTAAACAAGTTTTGTATATTAATATTAGACAAAATTGCATGGGGGTCCCTGTGGTTTGTTCGAAATAACAAGCGGAGTCCAAAAGAATTTTTTCACCTTGGGGGTTCACTGTGGTTTGCAATAGTTTCAGGGGGGGGGGGGTCCAATTGCCTAACACCGTTATCTTTTTCTGTTAACTTTCATCATGTGCATAGCATGTGAGGGTATAAACGTCATATTTGTTCACCTTGTCCTTTTATAATTTTTTGGACCCCGGTTGTTGTATCGAACAAACCACAGGGACCCGGTGCAATTTTGTCTTAATTAAATAATTTAATTTTTCTTTTCTTTTCTTTTTTTTCTCTTCAAATCACCCACTCCTGCTATTCTCGATTTCATTACTTCTTCACTTGCACATTTCAAAATTAAAACCCCATTATTAAATTATCTACCTGCACCCATTCTTCATTAAATTATATCTACATCTTCATATCATCTTTTTATTTATCATCAAAACATCAAAAAAAAAAAAAAAATCATCATCATTATCCATTTGTTCATGTTCATCAAACAACGCCATATCCTCATTATCTCTCAAAACCGAAACAAATCTGAAATTATAGATCTATATCATTATCATCATCAGATTCAGAAACAATAACATAACCAGATTCATCATTCATCTTCAACCATGTTCTTCATGTTCTTCATGTTCACAAAGTATCTTTTTAAATGTTCATATTTTACGCTATCTTAATATTTGTAATAAGAAATTCAAAAAAATAGGAAAAACAAAAATTATTTCCCCCTTCCTCTAACTTGTCACTTCCCTCTGAATCCTTATATATATATATATATATATATATATATATATATATATATATATATATATATATATATATATATATATATATATATATATGGGCAGGATCAATGGGGAAGTAACCAATCGGGGGGGAAGCAAATTTTTTTTCGTTTTTTTTTAAAAAATTTTCCGACATCAAGATCACACGAAAATATGAACATTTAGAAGAGATACTTAGTGATGAATGTTATTATTTAGGCGGGAAAATGATCGACAAAAATAACATTCAAGATAATATTGTTCGTGAAGAATATGAACGTTTTTTTTCTTCATGTTTTGTGAAGTAAAATTTAGCCCGATTTAGAGTTTAGGGTTTAGGGTTTACGGTTTAGGGTTTGGTGTTTTGGGTTTATTCCATAAACCTAAAACACCAAACCCTAAACCCTAAATTTCTAAACCCTAATATCTAAACCCTATAAACCCTAATATCTAAACCCTAATATCTAAACTCCAATAGCTAAAACCTCAACATATGCTCGAAAAACACGATAATTGTTATATATTACTTCTTTGAGCGTTTTCCCTCCAAAATAAAAACATTTATCACAAAATGTCTCTACTAAATGTTCATATTTTCATCCCATCTAAAATGTTCGTGAACAAGGTTTTTTCCAAAAATGAAAAAAAAATAGTTTTTGCTTCTCCCCGCTTTCCCCCGATTGGTTACTTCCCTCTTGATCCTACCACTATATATATATATATATATATATATATATATATATATATATATATATATATATATATATATATATATATATATATATATATATATATATATAGAAGTAAATTTTAGAAGGGAAAGGAAAAATAAACTTTATATTTTTTATTCAAAAACAAAGTTAATTATGAATGTTAAGATCGGGTGAAAATATGAACATTTTAAAAAGACATTTTGTGATAAATGTTACTCCCTCCGTCCTATATAAATAGTTCACAGAAAAAAAACACATAGTTTAAGGAAATGTCATAAAAGTATTGTACTTTCTGTTTACTTTTTATTTTTACCCTTACTTTTTTCTTTCTCCTTTAATCCTATCCACGTACATTAAGGGCATAGTAGAACTTAAGTTTCTTGTTCTTTTCTATTTATGGAAGTAGACTATTAATTTGAAACATCCCAAAATGGAATTCTGAACTATTAAAATGAGACGGATGGAGTATTACTTTGACCATAAAATGCTCGAAGAATAACATTCATAGCGATGAATGTTATAGCTGACGTCATCAAGAATAACATTCATCATGATGAATTTTATTCTTCGAGTGTTTTTTGGAATAAGAGTATAAGTAATTTGTTTTATGTAACATTAAAATTAGAGTTTGGATTTTATATGTTTTAATTTCTAAGGTTAGTATTTATTGTTTAGATTTAAAAATAAATAAAAACTTTTTTTTTCACACCAGGTTATCATACATCTGATGTATGATAATCAAAACTAATGAAAAATAACTAACGAAAAATGAAAACACTATTTAGGGTTTATAAATTAGGTTTCATAAATTAAAGTTTAGATTTTTGGGTTTAGAGTTTAAATTAGCGTTTAGATTTTGGGGTTTAGGGTTTTAGGATTAAAGATTAAACCCGAAACAATAAACCATAAATCCTAAACTCTAAAATCAGACTAAATTAAATTTAGAAAGAAAAAAATATCATATTTAGTTACCTACATCAAATATATGATAACCTGTTATGAATTTATTTTTCTTTAATAAATACATTTTTAGAATGTACACAATAAAAACTAACCCCCTAAATTCTAAAACCTAAATTCCAAATCCTACACCGACTAAATTTTATGAAATTTAAAGAATAATTTACTTATCCTCTTATCCCAAAAAGTTGTTTATCTCTTGATCTTTTTCATATATAATTTTCATATATATATATATATATATATATATATATATATATATATATATATATATATATATATATATATATATATATATATATATATATATATATATATATATATATATATATATATATATATATATATATATATATATATGGTCGTAATCAACAGGAAGTACTTTTTTAGTGGGTAAGGGGGGTTTTATTTTTTTTTTATTTTTACGCTTTTTTATTAAAAAAAATTTTTCCAACATTACGAGCATACGAAAATATGAACATTTAAAAAAGACACTTTGTGATGAATGTTATTATTTTGGCGGTAAAATGCGAAAAACTGATAACCTGCCGTATGTGTAATGTTATTCCTGAATGTTATATCATATGTGAAGTTTTTTTTCAAGATTTAGTCCAATTTAGAGTTTAGGGTATAGGGGTTAGGGTTTACGGTTTTGGGTTTAGTCCCTAAAACCAAAACCCTAAGCCCTAAACCCTAAACTCTAAACTGTTTGTGTTAAATTCAATTTAAATCCCAATTTCTAAACCCTAAACCCTAATTTCTAAACCCTAATAGATAAACCCTAATTTTTAACCCCTAATTTCTAAACCCTAAGTTCTAAACCCTAATTTTTAAACCCTAAAAAAAAACTCAGTAGCAAAATGAGATGACCCGTCCTAATCCATCTGGACGAATACATTACATTTGGTTACATCGCGAGGTATTTGACCTCTATATGATACATTTTACAAACATTGCATTCGTTTTTAAAAGATAACCTTTCTTTACATTGAAAGTTGACGGCATGCATACCATTTTCATAATATATCCAACTATAATTGACTCAATAATAATCCTGTTGAATTCAACGACTCGAATGCAACGTCTTTTGAAATATGTCATGATTGACTCCAAGTAATATCCTTAAAATGAGCTAATGCACAGCGGAAGATTTCTTTCATACCTGAGAATAAACATGCTTTCAAGTGTCAACCCAAAGGTTGGTGAGTTCATTAGTTTATCATAATCATTCATTTTCATCATTTTAATAGACCACAAGATTTTTCATTTCTCATAAATACACATCTCATATCAGGCATTTCGCAAACTGCATAGAGATAAAAAACATTCATATGGATTGAACACCTGTTAACCAACCTTAACAAGATACATATAGAATATCCCCTAGTATACAGCGCGCAGCTAATATACTAAATAATACCTCGAAGATATATTTATTTTTATATAACTATATTTATAACTAAATTAACTAAATTAACTAAATTAACAATATTTTTATATAACACTTGTACGTTTCATTAATAACTAAATTAACTATATTTATTTTTATATACATTAAATAGATAATTAATATTTATTACAAACATATTAATATATTTATGTTTTATGTAAATAATATATTTTTATATAGAAAATCTTTATTTGATATATTAATAATACTAATGATAATAATGATAAAAATAATAATATTAGTGTTAGAAATAATAAAAATGATAATAAAAATAATAATGATAAAAATAATGATAATTCTAATAATAATAATAATAATAATAATAATAGTAATGATAGTTCTAATAATAAAAATGATAATTTTTATAAAAAAAAATTAGTTTCAATAATAATACTACTTACATTAAAAATGATAATAATAATAATAATAATCATAAAAATGAGTAATAAGTAAATAACCTCAAAGAATTAGTCCTAAAAAAATGATAAAGTCCGGGTTTGAACCCGCGACATCCCGCTAACCCGATAATAACCTAAACCATTCCGCCATTTCAATTTTTCTTGAATTATAACCTACCCAAAAGTCTTTAACCCGTTTTTATTTCGGTCCAACTGGACACCATTCCATCCTCGGCCGAATATCAAATTCAAGTTCACGGCCCAAAATATATCATCGGCCCAATCATTCTAAAACCGAAGCCTAACATGAAATAAGAACATAGTCCAACAAAGATTACGGCCCAAGCTAAAAATAGGAGCATGTAGCCCAAGAAAACGAATCAATGGATTTAATCAGAATTAAGTCATCGAAGTTTTAATCACAAGTGGGGGAGGTAGGGTTAGTGTGTGTCGGCTAAAAAGGAACTAAAGAACACGCACTAGCAGCTTCAATTCATTATCATCTCCTATTCGAAAACATCATCATACATCATGATCCTCATCATTTTTGTCCATTACCATCATCATCAAAGTATCATGTATTTTCATCTTCGATTAACACCTTGTTCAACACATATCCTCCTATAATCATGTTGTAACATCATAACCTTCGTCATACATCATCATCATCATTCTAATGATCAAAGACAGACGCATATGACAGCAACAACAGTAGTTGTTCTAGTAAACAAAAAAAAGGTATATATATGTATACATATGCAGCTGCAACAGCATAGCATAAACCGTAAAATCATCGGTTTCATCTTCATTAACGTTCTTCTTTATTATCTTTAAAGCATCATTAATGTTCCATGATGCAACATCACGTACATGATCATTATTTTATAATAGGAAGTGGGTTGTGTTTTGATGACTTCGGCCCACAACAGAAAAATAATGCAATCAACATCAAGTGGATGTGTTAATTAATCGAATAGTGAATAGGAAAAAGCATTATTATCATCGCTCATCATGACCTTTACCAGATTGTTATTATCATCAATATTCTTTATCTAGTAAATACGGTTCATCATAACAAAATACACCATCATCTCTCATTGTTGTAATGAAAACAGAAACATAAGGAACAGCGAACCACAAAGGGAATTTGGTGATGGTTAAGGTTTGAAACAGTAACGGGGACAACCCTCAATTCCAGCACTCGACCGGAGTAGAAATAGAAGAAACAAACGGTTGTTAATGGCGGTTTGCGAGGGGTTAGAACAGCTAGACAACAGAAGCTGCTGCAGTAGCCTCTTCTTTTCTTTTCTTTTGAATTACTCGGGATTATAGTAGTAGTAGGATGTTCGTTGATGGTATTGTAGAGTGATGGTGAAAGGTGGTTGTGAGGGTGGTTTACAAAGTGGTAACGATGATGATTCAAAACTGAGTTTGATCAAGAAACATAAAATAAAACGCGTTTGATGTGGGTTTGGTATTGAGTTTATGACAAAGAAAATAAAAAGAAAGAGGAGAAAGAGATGGTTGTAAGTGGAAGCTTGATGGTGAACTGATGATATTTCGTGATGCATAATCATGGTGGTTTTTGGTTATTAAGATGATGATGGTGTGGTGATCTCATGGTTATAAAGAAAATCACAGCAACAGCAAACATAGTGATGCTGGCGGTTGTTTGTAGGTGTGGAGGACGTTGATGATAGAGGTGAGGTGGTGGCTAAAGATGGCCCCAGTGGAAGTAGGGTGGCGGTTTAAATGGTATACAGTTGGTGAGGATTAACAAGGGTGTGGTGAGTTTGTTTAGTGAGTGTGTGCTTCCATATGTACATGTATATGTATATATATAAAATTAAGTGAAGATTAAAATCAAAAACAGTGAGACTAGAAAGATATACAAAAAGATTCGTAACAATGGATTTGGTATGATGGGATTAGGAAATAAGATTCAAGTGTTAGAAGAAAACGAATGAGTAAGATTATTTAAGGAATACGTTAAAATATAAATATTGGATCGGCACTCATTTTTCAACTTTTGAGCGCTCTTGTGATGCACACATAAATAATTAATAATATTATAATAATATAAATAATAAAGGATCATAGCAGCCATCAACTTGTTCGCACACAGTTTTAAAACGGATATTATATAGTGTTCCGTTGTTAATTAGTAGCGGATAAAAGAATTTAGAAAAATCCAAAAATTTTATATTAAGTATATTTATTTTTTTTGGTCATTATGGTATAAAATTCAATCCTTAGTTTGTTAAATAAAAATTACATCAATTGTCCCTCCCAATTCTGGGTAAAATATAAAAAGTGCTAAAATTTAATAACTAGATCCTAAATACATTTTTAGTAAGCCTAAAATTTATAGAACACATTTTCGGATCACCGTTTATTTTAAAATCATAAGTTTGAATTTAACTTGCTTAATATCAATCGGAACATTAAATGAGTATTACAATCATCTAATATTTATTTTTAATATACTTTATTTATATATAGAGATATATTTTAAATAATAATTATTATAATATCTTATTTTTATTTTATTAATTTTTAACAACAACATATAATACTTCAATTTATATTTTGAATTATTATTTATATATACATACACCCATATCTATTTACAATTAATTGTTCGTGAATCGTCGAGAGCAGTCGAAGGTAAAATGATTTCATAAATTAGTTTAAAACTTTTGAAATTCAATTTAATAGACTTTGCTTATCGTGTCGAAATCATATAAAGATTAAGTTTAAATTTGGTCAAAAATGTCCGGGTCATCACAGATCCTACCCGTTAAAGAAACTTCGTCCCGAAATTTGATTGGGATGGTCATGGCTGACAATAAGTATGTTTTCATGATGCATACGAGCTGAGATTAGAGTTTTTATCATCAGTGAGTAATATGGATAAAACAATTCATTTATGTGAAAGGTACGATTGAAGCTATCACAAAAGAGTGTAAATGCAGGTTCGTCTTAACCGGTGACGTAGTCACGGTTGATTATCTGAATTCAAGGGAAAAGATAAAAGTATCAAGATATTATGGTCTTGATATTTTTTGAGGTTAGATAGAATGTAAGAGTCGTGTAACATGGCACATGATGACGTTATGATCTATGAATCATCACGTTTCATTGGAAACTCAGCATGACTTACTGTAATATAATCACGTTGATCAAGTGTCATTATATTACACTAACTCATGCATCAATTTCCAACACTACTTCAAAATCATTCATAATTCAGACTCGAATGTTTACAGAATATAGAAACTAACAGTTTCTTATATGATGTAACACTGATAGCGCGAAGAGATGAATTGATTTCAGATAAGATTAGTTATGAAAATATCTTCAGAAATATCAAGGATATTTATAATGAAAGATACGATGATATTTTAGAATTTTAAAATTAAAGTGTGATGAAGAAATTCATTCACAGTGATTTAGAGCGATTAAGGAGTAAGGTATTCACTAAAGATTTCATTAGAAACAGATTCATCGGGATTCTTTATGTACAAGTTTAGTCCTTGTAATTTGTTCAAAGTTTCAGGATGAGAGATCATAATTCTAAGGGATAAATGTTATATGTATATATAACTTTTGATGTAGAAAAGCTGCGAGATTCAAAATACTGATTGCTGATTTCCCGATACTTGGTATGGCAATTCTCGTTACAAGATGCCGAAGAGTTCATGATAAGACTTCAATAGATAAATATAGTGATTTGTCGAAGAGATTTAAGCCAAGGAGCAACGAGGTTGCTGGTACGTCTGCTGGTAATATGATGGAATATAAAAGGTTCCCCGGTAACAATAATAGAGCACACATATATATCAAGGTTATAATAAGGTTGTTTAGAACGAAAAGTCGAAGTTGACTTGTTGGAGCTGTGACAAAACTGGTGTAAGACCCAAATATTTATTGTACATAATGTATTTAAGGTGTACGATGTGTGAATGGAGTGTACACAGCATGTAGGTGTTGCTTGCTCGACCGTCGAAGAATACCGGACGTTGTTTGAGGTACAAGGTGTGTACGTACCTTTTCAACCCCAAATAAAGTTTGAGTTGATGTTTCAAAGCCTTACCATTGGATAGAATATCTTATTACTTTTCCAACGATATTTGATTCATCGAAAACGGAGTTACGGTCAAAAAGTTATGGCCAAAACAAGTTGCTGAAACCTGTTTTGGGCTCGACCACAATTTCCAGTTATTTGGAGCGGCGCTCCACCTGCTGGCGCGGCGCGCCGATTGCTGCAGAGGCAATTTTCAGCCTTTTTAAAAGGTTTAAATGAGGGGTACTTTGGTCTTTTCAATTAGGGTCGGTTTGGGGTCATCAAGACTGACCTAGAACTCCATTGGAGCTCATTTCTCACTCATCAAACACTCCCATCCTCAAACCCTAGAGAGAGATTGAGTTCTAGTGAGAGAGAACTCCATTTAGAGAAGAAGGAGGTTGTTTCGGGTCAAACCTCAAGCATTAAAGTTGTTCTACTCGTCAACGGCATCATTTTGGCGGTATTGGTAAGTTCTAACTCTGAATTTCATTGTTGATTTTGCTATTCAAAGTTAGGGTTTGAACTTGATTTGTTGATAAACCCATTTAGACTCATGAAGTGGGTTTAGTGATGCTAGTAATCGGGTTTATTGTTAGTGTTGGTGGATTTTGGGTTGGTGAACAAATTGGTTATGTTTAGGACTTGAAATTGAGTTTAATCACTTAAGTTAGTGATTATGGAAGTATTGAAACCCATTTAAGGTTATTTGGTTGACTAATTGTAACTTTGGGTCAAATTAGGGTTTGGTGGTGATTATGACCCATTTGGCGATTTAATGAGGTTTATAAACTTAAAATGGATTAAGTTGAAGTATTAAACCGAGTTAAATGTGTTTTGGTGTTAAAACTTGTAAATGGTGAGATTTTGACTTAATGGGTCAAAACTAGGGTTTTAGTGTCAAAATGGGTATGACGCGTGTTTAACACTTGAGTTCGGGTTTAATTGGCGTATTAGGACTGATAATGCTAAAAACGAACATATATTTCATAGCATTATTCCTCAAGAAAGACAAGCTTTTAGTTGCAATTGTTCTATTTACAAGAGATATTCGTTTAAATAATAAAAGGTGAAGACAAAAGGCAGATTCGACAAATTGAAGACAAAAAGGTCCAAAGAGCTAAAAAGTACAAGATACAATTAAAAAGGTTCAAAATATTGATGAGGAACGTCTCAAAATGACAAGAGTACAAGTTACAAGACGCAAAGTACGCGATTTAAAATAATACGCGAGGACGTCCGAAAATCCGGAACCGGGACCTGAGCCAAGAAGAAACGCCCGACGCAACGGACCAAAAATATCTAGTCTACTATGCACAAGAATATAATATAATATATATATAATTATATATAATTATATATTATATATATTATTATTATTATATTACGTCGGCAAGAAGAAAACAAAGTAGTTGGCTGAATCCAGGGTGGCCATGCGACTCGCATGGCCAGAAGCACAAAATCATGCGAGTCGCATGGTGTGAGATTGCTGGTCAGGTCCTATAAAAAGCCAGTTTTCTGCCGAGTTTTAATCACATCTTTTTCTCTTCCTCTTCATACGTAAATATATTTATATTTATAATTTATATTTTAATTTTAATTATAATTCTAATAATAAGGGTATGTTAGCGAATGTTGTAAGGGTGTAAGTCGAAATTCTGTCCGTGTAACGCTACGCTATTTTTAATCATTGTAAGTTATGTTCAACCTTTTTATATTAATGTCTCGTAGCTAAGTTATTATTATGCTTATTTAAAACGAAGTAATCATGATGTTGGGCTAATTACTAAAATTGGGTAATTGGGCTTTGTACCATAATTGGGGTTTGGATAAAAGAACGACACTTGTGGAAACTAGACTATGGGCTATTAATGGGCTTTATATTTGTTTAACTAAATGAAAGTTTGTTAATGTTAATATAAAGATTTACAATTGGGCGTCCCTATAAATTACCATATACACTCGATCGGACACGATGGGCGGGGTATTTATATGTACGAATAATCGTTCATTTAACCGGACACGGGAATGGATTAATAGCCACTAGAATAATTAAAACAGGGGTGAAATTACATTCAAGGGTAATTGGTGTAATTGTTAACAAAGTAGTAAAACCTTGGTTTACACGCAGTCGATAACCTGGTGTATTCATTAAACAAAGTATTAAAACCTTGTTACAATTCGAATCCCCAATTAGTTGGAATATTTATCTTCGGGTATAATAATAATTTGACAAGGACACTTGCAATTTATATTTATGACTGATGGACTGTTATGGACAAAAACCAGACGGACATATTGAATAATCCAGGACAAAGGACAATTAACCCATGGGCATAAAACTAAAATCAACACGTCAAACATCATGATTACGGAAGTTTAAATAAGCATAATTCTTTTATTTCATATTTTATTTCCTTTATATTATATTTAATTGCACTTCTAATTATCGCACTTTTATTGTTATTTAATCGCACTTTTAATTATCGTACTTTTAATTATCGCAATTTAATTTTATCGCATTTTTATTATTCGCAATTTCATTATCGTTATTTACTTTACGCTTTAATTTAAAGTCTTGTATTTATTTTATATTTTACATTAGGTTTTAACTGCGACTAAAGTTTTAAAATCGACAAACCGGTCATTAAACGGTAAAAACCCCCCTTTATAATAATAATATTACCTATATATATATTTGTATTTTTATAAAAATAAACTAATATAGCGTTGAGCTTTGTTTAAAGATTTCCCTGTGGAACGAACCGGACTTACTAAAAACTACACTACTGTACGATTAGGTACACTGCCTATAAGTGTTGTAGCAAGGTTTAAGTATATCCATTCTATAAATAAATAAATATCTTGTGTAAAATTGTATCGTATTTAATAGTATTTTCCTAGTAAAATAATAACTATTTTATACCCCTCTGCTTTGACATCAAGTATTTTTGGCGCCGCTGCCGGGGAACAATTCGCCGAAGCGAAACGCCATATTTTTAATTTTTAAGTTATAATTAGTTTTGGTAAAATTTATATTTTTAAAAAAATAAAAAAAAAATATACTTATATATATTTTTAAGATTTTTATTTACAAAATTATCAAATATTTCTATTTTTAGTTTTATAAAAATATAAGTTTTTATTTAAACTATATAAATATTTTATATTAAATTTTAAAACAGAAAAATTAAAAAATAGAAAAACAGAAAAAAAAAAAAAAAAATAAGTAATCGGGCCAAGGTACTGTAGCAGCCCAACTTTTGGCCTGGATCCGAACACCATGCGAGTCGCATGACCCACCCCCTTAAACCATGCGAGTCGCATGAGGGGTCTGACAGGGCCACATCCAAACCCTAATTCCGCATTTATTACGATTATTATTTAATTATTATTAATTAAACCCTAATACTATTATTATTATTATAATTAAGTTTTTAATTTATTTAGTTATTTTTACTTTTTGTTTAGTTTTATTATTTATTTACTTAATACTTTTATTATAAAATATAAAAATAATATTTTTATAAAATCTAATATTTTTATAACTTTTTATAACTTTTATATTTTGTCCCTTTTTAATCGTTGTAGCGTAATATTTATATTTTTCGCTCATATTTAATTTTAAACTTAGTTTTTGCTATAGTTATTTTTACTCCTAGATTTTTAGGCTTTGCCGTAGAATTCCTTAAGTGCTTTTTCTTTAGACTAAGATTTAGGTGCTTTAGAATTTTGCGACGCCTTTTTAAGTTTTAGTTTCTTTTTAAGTTATTTCCATTTGGGATTTAGTTTTTCCTGTAAGCTTTAATATTTTTAGACCTTTTACTATGTATCAATTATCATTCCAATTAGTAATTTCAATTTGTGATTATAATTTTAAGTTAGTTGTAGTAATAAGGTTAGGTTAGTAAAGTATTTTTAAGTTTTTATAAGTTTCTTTTATTTTTCCGTCACCTTTTATTTTTCAACCATTTTTTTTCTTTTTCAACCTTTTTCGACGAACTCTTTTTCTCTCTTATTTCTCGCCATTCTAGTTTTTAGGACTTAGAATTTTTTCTACTTCTTATCTAAATTTCTTAAAATTACGAAAATTTATTTTAAGTGGTTAAATTGATAGACATCAAAATTTTCTGGTTCGTAGTAATAGTTGGATTTGTACGTGGACCGGGTTATTGGAGCCAAACAGTCCTCAATTATATTGAGACCAAACGAATCCTGCCCCTCTGCTGCATCTTTTGGCTATTCGAAACGTGGGCAAAATCAGAAAAGTCTATTGATTGGATAACTTATTATAATTTTTCTTTCCTTTTTAAAACTAATAGGATATTCAGTGAATGCACCGAGCAAGACGTTCATCACCTTTTGTACGTTCACCACCTGTAACTCGATCAAGACATCGTTTAACAAATATAACCGCCGTTGATTTTTCTTTAGAATCGTCATCCAGTCGACCAAGTACTTCAGTTCAAATTTCCGATAATCCATTTTTTGAACCCAACCTCACAATTGAGAATCCAGAAAATATTCAGGGACGGTTCGTAGATCCTGAACCATTAAACTTTCCTCCGGAACCACCAATCATTCAAACAGAGATTGTTGAGGAACGAACTATTAAATCAGAATCATCTATTGATACCGATTCAACAAATTCAATTATGGAGAATCTGGAACCTTTAAGTATGGAAGACCGAATGAGAGCTAAACGCACTGGCCAAGGTCACGCAATTACTCATCCAGACATTAATGCGCCAGATTATGAAATCAAAGGACAAATTCTACACATGGTGACTAATCAATGCCAATTTAGTGGTGCGCCGAAGGAAGATCCAAATGAACATCTACGTACCTTTAATAGGATCTGCACACTATTTAAAATCCGAGAAGTGGAGGATGAACAGATATATCTCATGTTATTTCCCTGGACTTTAAAGGGAGAAGCCAAAGATTGGTTGGAATCGTTACCTGAAGGGGCGATCGATACATGGGATGTTTTAGTTGACAAATTTCTTAAACAATTCTTTCCTGCATCTAAAGCCGTAAGACTTCAAGCAGAAATTGTTACGTTCACACAGAAGCCAAATGAAACTCTATATGAGGCGTGGACAAGATATGGAAAGTTACTAAGAGGATGTCCGCAACATGGTTTAGACACCTATCAAATAGTACAAATATTCTACCGAGGATGCGACATCACTACAAGAAAAGACATAGATATAGCAGCTGGTGGTTCTATTATGAAGAAAACCGAAACTGATGCTTACAAAATTATTGATAATACTGCTTCCCACTCGCATGAGTGGCACCAAGAAAAAGATATCATTAGATCATCTAAAGCAGCTAGAGCCGATTCTAGCCATGACTTAGATTCCATTTCGGCAAAGATAGATGCTTTCGAGAGACGAATGGAAAAGATGACTAAGGATATTCATGCTATACGAATTAGTTGTGAGCAGTGTGGAGGACCACATTTGACAAAAGATTGTCTCAGTATTGAATTAACAATGGAACAAAGAGAGAATATTTCATACATAAACCAAAGGCCTGGAAATAATTATCAGAATAATTATCAACCGCCAAGACCGATTTACAATCAAAACCAGAATTATAACCGAAATATTCCATACAACAACCAACAAGGTCCTAGCAATCAACAAGTATCCAATAATACTTACAATCAGCAAAGACCAAATTTTCAAAACAAACCACCACAACAAACCGATGATAAAAAGCCGAATTTAGAAGATATGATGACGAAGCTAGTTGAAACTCAAACGCAGTTTTTCACATCTCAAAAACAAACCAATGAACAAAATGCTCAAGCATTTAGAAATCAACAAGCTTCTATTCAAAATCTGGAACAAGAAGTGAGTAACCTAGCAAGGTTAATAGGTGAAAGAAAACCGGGAAGTTTACCTAGCGATACAAATGCTAACCCCCGGAATGAAACAGCTAAAGCTATTACCACAAGAAGTGGTACAACACTTAAACCACCTGAAATACCTGTAACTTCTGATGAAACTATTCCTACTCCACAAGAACCACAACCCGATCAAGATAAGGAAAAAGAACCGGTAGTTGAAAAGGTTAATGAAGATAACACAGTTAAGGATAAACCTTATGTTAAACCATACCAACCACCACTTCCTTACCCGAGTAAAATGAAGAAAGAAAAACTTGAAGCCGAGCAATCCAAATTCTTGGATATGTTTAAACAGATAAATGTAAATCTTCCTTTCATTGATGTGATTTCAGGAATGCCAAGATATGCTAAATTCTTGAAAGATCTGATTACGAATAGAAAGAAAATGGAAGAACTCTCGGCTGTTACTATGAATGCTAATTGTTCAGCAGTTCTGTTGAATAAGATACCAGAAAAACTATCTGATCCAGGAAGTTTCACAATTCCATGTTTTCTGGGTAGTCTTAGTTCAATAGAAGCATTGGCAGACTTAGGTGCTAGTATAAATCTAATGCCGTATTCACTATACGCTAAACTAGACCTTGGAGAATTGAAACCAACCAGAATAAGCATACAACTAGCCGATAGATCAATAAAATATCCTAGAGGGATAATGGAGAACATGCTAGTTAAAGTTGGTACTTTAGTATTTCCAGTAGATTTTGTTGTTTTGGACATGGAAGAAGATTCTCAAGTTCCTCTCATATTAGGAAGACCATTCTTAAACACGGCTAAAGCAATGATAGACGTGTTCGGTAAGAAACTGACCCTAAGTATAGAGGATGAGAGTGTTACCTTTTCAGTTGATAAAGCAATGCAACAACCACAATCTGCAGATGATACATGTTATTATATTCAAACTATAGATGCACATGCAGAATTATTAGAAGAATTTCCAGAATTACAAGGAACAGGAGAATGTTCTTTAGGAGAAGGTAATGAACCAATTGATGAAGCTGAAATGTTAGCTACACTTATAGCTAATGGATATGAACCAACAACAGAAGAAATTCAAATGCTAAAAGAAGAAGACAGATATCGATATAAATCATCGATAGAAGAACCTCCGAAATTAGAGTTAAAGCCACTTCCAAATCATTTGGAATACGCTTATTTACATGGTGAATCTGAATTACCTGTAATAATATCGTCTTCTCTTACTGAAAATGAGAAATCACAACTCATTTCTGTGTTGAAAGCTCATAAACCAGCCATTGCATGGAAGATTCATGATATTAAAGGAATAAGTCCTTCGTATTGCACACATAAAATCCTTATGGAAGAAGGTCATAAAACGTATGTGCAACGCCAACGAAGACTAAATCCTAATATGCAAGATGTAGTTAAGAAAGAGATTATTAAACTGCTAGATGCAGGTTTGATATATCCAATCTCTGATAGTCCATGGGTAAGCCCAGTTCAATGCGTGCCAAAGAAGGGTGGCATGACTGTCATTACAAATGAGAAAAATGAGCTTATTCCTACTAGGACTGTAACAGGATGGCGTGTATGTATTGATTATAGAAAATTAAATGACGCCACCAGAAAAGATCACTTTCCCTTACCTTTCATAGATCAAATGTTGGAAAGATTAGCCGGAAATAGTTACTATTGTTTTCTAGATGGATTTTCCGGATATTTTCAAATTCCAATAGCACCCGAAGATCAAGAGAAAACCACATTCACGTGCCCTTATGGTACTTTTGCTTACAAACGCATGCCATTTGGACTTTGTAACGCCCCTGCAACCTTTCAGAGGTGTATGATGGCGATTTTTCATGACATGATAGAAGAATGCATGGAAGTATTCATGGATGACTTTTCAGTCTTCGGTGATACATTTAAATCATGTCTAGTTAATCTGGAACGAATGCTAATTAGATGTGAAAAATCAAATCTAGTACTTAATTGGGAGAAATGCCATTTCATGGTTAAAGAAGGCATCGTTCTTGGACATAAAATTTCAAAAGAAGGAATTGAAGTGGATAGAGCTAAAGTAGATGTAATTGCTAAACTTCCACATCCCACCAATGTTAGAGGAGTTAGGAGTTTTCTAGGGCATGCCGGTTTTTACCGACGTTTCATAAAAGATTTTTCTAAAATTGCCACTCCTATGAATAAACTCCTAGAAAAGGATGCGCCATTCATCTTTTCAGATGAATGTATCAAATCTTTTAATATTCTTAAAGAAAAACTCACTAATGCACCGATCATGATAACACCAAATTGGAATCTACCATTTGAACTAATGTGCGATGCAAGTGATTTTGCAATGGGAGCCGTTTTAGGACAAAGGATTGAAAAACGATTTCAACCTATATATTATGCTAGTAAGACATTACAAGGAGCACAAACGAACTATACAACTACTGAAAAGGAACTCCTTGCTATTGTCTTTGCTTTTGACAAATTTCGATCATATCTCGTTCTAGCAAAAACGGTGGTCTATACCGACCATTCTGCTCTTAGATACCTATTTTCAAAACAAGATGCTAAACCAAGATTAATCCGTTGGATCTTACTCTTACAAGAGTTTGATATTGAAATCCGAGATAAAAGAGGAGCAGAAAATCTCGCCGCTGATCATCTTTCTCGTCTTGAAAATCCCGAATTAGAAGTTCTGAATGAATCGGCCATACAAGACAACTTTCCTGATGAATATCTATTGAAGATAGATTATAAAGAAATCCCATGGTTTGCAGACTATGCAAACTACTTAGTTTGTGGATTCCTTGAAAAAGGATTATCGTACCAAAGACGAAAAAAATTCTTCAGTGATATAAAACACTATTTCTGGGAAGATCCACATCTGTTTAAAAGTTGTCCCGATGGAATAATACGCCGATGTGTATTTGGAGATGAAGCTAGTAAAATTTTAAACCATTGTCACACAGGACCAACAGGAGGGCATTATGGGCCTCAACTAACAGCAAGAAAAGTTTATGAAGCTAGATTCTATTGGCCTACAATTTACAAAGACGCACACCTTCTTTGCAAATCCTGTGATGCATGTCAAAGGGCCGGAAAAATAAGTCAACGTGATGAAATGCCACAAAATGTCATCCAAGTATGTGAAGTATTTGACATTTGGGGTATTGACTTTATGGGTCCATTTCCAAAATCTCATAATAATCTATATATACTCGTAGCCATTGACTATGTATCTAAATGGGCGGAAGCACAAGCTCTCCCAACTAACGATGCACGAGTTGTAGTCAACTTTTTAAAACATCTTTTTGCAAGGTTTGGAACACCGAAAGCTTTAATAAGTGATCGGGGTACTCATTTCTGTAATAATCAACTTGAGAAAGTTCTTAAAAGATATGGAGTAACTCATAAAATCTCCACCGCATATCATCCACAAACAAGTGGACAAGTTGAAAATACCAACCGAGCTTTAAAACGTATTCTAGAGAAAACCGTAGGATCAAATCCGAAGGAATGGTCCATTAAATTGGAGGATGCACTCTGGGCTTTTAGAACAGCCTACAAAACTCCAATTGGAACCACACCTTTTAGACTTGTTTATGGAAAAGCATGTCATCTTCCAGTAGAAATTGAACACAAAGCATTTTGGGCTTTGAAAACATGTAATCTTGATTTACATGAAGCCGGACGTCTACGATTAAGTCAACTAAACGAATTAGAAGAATTAAGACATGAAGCATACGAAAATTCGTTAATCTATAAAGAAAGAACGAAGAAATGGCATGATAAAAGAATCAGAAGTTCAAAAGAATTCAAAGAAGGAGACAGAGTTCTTCTTTTCAATTCACGATTCAAGCTATTTCCTGGAAAATTGAAATCAAGATGGTCTGGACCATTCATAGTCAAAAGAGTTTTCCCATACGGAACGATAGAATTGATAAATTCAAATGGGATTGAATTTAAAGTTAATGGTCACAGAGTTAAACATTACATACATGGTCCGATGGAAGTCGACAACGAAGTTAATCACAATTTCGACACCACAGCTAACTAAGTGTGGGGAGAATCAAGTCTTTAAAGGATAATATGTATTTCTGTTAGAGTTAGATTGTCTGTTTTCGTGTAGTTCTCGAAAATGGAACACGTATGGTCTTTCCCTAGCAGACCCTAAAGAACTAGTCTTCTCCCCCCATTCTGAATTTTTATTTTTTTTAGGTTTTTACGAAATGAAGACTGCCTGTGAATTAAACCATGGTCTAATGCTACACGCTTTGATCACTAAAAGAAATAATGATATACTACCGAGTGAATTAGTATCAGTAATTAGAGAAAGAATGGACGGAGTTAGAAAAGGATCCAGATGCGAAGATAATAAGTTACAATTTGGTAAAGGAAAATCAAAATCCGCAGCAAAAAGAAGAGCACGACACCTAGAACGATGTCACAAATGCGGAAAATGGTCACATGGAGGTAAATGTTCAAATAATCAAACCTATTCAAATACCGAATTTGTTACTTTATGCAGAGACGGACCGTTCATATGTTTAGAAGAAAAGACAATGAATGCTCGAGGTTACGCCTATGCAGCCATGGAAAACCAATTAAACCGACTATCTTATGAATATAATAGATCATATAACTAAGAAATCTATTTCACAGGTATGTCTGTACAGTTTTTATTTTTATTTCTATTTTTAACCTTTTGATAATAAACGCTAATTTGTTCGCTAAAAAGTATTAAATTGGTATTAAATAAAATTAGGTTTGGCGACCGAAATTATTGATATCGTTCAAAAATTTATTACATCACTGCGAAATTTAACGTTTATTCTTAAGGTATAAATATCTTTAATCAATCAACCCAAAATATTTCAAAAATTCGTCATGAGTTAAATTAGGTCTTGGAACCGAAATTACTTTACCGAAAAGAGGGGCGCATATTTTTGATAATATTTGATTGATAAAAGTGGGATAAAAAGACAAAAAGATTTTTAAATTTATTTTTACCATATTTTTAAAATTAATATTTAATTCTTAATTTAATATTGTAAACTTTGTAAAAACAATATTTTTAAAATTGTAAATATTTGAATTTTTTAAATTAAGTTTGGTGTGAATTTTTAATTTTTAAAATATGAATTTTTAATTTTATGCATTTCAAATTTTAAGTTTGGTGTGATTATTTTTTTTAATTTTGAATTTTATATTTAAGTTGTGTGAATTTAAAAACAAAAATTTACTTTACCTCATTAAGTTAAGAATATGATTTTTAAAAATTCGTCGTAAGTTGAAGACTAGGTCTTTGAACCGAAATTGCTTTACCCGAGGGAGGGACGAGAACTTTTATTAACATTATTTTTAATCTTATTGATTTAAAGTATGTCAAAAACATTAAAAAAAACCCAAAAATCTTAGCTTTTAAAATAATCGCTACAAAAAGACAAATTTTAAAATTTTGTCGAGGGACGGACTAGGGCATCGTCCCGAAACGACCTCGTCTTAAAAAGAAACAAAATTTTTAAAATTTTATTTAATTCTATGTTTTAAAAGTATAAGGTTTAATAAAAAAAAAAAAAAAAAAAAAAAAAAAAAAAATTAAAAAAAAAAAAATATACCTGGAAAATACCCCCATGCGAGTCGCATGGGGGTAGGCTACAAAGTCATGCGACTCGCATGACAGATAAAAACTGGACAGAATCAAAAGCTCAGCCGAGTTCTGCTTCTTTCACAAATACACACACATATACACGAAAACTCTCCCAAATCCTCTCAAAAATCCGCCATTTTTCACCAAATTTTTTGCAAAACTTCACAACAAACATGCCTAGATTCAGTATGATTATATTTGTATTGTATGTATTCTCTTTTATGCACAAAACAGGGTAAAACAACGCGTTTTCAAAGACTGGCATTAAGTTCAGCAAAAGCAAGTAATTTTGACGACAATGATGCAAAATGTATGTGAAATAACAACAAGACGGAATGAACAAATGACGTGCACCATTTATCATTCAGCAAACAAACGCCAATATATTTGGAAACTTTGGTAAAAATTTAATCATTTTCACACAAATCACCCTCAATAATTTAAATTGTTACTAATTTCTTGCAAATGAGGGCATTGCAAGATCTTAAGTGTGGGAAGGGGTTAAATTCTTTCGGATTTTAAAATTTTTATATTAAACACTTGGTTACCATTAAAAATACTAGTAAAGCAGTAGTTGTATTAGAATCTAGTGCTCTCTGATAAAAAAGAACAGCCCTAGTCTTATATACTGACTACCCAATTCGTTGTAAAATTTTTCAAAATTTTCAATTAAATGAATTCAAAATCATGTTTATACATATTTATGAACGATAAAACTAGGTTTTAACACCGAAATTATTGTTACCTCGGAAAGGACATAAATTGAGAAACAAACTAAAATGTTAAAATTCATTTAAAATGGAATAGAGGACGATAAAAAGGAAAATAAAAGCCAAGTGTGGGAAAATTTACCAAGTTATTTTAAACATATGTCACATATATTTGTAACAAATAACTGAAAATACTTTTGCTTTGGACTAAACTAAACTGTTTTACCCAATGAAAGAAAAGAAGAGATGGATCTACACGATGAATCAATTCCATCATTAAAAGGAAGTAAAGTCTTCCGAAAAAGACACGCGCTTCTTGATTTAGGTCATGAAGTTGTCGTTCAGACCAGCTGTAGGTTGACGAAAAATCTAGAAAAGTCATCACTAAAATCAGCAGGAAATCCACGGACCTCAGCATTAAACAGGGTCGCCAAGTGGTCAGATTTATCCTAACCATGAGAAGGATTTATCTTGTACAATGGGGGGGCACCATGCAAATTAGCTGGATAAGACTAATGAATCAGATCCCCAGAAAGGATAATCTCCTTAAAGATCAAAAATCAGCTTTTAAGCCTGATATTACTCAATCCTTGAGATTGACCTTAAAGATTGAGAATTCAAACTCATGGAATTCGATGATATCTAAACTCGAGCTTGAACGAGAAAATATTTTGATAAAAATTACAAACCGATTTGTTTTCTGAAAACCCATTTTCAATGCGTTCAATACCATTGAACGTAAAATCCTAGGAATTCACCTGGAATTCATTAGGTCACCTGAACTAAATCGGGTGTCAACCGTAAGAACGGTGGTTGCATAGCATGGTCGGAGACAGGACCTTGTGCCAGACCGAAAAATCAAAGGATGATCTTTACTATTGCTCCTACCAAGGATAGTTCTAGCATCCGACACGTTAAAAGACCATAATCATCTGCATGTCACGGGACATTGCCTTAACAGTTTCTTGTTCATCGTTTTCCTTTACAACCGGACGGTAGTTTACCGAAAGGTAATATACGGAACAAGTAAACTGGATGTGTTGCTTTCCAAATACAAGGTTAGCAAGTGGGTGACACAAAACCGCAAGTTTTGAGCTAAAATTTTCAAATCTGAAACCCACCAAACCCACAAAAATATTTTGCAAACACCGGTAAAGGGTTATTCCGGAAAACTAATCTAGGGTAAAAACTAGATTTCAAAAGATCAAATGTTTTCATAAAGATCCAATTTCCTTAATGGATCTAAATTTTTATAGTCATGTGGGACTGTAAACCATATCGTTACTACCATTGTTTATACCGCCGTATAGAAATCACTGATGTACAAAGTGTGAAGAATAAAGAAGTGATTCTAGTATTTCAATACGATATTGCTTGAGGACAAGCAACGCTCAAGTGTGGGAATATTTGATAATGCTAAAAACGAACATATATTTCATAGCATTATTCCTCAAGAAAGACAAGCTTTTAGTTGCAATTGTTCTATTTACAAGAGATATTCGTTTAAATAATAAAAGGTGAAGACAAAAGGCAGATTCGACAAATTGAAGACAAAAAGGTCCAAAGAGCTAAAAAGTACAAGATACAATTAAAAAGGTTCAAAATATTGATGAGGAACGTCTCAAAATGACAAGAGTACAAGTTACAAGACGCAAAGTACGCGATTTAAAATAATACGCGAGGACGTCCGAAAATCCGGAACCGGGACCTGAGCCAAGAAGAAACGCCCGACGCAACGGACCAAAAATATCTAGTCTACTATGCACAAGAATATAATATAATATATATATAATTATATATAATTATATATTATATATATTATTATTATTATATTACGTCGGCAAGAAGAAAACAAAGTAGTTGGCTGAATCCAGGGTGGCCATGCGACTCGCATGGCCAGAAGCACAAAATCATGCGAGTCGCATGGTGTGAGATTGCTGGTCAGGTCCTATAAAAAGCCAGTTTTCTGCCGAGTTTTAATCACATCTTTTTCTCTTCCTCTTCATACGTAAATATATTTATATTTATAATTTATATTTTAATTTTAATTATAATTCTAATAATAAGGGTATGTTAGCGAATGTTGTAAGGGTGTAAGTCGAAATTCTGTCCGTGTAACGCTACGCTATTTTTAATCATTGTAAGTTATGTTCAACCTTTTTATATTAATGTCTCGTAGCTAAGTTATTATTATGCTTATTTAAAACGAAGTAATCATGATGTTGGGCTAATTACTAAAATTGGGTAATTGGGCTTTGTACCATAATTGGGGTTTGGATAAAAGAACGACACTTGTGGAAACTAGACTATGGGCTATTAATGGGCTTTATATTTGTTTAACTAAATGAAAGTTTGTTAATGTTAATATAAAGATTTACAATTGGGCGTCCCTATAAATTACCATATACACTCGATCGGACACGATGGGCGGGGTATTTATATGTACGAATAATCGTTCATTTAACCGGACACGGGAATGGATTAATAGCCACTAGAATAATTAAAACAGGGGTGAAATTACATTCAAGGGTAATTGGTGTAATTGTTAACAAAGTAGTAAAACCTTGGTTTACACGCAGTCGATAACCTGGTGTATTCATTAAACAAAGTATTAAAACCTTGTTACAATTCGAATCCCCAATTAGTTGGAATATTTATCTTCGGGTATAATAATAATTTGACAAGGACACTTGCAATTTATATTTATGACTGATGGACTGTTATGGACAAAAACCAGACGGACATATTGAATAATCCAGGACAAAGGACAATTAACCCATGGGCATAAAACTAAAATCAACACGTCAAACATCATGATTACGGAAGTTTAAATAAGCATAATTCTTTTATTTCATATTTTATTTCCTTTATATTATATTTAATTGCACTTCTAATTATCGCACTTTTATTGTTATTTAATCGCACTTTTAATTATCGTACTTTTAATTATCGCAATTTAATTTTATCGCATTTTTATTATTCGCAATTTCATTATCGTTATTTACTTTACGCTTTAATTTAAAGTCTTGTATTTATTTTATATTTTACATTAGGTTTTAACTGCGACTAAAGTTTTAAAATCGACAAACCGGTCATTAAACGGTAAAAACCCCCCTTTATAATAATAATATTACCTATATATATATTTGTATTTTTATAAAAATAAACTAATATAGCGTTGAGCTTTGTTTAAAGATTTCCCTGTGGAACGAACCGGACTTACTAAAAACTACACTACTGTACGATTAGGTACACTGCCTATAAGTGTTGTAGCAAGGTTTAAGTATATCCATTCTATAAATAAATAAATATCTTGTGTAAAATTGTATCGTATTTAATAGTATTTTCCTAGTAAAATAATAACTATTTTATACCCCTCTGCTTTGACATCAAGGACCATTCTCACTTGTGTTAGTGATTATTTGTTAGTTTTGGGCACGGTTTGTGCTTGGAAGTGCATTTGGGTCGAAATTGCACTAAGTGATGAATTGGGTTGATTTGTAAATCCACTCTAAGTGTATTGTTGTAATTGTGATAATGGAATAGGTACTTTCCATTGGCGAGTTTCGGATTACTTGGAAGCATTCTTCAAGACTTCAAGGTGAGTGATAATATCCTATGTGCATATGTATGTGTAGGATGGGTGCGGGTCGGGTGAAGTGATTCTCGGCTATAGAGCTCACTTCACATATAGATGGATTTGATGGACTTTTGTATGAGTCCAATTGGCACGGTTGTGCGTTTTGGTTGACCATCTTTGGCGAAGTACGCGTTCGCGTGTACATTATCACACGTGGTTGTGATGTGGTTGATATAACCCCAATGGCGAAGGGTATAATATTGAGAAGTGAATCGCGTGTGTATTCGGATTCACGATGACGCGTGTGGTTTCGGTCATCTTATTGTATTGTGGAAATGAATCTCGTGTAGTTCGGATTCATGGTGACTCGTGTAGTTCGGTCATCTTATTGAGGTAGTAATCTCGTGTGGTTTCTGATTACTAAGGCTCGTGTAGTTCGGCCAACCTCGATGTTGTGAAGATAGTAATCTCGTGTGGTTTCGGATTACTAAGGCTCGTGTAGTTCGGCCAATCTTCATTGTGGTATTTGGTTCTCGGTATTGGGTTAAGGTGTTAACCTTGTTCGTTTATATTGTTCTATTAATGTATTGTTGTGTTGTAGCTAACCCTCCGGGTGTAGCTATTTGGCGTTGTTCACATCGTCGTTGGTGAACTTATATTGTTGTTGTATCTTTAGCTCGTTGCTTAGAGATCGTACGGTATGCTTAGTGTAGTGCCTTATATGGATGCCTCGATATGCGGTATTTGTTATTTTGTGGCGTGTCCATTTTATACATATATATGTATGTAGTATATTATCATTCACTAAGCGTTAGCTTACCCTCTCGTTGTTGACTCTTTTATAGATTGCATGCGGATGGTGGCTCGGGTAAGCGCGAGGATTAGAGGACTTGCATAATTTGCGTAGAAGGCTTGCTTTTGGATTTATTAGGATTGGGTAGCGTATCCCCAATCGCCATGCTCGGCTTTGTTTTGTATTAAAAGTCTTATGGTCGAAAATTGTATTTTGATACTTAAAGGGTAATTTGGGTCGATGTGGGCCCCGCTTCGTAAACATAATTTTATTAATAGAACGTGCTAGTTTTTATATATGGAACATGGGGTTAAAAGCGTTACGCCTAAATATGTCGGGAACTAGTCAAACATTTTCGCATTTAAAGACTTTCCGGACAGTCAGGTTTGGCGCGCCGCGCAGCCTATATGGCGCGCCGCGCCAGGTGGCAGTTCAGCAATTTTTTTTTTATTTTGTATTTTCACGTGGTTTGTTCGCGGGTTGGTTTGGGTTGTTACAAGTGGTATCAGAGCATGGTCTAAGGGATTTAGGTGACTTGAGATAGGTGCCTAGACTTAGACTTGTGTGTGCTTAAATTGTTGCGGGACTTGTAGGATTACGGGTCGAAATGGGTTTGGTTAGTGCCTTGGCTATAGGTTGACTAACATTTATATTAGTAATGCGAATATTATTAATATGTTGTTGTGTTGTGATAATAATTCTCGCGTGTGTTTGTACCGCGTAGAATTTTGGTTGTGTTTGTGTATATCATCGAGCGAGACGGTCGTTGTACTAACGAGTCGATGCGGCATGTGTGCGTAATAAGAACTTGCAAACCTTATTACGGGTGCAAATCGTGTCTAACAAGTGATGTACGATGAGTGTTTAGCAAGATGGGGCTGTGTCGTGCGTACGGTTTTACACGTTCGTGGACTAATCGTTTTGCATTCTTTAGAATGACGACGCGAAACGAGACCGAGGCGAATGACGTGGAGTTTAACGCTAGGGTTGCGGCCGCCGTTGCAGAGCAAATGGATGCGTTAGAAGAAAGAATGGAAAGGAGGTATTCCGAACTTCAAAGTAGTGGTGAAATGGAGCGTTATCTTAAGAGCTTCATGAGGACTAAACCCCCGATGTATGATGGAAAGCCGGATCCTTTGGTAAGCACAACTTGGATTTCGGACGTCGAAGGGTGTTTCCGTACTATTGATTGCCCTCCCGAGAGAAAGACGAGACTCGCTACGAGTTTGTTGCGGGGTAGGGCAAGGGATTGGTTGGATGGTAAGATTGATCTTGTCGGTGGCGAGACGTTTATGGCTTTATCGTGGGACGACTTTAAGGAGGAATTCTTCGAGGAGTTCCGGACTTCGGCCGATTTGTGGGAATTGCGTAATGAGTTGCGAAATTTGCGACAAGGATCTATGGATTTGAGTACTCTCAAGACGACCTTTATGGCAAAGGCTCGTTTTTGTCCGGAGTATTTGGGGAATGATCGTTTGTTGATGGGAGATTTATATCGGACCTTGAATGATGACTTGAAAAGTAAAATTAGCCGGGGTCAAGCGAAATCGTTTTCGGAATTATTCGACTTGGCTAGAGGTTTCGAGTCGTATTCACGATCGAAAAAGGGTGAACCTTCAAGTGAGCGAAGGGTCGTTTCTTATGGTGCTCCGAGTAAGAGGGCTAAGGGTCCGAGTGTGAGCACGGGTGGTACGCGAACAGGTATGTCGGATTCTAGTGCGGCTAGATGTTACAATTGTGGCGTGAGGGGTCACAAGTCTTGGGAATGTTCGGTACCAAAGGGTGATGGTATGGTGTGCTTCAATTGCCAAAAAGAAGGACATCGTAAGTCGGAATGTCCCAAGTTAGCGGGGACGGGTGTGGCCAGGAGACGTTAAGGTACGTTTAATTTTGATAAATATGCCTTTTGATCATTTATTAAATGCCGTTTGAGTTTGAGTTGTGTGCCTTTGTTGTGCATGTTATGCTATGGGTGACGTTCCTAATGGAAGTACCCTATGTTGATGATTGATTGACGGGCGAAGGGCGTAAGACTTGGTGCAACCAAGCATTCCTTAGTATTTGGGAAACGTTTCTACCAAGCCACGAAAATGGTTTTGGTGTTTGGTTGTTAAGCGCGTGTTCGCTTTGATGTTGAAGTGACGAATCATGAGGTTCGTCGGTTGGTTGGAACCCTTGAGATCGAGTGTTTTAAATCTCGATGTGTGTTGGTAATGGTGTCTTTATGACCCGACATTAGGTGCCTCTTTTATACCTACTAGCGTGGTGTTCGACTCCGATTGTGTTGCGGTACACTTTTCGTACAAAGTGTTTAAGGGTTGGTTAAAATCCTTCGTGTGCTCAAGGTTGGAGCAAGATGTGGTAATGGGTCGTGTGAGCCCAAATGTTGGTAAAGTCTACCTGTGGTAGCATTGTGCGGTTGTACGAGTTGTGGATATGGAACGTGGTTCTAAGTGGGGGAGTTACACTCCCGCACGAGGAAGTTTTAGTGTGAGATTTCGGATGATGCTATTGGTAGATCCGGAAAATGTTGTCGAGACCTGGTTGGGTCGATTTGTGGTAGAGTACAATTTCGGATAAATTTTACTTATGGTTTGGATTTGAATCATCACTGAGGTGGTAACGTGGTAAATCTCGTAGAGAGATAATGGACGTGTTTGGCGAGCAAGGTGAAATCCTCCGGTTAAGGGAGGTGTGTGTCGGGTTCTCTTGTGGAGAATTATTGTTTGGTACCTATGTTTGGTATAGGTGGTTCTTGCTCGATTATGGTATGGTTGTTTGATGAAGCATGATCTTTAGGGTCCGCTGACTTCATCATGGGAATACGTGATTGGTGGAGCATGACTTTCGGGGTCCGCTGACTTCATCATGAGCGTGGTGTTATATCGGTGAAGCATGATCTTCGGGTCCGCTGACTTCATCCGGTGTTGTGATCGGTGAAGCATGATCTTCGGGTCCGCTGACTTCATCCTGTGTTGTGATTGGTGGAGCATGACCTTCGGGGTCCGCTGACTTCATCAAGGGAGTAGTGTTATGTCGGTATGGTGTAACACTATCGGGAAATGCGAGTACCGGTGGGAAATGCGAGTACCATTCCTATGTTGAGATTGTGAATCGCGTGTGGTTTCGGATTCACGATGACGCGTGTAGTTCGGTCATCTTATTGGAATGAATCTCGTGTAGTTTGGATTCATGGTGACTCGTGTAGTTCGGTCATCTTATTGAGGTAGTAATCTCGTGTGGTTTCGGATTACTAAGGCTCGTGTAGTTCGGCCAACCTCGATGTTGTGGAAGTGAATCTCGTGTAGTTCGGATTCACGAATGACTCGTGTGGTTTCGGTCATTGTATTGAGGAGTGACTCTCGTGTAGTTCGGATTCACAATTGACTCGTGTAGTTCGGTCATTCCTCCGGGATAGTGACTCTCGTGTAGTTCGGATTCACTATGGCGCGTGTAGTTCGGCCATTCCTGATTGTTGTTATGGTGAAGGTAGTGAGTCGCGTGTAGTTCGGATTCACTAAGGTGCGTGTGTTTTCGGCCAGCCTTCGTGTGTTGTGTGATTAGTGATGCGATAGCCATGTTTCGCTCACGTGTTGTTACGGGTGTGACGATAGTCGATTTTGTACACCATGGGATTAGCGTCGCCATAGTCGCTTGGGCGCTACCGGTTTCTAACCGTTGGATTATGATGTTACGATAGTTGCGTATTGGTCGTATTGCGCACTACAATGGATGTTTATTGATTGATGGGATCCGTAAGGATTAGTTTGGTTCGGTCTTCATCGTTCCGGGTTGTTGACCCTAGGTTGAGACTTGGTTGCTTCTAGCATTGTAATCGGTAATAGTACGCTAAGGGATTGATATCTCGGTACGAGATTAGTTGAGTTTCTCCCGATGTTGGGGTAGGAGCATGGTTTTAGTGCTCGGATTGTGGTTTTGATAAATCGTGGGTGACGATTTTAGTGGTTAAAGGTGATTCATTGGGAAGAATTATCTAGGAAAATTCGTATTGGACTTATGATTGAGGATCGTTGAGTAGGTCCGGATTGGTTAAGTGGAGAAGATCACGAGGACGTGATTGATTCTAAGTGGGGGAGAGTTGTAAGACCCAAATATTTATTGTACATAATGTATTTAAGGTGTACGATGTGTGAATGGAGTGTGCACAGCATGTAGGTGTTGCTTGCTCGACCGTCGAAGAATACCGGACGTTGTTTGAGGTACAAGGTGTGTACGTACCTTTTCAACCCCAAATAAAGTTTGAGTTGATGTTTCAAAGCCTTACCATTGGATAGAATATCTTATTATTTTTCCAACGATATTTGATTCATCGAAAACGGAGTTACGGTCGAAAAGTTATGGCCAAAACAAGTTGCTGAAACCTGTTTTGGGCTCGACCACAATTTTCAGTTATTTGGAGCGGCGCTCCACCTTCTGGCGCGGCGCGCCGATTGCTGCAGAGGCAATTTTCAGCCTTTTTAAAAGGTTTAAATGAGGGGTACTTTGGTCTTTTCAATTAGGGTCGGTTTGGGGTCATCAAGACTGACCTAGAACTCCATTGGAGCTCATTTCTCACTCATCAAACACTCCCATCCTCAAACCCTAGAGAGAGATTGAGTTCTAGTGAGAGAAAACTCCATTTGGAGAAGAAGGAGGTTGTTTCGGGTCAAACCTCAAGCATTAAAGTTGTTCTACTCGTCAACGGCATCATTTTGGCGGTATTGGTAAGTTCTAACTCCGAATTTCATTGTTGATTTTGCTATTCAAAGTTAGGGTTTGAACTTGATTTGTTGATAAACCCATTTAGACTCATGAAGTGGGTTTAGTGATGCTAGTAATCGGGTTTATTGTTAGTGTTGGTGGATTTTGGGTTGGTGAACAAATTGGTTATGTTTAGGACTTGAAATTGAGTTTAATCACTTAAGTTAGTGATTATGGAAGTATTGAAACTCATTTAAGGTTATTTGGTTGACTAATTGTGACTTTGGGTCAAATTAGGGTTTGGTGGTGATTATGACCCATTTGGCGATTTAATGAGGTTTATAAACTTAAAATGGATTAAGTTGAAGTATTAAACCGAGTTAAATGTGTTTTGGTGTTAAAACTTGTAAATGGTGAGATTTTGACTTAATGGGTCAAAACTAGGGTTTTAGTGTCAAAATGGGTATGACGCGTGTTTAACACTTGAGTTCGGGTTTAATTGGCGTATTAGGACCATTCTCACTTGTGTTAGTGATTATTGGTTAGTTTTGGGCACGGTTTGTGCTTGGAAGTGCATTTGGGTCGAAATTGTACTAAGTGACGAATTGGGTTGATTTGTAAATCCACTCTAAGTGTATTGTTGTAATTGTGATAATGGAATAGGTACTTTCCATTGGCGAGTTGCGGATTACTTGGAAGCATTCTTCAAGACTTCAAGGTGAGTGATAATATCCTATGTGCATATGTATGTGTAGGATGGGTGCGGGTCGGGTGAAGTGATTCTCGGCTATAGAGCTCACTTCACATATAGATGGATTTGATGGACTTTTGTATGAGTCCAATTGGCACGGTTGTGCATTTTGGTTGACCATCTTTGGCGAAGTACGCGTTCGCGTGTACATTATCACACGTGGTTGTGATGTGGTTGATATAACCACAATGGCGAAGGGTATAATATTGAGAAGTGAATCGCGTGTGTATTCGGATTCACGATGACGCGTGTGGTTTCGGTCATCTTATTGTATTGTGGAAATGAATCTCGTGTAGTTCGGATTCATGGTGACTCGTGTAGTTCGGTCATCTTATTGAGGTAGTAATCTCGTGTGGTTTCGGATTACTAAGGCTCGTGTAGTTCGGCCAACCTCGATGTTGTGAAGATAGTAATCTCGTGTGGTTTCGGATTACTAAGGCTCGTGTAGTTCGGCCAATCTTCATTGTGGTATTTGGTTCTCGGTATTGGGTTAAGGTGTTAACCTTGTTCGTTTATATTGTTATATTAATGTATTGTTGTGTTGTAGCTAACCCTCCGGGTGTAGCTATTTGGCGTTGTTCACATCGTCGTTGGTGAACTTATATTGTTGTTGTATCTTTAGCTCGTTGCTTAGAGATCGTACGGTATGCTTAGTGTAGTGCCTTATATGGATGCCTCGGTATGCGGTATTTGTTATTTTGTGGCGTGTCCATTTTATACATATATATGTATGTAGTATATTATCATTCACTAAGCGTTAGCTTACCCTCTCGTTGTTGACTCTTTTATAGATTGCATGCGGATGGTGGCTCGGGTAAGCGCGAGGATTAGAGGACTTGCATAATTTGCGTAGAAGGCTTGCTTTTGGATTTATTAGGATTGGGTAGCATATCCCCAATCGCCATGCTCGGCTTTGTTTTGTATTAAAAGTCTTATGGTCGAAAATTGTATTTTGATACTTAAAGGGTAATTTGGGTCGATGTGGGCCCCGCTTCGTAAACATAATTTTATTAATAGAACGTGCTAGTTTTTATATATGGAACATGGGGTTAAAAGTGTTACGCCTAAATATGTCGGGAACTAGTCAAACATTTTCGCATTTAAAGACTTTCCGGACAGTCAGGTTTGGCGCGCCGCGCAGCCTATATGGCGCGCCGCGCCAGGTGGCAGTTCAGCAAAAAAAAATTTATTTTGTATTTTCACGTGGTTTGTTCGCGGGTTGGTTTGGGTTGTTACAACTGGCTATCTCGAACAGGAATTGCAAAGTTCTTTTCGGTAATAATAACGCTAAAGGAATTAACACAGCTTTGTGTTAAACGTTTACTCAGTTTCTGAGAGTTTTTCAGGTGCTTAACTATATTCTTCAATCTTTTCTTTCGTAGATGAAGTGCGGTTTGTTCATCATCTAGATTGAGGTGTTTTCAAGAATCATGAAAGGTTTGAACGCAGATTGTAATCATCAAGATACAAATGAGGTTTAAGATGAAATCAAGTGGCAAACTTGAAGAATTGTTTAGTTTCATATGTTATAATCAATATTTTAATTCATTTTAATTGTCCAATGTTATTAGTCCACAGTCGATAGTCCACAGTTGACAATCCAATAATTCATATATAGTTTAATATATAATATTCGAATTAATTAATACGTATCGTGACCCGTGTACATGTATCAGACTCGATCACAACTCAAAGTATATATATTATTATAGAATCAACCTCAACCCTGTATAGCTAACTCGATCATTACTGCATATAGAGTGTCTATGGTTATTCCAAATAATATATATAGATGCGTCGATATGATATGTCAAAACCTTGTATACGTGTCCCGATATTTAAAGTGCGTAAAATAAATAACAGAAATTAAATGACGATAATTAAAATTGCCAGAATATAAATTGCGATAATTAAATTGCGATAAATAAAATGTAATCAGTTAGCTAGGAACAGTTAGCGTGGATTCTTAACAAAAAAACTCATAATTAATTTGTTTGTTTCTAACAAATTTTATTTTGTCCAATGTTTTCTTCATTATGCCACTTGTTGGATTCTGATAGAACAAAATCCAAATATGAAATTGAATGAAAATGGTTATTCAGCGGTGAATGGATACGTATATCTGTGGATGTAAGTAGGATAGTAAATGACTGTTGAATTAGATTCGAAGAATGTACAGTTTAACTTATTAATATGAAATCTAAATATTCCTAGGGTATTACCTACCCGTTAAAATATTTTCACCATTAACAGTTTGTATAAAAGAATTTTTAATTACGATCTTTATGAAAATATGCTTACATATATATTTTCTTCAGATGTAATCACGAATTTATAGATATCGATTGTTAAATCGTTGATGAAATATGTGAATGATAACATATGTGAATTAACAATGATAGAAGCTCTTTAAAGCTTCTTTTATCTTTCTCGGGTATTACCTACCCGTTAAAAATTCACACGTCATAGTTAATATGAAAAGAATTTTTATTACGATCTCGAGATATACATAAATATATATACATATATCTTTCAGTCGTGAACAGAAAGTAATGAATTAATATTTCATAATTCATCATTCTCGGTACTCTTCGGTGTCTGTGGTGCTTACGGAGCTCTTGGTGATGTAAATGATGCCGGTATTTGTGGTGTTGCTGTTGGTGTTGGTACTGCTTGTGGTACCTGCGTAGTAGATGCGAGCCTAGCTTCCAAATCGAACACTGTCACCTCTATGGTTTCTACTTTACGCTCGAGTCTATGAATTAGTTCTACCCATTCTTCCGTAATGTTTGTCAATTCTTGATATTTAGTTTGAAGTCTTCCAACTTCTTCTAATAATCCTATCTGATTAGAATTCAGGAGTAGAGGACGAATACTATATTTAACGACATCGAGTCAACCTTCGAGGCAGAAAATCCGTGCGAAAAGAGTGAAAACGTAATTGCGAACAGGTTCGCCGGTAAGCGGATTGAGCACTCCGACGTTAGGTGGTAAGTTCGGCTCGTGATATGGAGTACCTTCTTCATTTCTCCATAGGGTAAGTATTTCGCGAACCCATCCCCATTTTCTAAAGAAATCACGGTAGTTGATTGGTTAGTGCGCTCCCGTCACGCTGTCTTCGGAGTCAGAGGAACTTGGTCGATTCGTAGAGGCCATCTTACGCGATCACAGAAAAGATTATTGGTATGAAAAGTTTAGTGACAGCAAATGATAGTTGGATGGTATTCTCAATGCATAATATGCATAGATATATATAGTACCAGGATCCCTTAAATTACGGAGAAATTTACGGAAGATATCAGGCAAAGTTTCTAGTAATAGATACGCTAAGATATTAATTTTGTCTATACACTATTCATGCAATCCAGGCAGTAAGATATGTCTAGATTAAGAATGATAAGCAAGTGATTTCCTGAGAATGATAAGCAGGTAATTTTTGACATGAAATGATAAGCAAAACTTTTGACATGCAGACACGGTCGAAGTCCAGACTCACTAATGCATCTAATCAACTATTAGTTAGACACACTAATGCAAGACCTGGTTCGCTAAGACCACTGCTCTGATACCATATGAGACGACCCGTCCTAATCCATCTGGACGAATACATTACATTTGGTTACATCGCGAGGTATTTGACCTCTATATGATACATTTTACAAACATTGCATTCGTTTTTAAAAGATAACCTTTCTTTACATTGAAAGTTGACGGCATGCATACCATTTTCATAATATATCCAACTATAATTGACTCAATTATAATCCTGTTGAATTCAACGACTCGAATGCAACATCTTTTGAAATATGTCATGATTGACTCCAATTAATATCCTTAAAATGAGCTAATGCACAGCGGAAGATTTCTTTCATACCTGAGAATAAACATGCTTTCAAGTGTCAACCAAAAGGTTGGTGAGTTCATTAGTTTATCATAATCATTCATTTTCATCATTTTAATAGACCACAAGATTTTTCATTTCTAATAAATACACATCTCATATCAGGCATTTCGCAAACTGCATAGAGATAAAAATCATTCATATGGATTGAACACCTGGTAACCGACCTTAACAAGATGCATATAGAATATCCCCCAGTATACAGCATGCACCTAATATACTAAATAATACCTCGAAGTACTAAAGCATCCATACCCTGGATGGGGCTCGTTGGGCCCGATAGATCTACCTTTAGGATTCGCGTCAATTAGGGGCCATTTCCCTAATTCTTAGGTTACCAGAGTTGAAGGGGCGATATTCGGTTTAATAATCCAACCATATAATGTAGTTTTAAGTACTTGTGTCTATTTCGTAAAACATTTATAAAAGCAGCGCATGTATTCTCAGTCCCAAAAATATATATTGCAAAAGCATTTAAAAAGGTAGCAAATGAAACTCACGATACAATATTTTGTAGTAAAAATATGCATACGGCGGAACTGACCAATGCAAGATTGGCCTCGAATTCACGAACCTATATCATTTATATATATGTTAACACATATAATGGTAATCGAACAAATTTAGGTATTATTATTATTAATTGTCATTTTAGTAACTTGTACGTTTGATTAATAACTAAATTAACTATATTTATTTTTATATACATTAAATAGATAATTAATATTTATTACAAACATATTAATATATTTATGTTTTATGTAAATAATATATTTTTATATAGAAAATCTTTATTTGATATATTAATAATACTAATGATAATAATGATAAAAATAATAATATTAGTGTTAGAAATAATAAAAATGATAATAAAAATAATAATGATAAAAATAACGATAATTCTAATAATAATAATAATGATAGTTCTAATAATAAAAATGATAATTTTTATAAAAAAAATTAGTTTCAATAATAATACTACTTACATTAAAAATGATAATAATAATAATCATAAAAATGAGTAATAAGTAAACTACCTCAAAGAAGTAGTCCTAAAAAAAATGACCAAGTCCGGGTTTGAACCCGCGACATCCCGCTAACCCGATAATAACCTAAACCATTCCGCCATTTCAATTTTTCCTGAATTATATCATACCCAAAAGTCTTTAACCCGTTTTTATTTCTGTCTAACTGGACACCATTCCATCCTCGGCCGAATATCAAATTCAAGTTCACGGCCCAAAATATATCATCGGCCCAATCATTTTAAAACCGAAGCCCAACATGAAATAAGAACATAGTCCAACAAAGATTACAGCCCAAGCTAAAAATAGGAGCATGTAGCCCAAGAAAACGAATCAATGGATTTAATCAGAATTAAGTCATCGATGTTTTAATCACAAGTGGGGGAGGTAGGGTTAGTGTGTGTCGGCTAAAAAGGAACTAAAGAACATGCACTAGCAGCTTCAATTCATTATCATCTCCTATTCAAAAACATCATCATACATCATGATCTTCATCATTTTCGTCCATTACCATCATCATCAAAGTATCATGTATTATCATCTTCGATTAACTCCTCGTTCAACACATCTCCTCCTATAATCATGCTGTAACATCATAACCTTCGTCATACATCATCATCATCATTCGTATGATCAAAGACAGATGCATATGATAGCAACAACAGTTGTTGTTCGAGTAAACAAAAAAAAGGTATATATATGTATACATATGCAGCCGCAACTGCATAGCATAAACCATAAAATCATCGGTTTCATCTTCATTAACGTTCTTCTTTATTATCTTCAAAGCATCATTAACGTTCCATGTTGCAACATCACGTACATGATCATTATTTTATAATAGGAAGTGGGTTGTGTTTTGATGACTTCGGCCCACAACAGTAAAATAATGCAATCAACATCAAGTGGATGTGTTAATTAATCGAATAGTGAATAGGAAAAAGCATTATTATCATCGCTCATCATGACATTTACCAGATTGTTATTATCATCAATATTCTTTATCTAGTAAATACTTTCATGACCCGTCCTAATCTATCTGGACGAATACATTACATTTGGTTACATCACGAGGTACTTGACCTCTATATGATACATTTTACAAACATTGCATTCGTTTTTAAAAGACAAACTTTCATTACATCGACAGTTGCCAGGCATGCATACCATTTCATAATATATCCAACTATAATTGACTTAAAAATATTCTTGATGAACTCAACGACTCGAATGCAACGTCTTTTGAAATATGTCATGAATGACTCCAAGTAATATCTCTAAAATGAGCAAATGCACAGCGGAAGATTTCTTTCATACATGAGAATAAACATACTTTCAAGTGTCAACCAAAAGGTTGGTGAGTTCATTAGTTTAACATAAATAATCATTTACATCTTTTTAATAGACCACAAGATTTTTATTTTTCATTTCTCATAAATATACGTCCCATGCATAGAGACAAAAATCATTCATATGGATTGAACACCTGGTAACCGACCTTAACAAGATGCATATAGAATATCCCCTATCATTCTGGGACTCCCTTCGGACATGATAAATTCGAAGTACTAAAGCATCCGGTACTTTGGATGGGGCTTGTTGGGCCCAATAGATCTATCTTTAGGATTCGCGTCAATTAGGGTGTCTGTTCCCTAATTCTTAGATTATCAGACTATAAAGGGGCATATTCGATTTAATAATCCAGCCATAGAATGTAGTTTTAAGTACTTGTGTCTATTTTGTCAAACATTTATAAAGCAGCGCATGTATTCTCAGTCCTAAAAATATATATTGCAAAAGCATTTAAAAAGTGAGTAATGAAACTCACTATCGAATATTTTATAGTAAAAATATTCACACAACAGAACTGAACAATGCAGGGTTGGCTTCGGATTCACGAACCTATATTAATTGTATATCTATTAAAACATATAATATCAATTAAACAAGTTTTGTATATTAATATTAATATACTTAATAATTTGTAGGTTAAATAGTTTAATTATAACTATTTTGTATATTTAAGATAAAAAAATTAATATATGTATATATATGATTATATTAAAATATGTTTATTTGTTATATATAACTTAATTAATATTTTATAATAATAACATTTTATTTAAATCAAAATATAATATTAGTATAGTTAGGATATAAGTAAAATATATGTGTGTATATATATATATATAAATATTATTTGTTTATTTAATAATAATTATATTATAATACTTAAAATAGTAATAGTAATAATATTAGTGTTAATAATAATAATAACAGAATTGTTATTGTTAATAATATTAATATTAATAGTAATAATACTTAATAATAATTGTAATTATAATAATAATAGGATTTAATAATGATAACCATAATAATGTTAAAAATAATACTAAATGAAAATTCTTATGACACTACTAATAATGATAATACTTAATAATAAATAAAATGTTATATGTTAATAAAAATAGTGATATTTATAATATTTGTAATATCACTAATATTAATAATAATAATTGTAGTAATAATAATACTAATAATAATAATTGTAGTAATAATAATACTAATAATGATAATAATAATAATAATAATAATAATAATAATAATAATAATAATAATAATAATAACAATAATAATAATAATAAAAGTAATAATAACAATAATCATAATATTTAATAATTACTAATAATAATAAGGATAGAAATAACATAAAAGTGTATACCCTCTCCAAGCTTTTTCTAAAAAGAAGTGCTCCAGACAAGATTCGAACCCTCTACCTCTCACTCACTCGACACAACCCATGACCAACTGCTCTGTTGTTATCTTTCTGTTTTAATTTACGTTTTATTTCTATTTAACCCGCGTCCGATTCGTTTATCTTTTTCATGTCATCACCATCTTCATTTCATCATCTTCCTTTCATCACAGGATCTTTGATTATTATTATTTTTATTACATCATCATCGTTATTTAAACATCATCATCCTTTATATTCATCTTATCAGGAAATAGCGAAGTATAATGCAGTAAACGAAATAGATTAACACTTGTATGTGTATTGGGCTTATTATTACAAACGGTTCACGGCCCAACTTTACACAAATCCATCTAGCAACTATGGCCCAATTTGTTAACATGCGGTGGCCTAACCTCCAAATCAAAAGTTTGAATATATAATAGGATATATATATCTAGCTGATAGGGATTTGTGGGGTTGTATGTTCAACAGAAAGAGATACACCAAGTGCATCACCTTTCATCATTTTTCCTTTAAAAAATCACGACATTATTATCATCTACCTTCTTTTTATTTGCGTTATAAATATCACTCTTTTACATAGTAACAGATTCGATGAGTAGCAGTAGCAACGTGAATCGAAAATGGCTGAAATATTTAACAATCGAAGCAGTAGTAACAGTGATACGGTTGTGGTTGATGGTTGTTCTTGAGCTGAAAGGCAACCGGCAGAGTAATAGAAAAATGGTGGATGATGGCGGTAGGCTGTGGTGGTATTTGTGTTGGTCTCAAAAAGAAAGAAAAGCTATCCGTGTGCAAGCTTGGCGAATGATGGTGATGAAATGGGTTTTTAATTTAGAACACAAACAAACCGTGAAGGTAGTCTGATCATGATGTAACGACGATGGTGTATGGATTAAGTGTGGCTACCATGGTTCACGAAGATGAAATAACAATAAAAATGGTGATGATAAAGATGGTTTGAATGGTGATCTTGGTCTCGGTTCAATAATAACAAGTAGGTCTCTAAGTCCAAATGGCAAACGAGTAATAGCTTGCAATCGAATGTGTTTGAATGTTTGTTTTGATGGAGGGTTGTCGATGGGGTTGGCCAAGGTGAGAAGTAGAAGATGAAGAGTGGCGATAGATGGTGGTGATTGGCAGTTTAAGGTGATTGTAGGGTGGCGTAAAGTGCTGATTGGTCGACCAAAAGAAGAAGAAACATAAGCAGAAAACTAGTGTAATTGGTAGATGGTTTGTGTTGGTGTTTTGTTCCAAACTAGACAGGTATTGAAAGGCGAGTAATATTAGATCGTTTAAGATATGGGTCTGACCGAAGGTGAGGTTTTGGGTTCCAATCAAAAAGCAACATCAGGAACCGATTAACACCTAGTTTGATGGTTGGTGTTTGTTAATGGAAAAGGAAACGGAAAAGGGAAGAAAGAAATAAGAAAATGGGTTATGTGATGGTGTTCATGTTTGCAGAAGAATGGCAAAGTGATGGGTGGTAATGTTTGTTCAAATTATGAAACGGATAAAGAATAAATGGTTGGTTATGTATGTAAGTTGGCATATCTCTCAATCATATATGTATACATATATAATTGAGATGGTGGAATCCAACAAACTAACACAGTGAAAGGTGGCTCCATTGTTTAATTCACGGGAGTAATCTACTAGTATCTTTTGATGATTGAATCCACCCACACAAGTCACAAGTGTATATATAATACATATATATATAAGTTTTAATAATATAAAACTAATATTAATCAATCATAATAATAATTATAATATAATATAACTAAAACATGTGCATTGTAAGATAATAAAAAAAAATAATTAGTAGCCTCAAATGATTTACTCTACCGAGACTATATAGCGGACTGGGTTTCGTGATCCGTTATTAATCAGTGGCGGATACAAAGTCTTCAGAAAAATCCCACATTTTTAAGTTAATAATATTTATTTATTTTGGTCATTATAGTATAAAATTCGTTCATTAAATATTAAATAAAATTTACATTAATTGTTCACTCCCAACCCCAAGTAAAATATAAAAACTTTTAAAATTCAACAAAAAGTTCTTAAATATATTTTTAATAAGTCTAAAAATTTATAGAACTTATTTTCGTATCACCGTTTATTTTAAAATTACATAAGTTTGAATTTAACTTGCTTAATATTAATCGAAACATCAAACGAGTATTAAAATCATTTAATAATAATTTTTAATATACTTTATTTATATATAAAGATATATTTTAAATAATTATTATTATAATATCCTATTTTTATTTTATTAATTTTTAATAACAACAACATATAATACTTCAAATTATATTTCGAATTATAATTTATATACACATACACACATATCTATTTAAAATTAATTGTTCGTGAATCGTCGAGAGCAGTCGAAGGTCAACTGAATATATGAATATCGTTTCAAAATTTTCTAGACTCAACATTACATACTTTGCTTATCGTGTCGGAAACATATAAAGATTAAGTTTAAATTTGGTCGGAAATTCCCGGGTCGTCACAGTACCTACCCGTTAAAGAAATTTCGTCCCAAAATTTGAGTGAGGTGGTCATGGCTGACAATAGAAATGTTTTCATGACAAATATGAATTGATGAATAAAGTTTTATCATCATCGAGTAATACAGATAAAACAATTCGATTATTCGAAGCGTATGAGTGAAGTTATCACAAAAGAGTGAATTGTATTAAGTAGAGATTCGACTTCACTTTTGACGTAGTCACAGTTGATTTCCGGAATTCAAGGGATTTAAAGAAAATCTTCAAAATCTACAAGATATGATTCTTCGGTGAATAAGGAAATTAGAATCTCTATAATTAAATAAGGTGATCTGCCTCGATTACTCTGTCTGATATTTTCATTATAAATTAAACTCTTTTGTCCCATTATTCTCACCATTCCTATACTTTCTTTCTTAGTTCATACATCCAAAGGATTGTGAAAATGCTTAATCCAGTTCTAATACTTGATATTTTCCTAATTATCATTTCCGTCATCCTTCTTTCCAATCTTCCACCAGAGAAATCTGTTTACTTCTACTATTACCTTGGGTGATACTATTCTTAATTATATCGTATCTTTATATTGCTATTCGTATTAACATCCACAGTTTGTAACCTTCGTGTTATTATCGGGCTTTATATTTTTTTCTTATATTTTGGAGCTCTTTGCCTTTTTATTATCTTCTCGACCTCTAGTTAAGCGAGTAACGGTCCATAATTCGTAAGTATAGAGTTTCGAATAAACTTAATGTTCTAAACAAGAAAGAACGAAATCGCACGATTTGATTTGTCAAATTACCAGAATCACTGAGAATAGAACTATCAAGAATATATTTTCTTGATATGTTCAGAAGTTAATCAGAATGAAAGAGTTATGTAACATGACACATGATGACGTTATAATTTGTGAATAATCATATTTCATTTAGAAACTCAGCATGACTTCCTGTAATATAATCACGTTGATCAAGTGTCATTATATTATACTAACTCATGCATCAGTTCCCAACATTACTTCAATATCATTCATATTTTAAGCTCGAAAGTTTACAGAATATAGAAACTAACAGTTTCTATATGATGTAACACTGATATCACGAAGAGATTAATGATTTCAGATAAGAATAATTATGAAAATATCTTTAGAAATATGGAGGATATTTATAATGAAAGATACGATAATATCTTGGAATTTCTAATATCAAAGGATGGTGAAGAAAATTTGTCCGCAAGAGTTTGGATTCAGAAGCAAGGTATTCGCTAAAGATTTCATCAGAAACAGAATCATCAGGATTCTTAATGTACAAGTTTAGTCCTTGTGATTTGTTCAGAGACTCCTTCGTAGTTTGCTCAATTAGTTTGTCAGTTTCAAACTTTTCCTGAGCTTTGCCAACATACAATTCTTTATCATCAACTTTTGGCTGTTGAGGTCGTTTACAGTTTTTGTTGCTTCATTCAACTTTTCAAAATTCAGAGCATTAATTCGCAGACTGGGCGCTTTTCAGAATTTCAGAATGGAAGATCATAGTTCTAAGAGATAAATGTTATATGGATACATATAACTGTTGATGTGGAAACATTGCGAGAATCACAATACAGATTTGCTGATTCCCGGTAATTGGTATGGCAATTCTTGTTACAAAATGTGGATGAGTACATGATGTGACTTCAATAGATAAATATAGTGATTTGTCGGAGAGTTTAAGAAAAGGAGCAACGAGGTTGCTGGTACGTCTGCTGGTAATATGGTGGAACATAAAAGGTTCCCCGGTAACAATAAAAGAGCACGCATATATATCAAGGTTATAATAAGGTTGTTTCAAACGAAAAGCCGAAGTTGACTTGTTGGAGCTGTGACAAAACTGGCTATCTCGATCAGGAGTTACAAAGTTATTTTTGGTAATAATAACACTAAAGGAATTAGCACAGCTATGTGTTAAACGTTTACTCAGGTTCCGAGTGTTTTTCAGGTGCAACACTATATCTTTTCTTCCGTAAATGAAGTGCGGTTCGTTCATCCTCTCGATTGAGGTGTTTTTAAGAATCATGAAAGGTTTGAACGCAGATTGTAATTGTCAAGATACAAATGAGGTTTAAGATGAAATCAAGTGGCAAACTTGAAGAAATGTTTAGTTTTATATGTTATAATCAATATTTTAATTCATTTTAATTGTCCAATGTTATTAGTCCACAGTCGATAGTCCACAGTTAACAGTCCAATAATTCATATATAGTTTAATATATAATATTTGAATTAATTAATACGTCCCGTGACCTGTGTACATGTCTCATACTCGATCACAACTCAAAGTATATATATTATTATAGAATCAACCTCAACCCTGTATAGCTAACTCCAGCATTACTGCATATAGAGTGTCTATGGTTATTCCAAATAATATATATAGATGCGTCGATATGATATGTCAAAACCTTGTATACGTGTCCCGATATTTAAAGTGCGTAAAATAAATAACATAAATTAAATGACGATAAATAAAGTGCGTAAAGTAAATAACAGAAATTAAATGACGAAAAATAAAATTGCGATAATTAAATTGTGATAAATAAAATGTAATCAGTTAGCTAGGAACAGTTAGCTAAGATTTTTGTTAGCGTGGATTCTTAATATAATTTCTCATAATTAATTTGTTTGTTTCTAACAAATTTTATTTTTGTCCAATGTTTTCTTCATTATGCCACTTGTTGGATTCTGGTAAGTCAAAATCCAAATATGAAATTGAATGAAAATGGTTATTCTGTGGTGAATGGATTCGTATATCTATGGATGTAAGTAGGATAATAATTGACCGTTGAATCAGATTGGAAGAATGTACAGTGTAATTTATTAATGTGAAATCTAAATATTCCTCGGGTATTACCTACCCGTTAAAATATTTTCACCATTAACAGTTTGTACCAAAAAAATTTTAATTACAATCTTTATGAAAATATACTTACATATATATATTTTCTTCAGATGTAATCGTGGATTTAATGAGTCAATATGATATTAAACTCATTTGATTTACGGTTAAATCTAGAGTACATAATCTCTAAAACATTAGAGATTACATGATCATCATGTCGAACGGAGATAAATGATGTAGATCGATTCGTAGAATGATGATTATGATCGAGGTGCATAATGAGATGTTGAGGCGTGTGATGTTGAAACTTGGGTTGTTGGTGGTACTGTTGGTGCCGGTGATGTTGCTGAAGCTGGTACGTTTTGCACCATATTTTCCAAGGCTACAACTCGGGCGCGAATTTCGCTAACTTCTTCCATTACTCCGGGGTGATTGTCGGTTTTGACGAGCGGATGAATAAGATTTAGAATTTTAGATAGAATATAATCGTGACGAGATACTCTGGAAAATGAGAGAGAAGATGGTGTCTCGAACAGGTTCGCCGGTAAGTGCTTCAGGTTCTTCGCTAAGAGGTGAGTTCGGTTGGTGGAAGGGATCGCCTTCTTCGCTTCTCCATTGATTAAGTCGACTACGAACCAATCGGATGAATTGGGGATGGATGATTTGTTGATTCATTCTGGTGACACTGCTTTCGGAGCTTAAGTGAAACTCCATATCGGAATAGCTGTCGGAATCCGAGGAATTCGAACTGGTTGAGGGATTCATCTCGTACGATCAGATGAAGGATTTTCGATAAGAATAGATTATAGGATGTAGATTAGTACCCTGTAATATATAATTTACATATGCATATATAATACTAAAATCTCATAAGTTACGGAGGAATCTACGGAAGCTGTCAGGAAAGGTCTACAGTAACAGATACGCTAAGATATGAATTATCAGATACGCTAAGATATGAATTTTGTCTATACACTATTCATGCAATCCAGGAAGTAAGATATGTCTAGATTAAGAACGATAAGCAGGTAATTTCCTAAGGATGATAAGCAGATGATTTCCGACACGAAATGATAAGCAAAACTTTTGACATGCAGACACGATCGAAGTCCAGACCCACTAATGCATCTAAACAACTATCAGTTAGACACACTAATGCAAGAGCTGGTTCGCTAAGACCATCGCTCTGATACTAACTTTCATGACCCGTCCTAATCCATCTGGACGAATACATTACATTTAGTTACATCGCGAGGTACTTGACCTCTATATGATACATTTTACAAACATTGCATTCGTTTTTAAAAGACAAACTTTCATTACATTGACAGTTGACAGGCATGCATACCATTTCATAATATATCCAACTACAATTGACTTAAAAATATTCTTGATGAACTCAACGACTCGAATGCAACGTCTTTTGAAATATGTCATGAATGACTCCAAGTAATATCTCTAAAATGAGCAAATGCACAGCGAAAGATTTCTTTCATACCTGAGAATAAACATGCTTGCAAGTGTCAACCAAAAGGTTGGTGAGTTCATTAGTTTAACATAAATAATCATTTCCATCATTTTAATAGACCACAAGATTTTTATTTTTCATTTCTCTTAAATATACGTCCCATACATAGAGACAAAAATCATTCATATGGATTGAACACCTAGTAACCGACCTTAACAAGATGCATATAGAATATCCCCTATCATTCCGTGACTCCCTTCGGACATGATAAATTCGAAGTACTAAAGCATCTGGTACTTTAAATGGGGCTTGTTGGGCCCAATAGATCTATCTTTAGGATTCGCATCAATTAGGGTGTATGTTACCTAATTCTTAGATTACCAGACTATAAAGGGGCATATTCGGTTTAATAATCCAGCCATAGAATGTAGTTGAAGTACTTGTGTCTATTTCGTCAAACATTTATAAAGCAGCGCATGTATTCTCAGTCCCAAAAATATATATTGCAAAATCATTTAAAAAGGGAGTAATGAAACTCACTATCCAATATTTTGTAGTAAAAATATTCACACAACAGAACTGAACAATGCAGGGTTAGCTTCGGATTCACGAACCTATATCAATTATATATCTATTAAAACATATAATATCAATTAAACAAGTTTTGTATATTAATATTAGACAAATTTGCATGGGGGGTCCCTGTAGTTTGTTCGAAATAACAAGCGGAGTCCAAATGAATTTTTTCACCTTGGGGGATCACTGTGGTTTGCAATAGTTTCAGGGGGGTCCAATTGCCTAACAACGTTATCTTTTTCTGTTAACTTTCATCATGTGCATAGCATGTGAGGGTATAAACGTCATATTTGTTCACCTTGTCCTTTTATAATTTTTTTGGACCCCGGTTGTTGTATCGAACAAACCACAGGGACCCGGTGCAATTTTGTCTTAATTAAATAATTTATTTTTTCTTTTCTTTTCTTTTTTTTCTCTTCAAATCACCCACTCCTGCTATTCTCGATTTCATTACTTCTTCACTTGCACATTTCAAAATTAAAACCCCATTATTAAATTATCTACCTGCACCCATTCTTCATTAAATTATATCTACATCTTCATATCATCTTTTTATTTATCATCAAAACATCAAAAAATAAAAAATAAAAATCATCATCATTATCCATTTGTTCATGTTCATCAAACAACGCCATATCCTCATTATCTCTCAAAACCGAAACAAATCTGAAATTATAGATCTATATCATTATCATTATCAGATTCAGAAACAATAACATAACCAGATTCAACATTCATCTTCAACCATGTTCTTCATGTTCTTCATGTTCACAAAGTATCTTTTTAAATGTTCATATTTTACGCGATCTTAATATTTGTAATAAGAAATTCAAAAAAATAGGAAAAACAAAAATTATTTCCCCCTTCCTCCAACTTGTCACTTCCCTCTGAATCCTTATATATATATATATATATATATATATATATATATATATATATATATATATATATATATATATATATATATATATATATATATATATATATATATATATATATATATATATATATATATATATATATATATATATATGGGCAGGATCAATGGGGAAGTAACCAATCGGGGGGAAGCAAATTTTTTTCATTTTTTTAAAAAAAAAAATTTCCGACATCAAGGTCACACGAAAATATGAACATTTAGAAGACATCATTCGTGATGAATGTTATTATTTAGGCGGGAAAACGATCGACAAAAATAACATTCAAGATAATATTGTTCGTGAAGAATATGAACGTTTTTTTTTCTTCACGTTTTGTGAAGTAAAATTTAGCCCGATTTAGAGTTTAGGGTTTAGGGTTTACGGTTTAGGGTTTGGTGTTTTGGGTTTATTCCATAAACCTAAAACACCAAACCCTAAACCCTAAATTTCTAAACCCTAATATCTAAACCCTATAAACCCTAATATCTAAACCCTAATATCTAAACTCCAATAGCTAAAACCTCAACATATGCTCGAAAAACACGATAATTGTTATATATTACTTCTTTGAGCGTTTTCCCTCCAAAATAAAAACATTTATCACAAAATGTCTCTACTAAATGTTCATATTTTCATCCCATCTAAAATGTTCGTGAACAAGGTTTTTTCCAAAAATGAAAAAAAAAATAGTTTTTGCTTCCCCCCGCTTCCTCCCGATTGGTTACTTCCCTCTTGATCCTACCACTATATATATATATATATATATATATATATATATATATATATATATATATATATATATATATATATATATATATATATATATATATATATATATATATATATATATATATATATATATATATATGACTAATCAAGAGAGAAGTAAATTTTAGAAGGGAAAGGAAAAATAAACTTTATATTTTTTATTCAAAAACAAAGTTAATTATGAATGTTAAGATCGGGTGAAAATATGAACATTTTAAAAAGACATTTTGTGATAAATGTTACTCCCTCCGTCCTATATAAATAGTTCACAGAAAAAAACACATAGTTTAAGGAAATGTCATAAAAGTATTGTACTTTCTGTTTACTTTTTATTTTTACCCTTACTTTTTTCTTTCTCCTTTAATCTTATCCACGTACATTAAGGGCATTGTAGAACTTAAGCTTCTTGTTCTTTTCTATTTATGGAAGTAGACTATTAATTTGAAACATCCCAAAATAGAATTCTGAATTATTAAAATGAGACGGATGGAGTATTACTTTGACCATAAAATGCTCGAAGAATAACATTCATAGCGATGAATGTTATAGCTGACGTCATCAAGAATAACATTCATCATGATGAATTTTATTCTTCGAGTGTTTTTTGGAATAAGAGTATAAGTAATTTGTTTTATGTAACATTAAAATTAGAGTTTGGATTTTATATGTTTTAATTTCTATGGTTAGTATTTATTGTTTAGATTTAAAAATAAATAAAAACTTTTTTTTTTCACACCAGGTTATCATACATCTGATGTATGATAATCAAAACTAATGAAAAATGACTAACGAAAAATGAAAACACTATTTAGGGTTTATAAATTAGGTTTCATAAATTAAAGTTTAGATTTTTGGGTTTAGAGTTTAAATTAGCGTTTAGATTTTGGGGTTTTGGGTTTTAGGATTAAAGATTAAACCCGAAACAATAAACCATAAATCCTAAACTCTAAAATCAGACTAAATTTAATTTAGAAAGAAAAAAATATCATATTTAGTTACCTACATCAAATATATGATAACCTATTATGAATTTATTTTTCTTTAATAAATACATTTTTAGAATGTACACAATAAAAACTAACCCCTTAAATTCTAAAACCTAAATTCCAGATCCTACACCGACTAAATTTTATGAAATTTACAGAATAATTTACTTATCCTCTTATCCCAAAAAGTTGTTTATCTCTTGATCTTTTTCATATATATATATATATATATATATATATATATATATATATATATATATATATATATATATATATATATATATATATATATATATATATATATATATATATATATATATATATATATATATATGGTCGTAATCAACAGGGAAGTACTTTTTTAGTGGGTAAGGGGGGTTTTTTTTTTTTACGCTTTTTTATTAAAAAAAATTTCCAACATTACGATCATACGAAAATATGAACATTTAAAAAAGACACTTTGTGATGAATGTTATTATTTTGGCGGTAAAATGTGAAAAACTGATAACCTGCAGTATGTGTAATGTTATTCCTGAATGTTATATCATATGTGAAGTTTTTTTTTTCAAAATTTAGTCCAATTTAGAGTTTAGGGTCTAGGGGTTAGGGTTTACGGTTTTGGGTTTAGTTCCTAAACCCAAAACCCTAAGCCCTAAACCCTAAACTCTAAACCGTTTGTGTTAAATTCAATTTAAATCCCAATTTCTAAACCCTAAACCCTAATTTGTAAACCCTAATAGATAAACCCTAATTTTTAACCCGTAATTTCTAAACCCTAAGTTCTAAACCCTAATTTTTAAACCCTAAAAAAAACTCAGTAGCAAAATGAGATGACCCGTACTAATCCATCTGGACGAATACATTACATTTGGTTACATCGCGAGGTATTTGACCTCTATATGATACATTTTACAAACATTGCATTCGTTTTTAAAAGATAACCTTTCTTTACATTGAAAGTTGACGGCATGCATACCATTTTCATAATATATCCAACTATAATTGACTCAATAATAATCCTGTTTAATTTAACGACTCGAATGCAACGTCTTTTGAAATATTTCATGATTGACTCCAAGTAACATCCTTAAAATGAGCTAATGCACAGCGGAAGATTTCTTTCATACCTGAGAATAAACATGCTTTCAAGTGTCAACCCAAAGGTTGGTGAGTTCATTAGTTTATCATAATCATTCATTTTCATCATTTTAATAGACCACAAGATTTTTCATTTCTCATAAATACACATCTCATATCAGGCATTTCGCAAACTGCATAGAGATAAAAAACATTCATATGGATTGAACACCTATTAACCGACCTTAACAAGATACATATAGAATATCCCCCAGTATACAGCGAACAGCTAATATACTAAATAATACCTCGAAGATATATTTATTTTTATATAACTATATTTATAACTAAATTAACTAAATTAACTAAATTAAAAATATTTTTATATAACACTTGTACATTTCATTAATAACTAAATTAACTATATTCATTTTTATATACATTAAATAGATAATTAATATTTATTACAAACATATTAATATATTTATGTTTTATGTAAATAATATATTTTTATATAGAAAATCTTTATTTGATATATTAATAATACTAATGATAATAATGATAAAAATAATAATATTAGTGTTAGAAATAATAAAAATGATAATAAAAATAATAATGATAAAAATAATGATAATTCTAATAATAATAATAATAATAATAATAATAATAATAATAATAATAATAATAATAATAATAATAATAATAATAATAATAATAATAATAATAATAGTTCTAATAATAAAAATGATAATTTTTATAAAAATAAAATTAGTTTCAATAATAATACTACTTACATTAAAAATGATAATAATAATAATAATAATCATAAAAATGAGTAATAAGTAAATAACCTCAAAGAATTAGTCCTAAAAAATGACAAAGTTCGGGTTTGAACCCGCGACATCCCGCTAACCCGATAATAACCTAAACCATTCCGCCATTTCAATTTTTCCTGAATTATATTATACCCAAAAGTCTTTAACCCGTTTTTATTTCGGTCCAACTGGACACCATTCCATCCTCGGCCGAATATCAAATTCAAGTTCACGGCCCAAAATATATCATTGGCCCAATCATTTTAAAATCGAAGCCTAACATGAAATAAGAACATAGTCCAACAAAGATTACGGCCCAAGCTAAAAATAGGAGCATGTAGCCCAAGAAAACGAATCAATGGATTTAATCAGAATTAAGTCATCGAAGTTTTAATCACAAGTGGGGGAGGTAGGGTTAGTGTGTGTCGGCTAAAAAGGAACTAAAGAACACGCACTAGCAGCTTCAATTCATTATCATCTCCTATTCGAAAACATCATCATACATCATGATCCTCATCATTTTTGTCCATTACCATCATCATCAAAGTATCATGTATTTTCATCTTCGATTAACACCTTGTTCAACACATATCCTCCTATAATCATGTTGTAACATCATAACCTTCGTCATACATCATCATCATCATTCGTATGATCAAAGACAAACGCATATGACAGCAACAACAGTAGTTGTTCGAGTAAATAAAAAAAAGGTATATATATATATGTATACATATGCAGCCGCAACAGCATAGCATAAACCGTAAAATCATCGGTTTCATCTTCATTAACGTTCTTCTTTATTATCTTCAAAGCATCATTAATGTTCCATGATGCAACATCATGTACATGATCATTATTTTATAATAGGAAGTGGGTTGTGTTTTGATGACTTCTGAAATGTCCCGTTCTTATTGATTAAAAACGTTCCATATTAATTGATTTCGTTGCGAGGTTTTGACCTCTATATGAGACGTTTTTCAAAGACTGCATTCATTTTTAAAACAAACCATAACCTTTATTTCATAAATAAAGGTTTAAAAAGCTTTACGTAGATTATCAAATAATGATAATCTAAAATATCCTGTTTACACACGACCATTACATAATGGTTTACAATACAAATATGTTACATCGGAATCAGTTTCTTGAATGCAGTTTTTACACAATATCATACAAACATGGACTCCAAATCTTGTCCTTATTTTAGTATGCAACAGCGGAAGCTCTTAATATTCACCTGAGAATAAACATGCTTTAAACGTCAACAAAAATGTTGGTGAGTTATAGGTTTAACCTATATATATCAAATCGTAACAATAGACCACAAGATTTCATATTTCAATACACATCCCATACATAGAGATACAAATCATTCATATGGTGAACACCTGGTAACCGACATTAACAAGATGCATATATAAGAATATCCCCATCATTCCGGGACACCCTTCGGATATGATATAAATTTCGAAGTACTAAAGCATCCGGTACTTTGGATGGGGTTTGTTAGGCCCAATAGATCTATTTTTAGGATTCGCGTCAATTAGGGTGTCTGTTCCCTAATTCTTAGATTACCAGACTTAATAAAAAGGGGCATATTCGATTTCGATAATTCAACCATAGAATGTAGTTTCACGTACTTGTGTCTATTTTGTAAATCATTTATAAAACCTGCATGTATTCTCATCCCAAAAATATTAGATTTTAAAAGTGGGACTATAACTCACTTTCACAGATTTTTACTTCGTCGAGAAGTAAGACTTGGCCACTGTTGATTCACGAACCTATAACAATATATACATATATATTAAAGTATGTTCAAAATATATTTACAATACTTTTAATATATTTTGATGTTTTAAGTTTATTAAGTCAGCTGTCCTCGTTAGTAACCTACACTAGTTGTCCACAGTTAGATGTACAGAAATAAATCGATAAATATTATCTTGAATCAATCCACGACCCAGTGTATACGTATCTCAGTATTGATCACAACTCAAACTATATATATTTTGGAATCAACCTCAACCCTGTATAGCTAACTCCAACATTCACATATAGAGTGTCTATGGTTGTTCCGAAATATATATAGATGTGTCGACATGATAGGTCGAAACATTGTATACGTGTCTATGGTATCTCAAGATTACATAATATACAATACAAGTTGATTAAGTTATGGTTGGAATAGATTTGTTACCAATTTTCACGTAGCTAAAATGAGAAAAATTATCCAATCTTGTTTTACCCATAACTTCTTCATTTTAAATCCGTTTTGAGTGAATAAAATTGCTATGGTTTCATATCGAACTCTATTTTATGAATCTAAACAGAAAAAGTATAGGTTTATAGTCGGAAAAATAAGTTACAAGTCGTTTTTGTAAAGGTAGTCATTTCAGTCGAAAGAACGACGTCTAGATGACCATTTTAGAAAACATACTTCCACTTTGAGTTTAACCATAATTTTTGGATATAGTTTCATGTTCATAATAAAAATCATTTTTTCAGAATAACAAATTTTAAATCAAAGTTTATCATAGTTTTTAATTAACTAACCCAAAACAGCCCGCGGTGTTACTACGACGGCGTAAATCCAGTTTTACGGTGTTTTTCGTGTTTCCAGGTTTTAAATCATTAAGTTAGCATATCATATAGATATAGAACATGTGTTTAGTTAATTTTAAAAGTCAAGTTAGAAGGATTAACTTTTGTTTGCGAACAAGTTTAGAATTAACTAAACTATGTTCTAGTGATTACGAGTTTAAACCTTCGAATAAGATAGTTTTATATATATGAATCAAATGATGTTATGAACAACATTACTACCTCAAGTTTAGTAGGTAAACCTACTGGAAGTGACAAGAAATGATCTAGCTTCAAAGGATCTTGGATGGCTTGAAAGTTCTTAAAGTAGGATCATGACACAAAAACAAGTTCAAGTAAGATTTTTACTCGAATTAAGATAGTTTATAGTTATAGAAATTGAATCAAAGTTTGAATATGAATATTACCTTGAATAAGAAAGATAACCTACTATATATAACAAAGGTTTCTTGATCTTAGATGATTACTTGGAATGGATTAGAAAGCTTGGAAGTAAATTAGTAAACTTGAAGGGATTTTTGAAGTGTTCTTGAAGTGTTCTTCCTATGATGATTATAGCTTGATTCTTGAAGTGATTTTTGATGAAGATGATGATTAACTACTGGAAAAATACGTTCATAATAGTGTGGGTGTGTTGAGAGAGAATTAGAAAGAGAATTGGAAGTGAAATGGAGTGAATGATGAGTGGTAATTGGTGAGTGGTGAGTGGGGTTAAAAGGAGTTCTAGTTAGTTGACTAGCTCATGGTATAAGTTAAAATTGATTAGTCATACATGACATAATCAAGAGTGGAATCCCATGCTAGTTCCTATTGGTATATACCCATAGTAAGTACGTTTTGAAGCTGTGTATAATACGGGTAAGAATACGACTAGAATTCTTGATGAAAGAAAAGAATGGGAAAGTAACTGTAACCATTTTCGTTAAGTATGAGTGTTTTGATATATGTCTTGAAGTCTTCCAAAAGTATTTTAATACATCTAAATACACTACATGTATATACATTTTAACTGAGTCGTTAAGTCATCGTTAGTCGTTACATGTAAGTGTTGTTTTGAAACCTTTAAGTTAACGATCTCAATTAATGTTGTTAACCCATTGTTTATTATATCTAATGAGATGTTAAATTATTATATTATCATGATATTATGATATATTAATATATCTTAATATGATATATATACATTTAAATGTCGTTACAACGATAATCGTTACATATATGTCTCGTTTCGAAATCCTTAAGTTAGTAGTCTTGTTTATATGTATATAACTCATTGTTAATATACTTATGGAGATACTTACTTATCATAATCTCATGTTAACCATATGTATATCCATATATATATCGTCATGTCGTTTTTACAAGTTTTAACGTTCGTGAATCGCCGGTCAACTTGGGTGGTCAATTGTCTATATGAAACATATTTCAATTAATCAAGTCTTAACAAGTTTGATTGCTTAACATGTTGGAAACATTTAATCATGTAAATATCAATCTCAATTAATATATATAAACATGGAAAAGTTCGGGTCACTACAGTACCTACCCATTAAATAAATTTCGTCCCGAAATTTTAAGCTGTTGAAGGTGTTGACGAATCTTCTGGAAATAGATGCGGGTATTTCTTATTCATCTGATCTTCACGCTCCCAGGTGAACTCGGGTCCTCTATGAGCATTCCATCGAACCTTAACAATTGGTATCTTGTTTTGCTTAAGTCTTTTAACCTCACGATCCATTATTTCGACGGGTTCTTCAATGAATTGGAGTTTTTTGTTGATTTGGATTTCATCTAACGGAATAGTGAGATCTTCTTTAGAAAAACATTTCTTCAAATTCGAGACGTGGAAAGTGTTATGTACAGCCGCGAGTTGTTGAGGTAACTCAAGTCGGTAAGCTACTGGTCCGACATGATCAATAATCTTGAATGGTCCAATATACCTTGGATTTAATTTCCCTCGTTTACCAAATCGAACAACGCCTTTCCAAGGTGCAACTTTAAGCATGACCATCTCTCCAATTTCAAATTCTATATCTTTTCTTTTAATGTCAGCGTAGCTCTTTTGTCGACTTTGGGCGGTTTTCAACCGTTGTTGAATTTGGATGATCTTCTCGGTAGTTTCTTGTATAATCTCCGGACCCGTAATCTGTCTATCCCCCACTTCACTCCAAAAAATCGGAGACCTGCACTTTCTACCATAAAGTGCTTCAAACGGCGCCATCTCAATGCTTGAATGGTAGCTGTTGTTGTAGGAAAATTCTGCTAATGGTAGATGTCGATCCCAACTGTTTTCGAAATCAATAACACATGCTCGTAGCATGTCTTCAAGCGTTTGTATCGTCCTTTCGCTCTGCCCATCAGTTTGTGGATGATAGGCAGTACTCATGTCTAGACGAGTTCCTAATGCTTGCTGTAATGTCTGCCAGAATCTTGAAATAAATCTGCCATCCCTATCAGAGATAATAAAGATTGGTATTCCATGTCTGGAGATGACTTCCTTCAAATACAGTCGTGCTAACTTCTCCATCTTGTCATCTTCTCTTATTGGCAGGAAATGTGCTGATTTGGTGAGACGATCCACTATTACCCAAATAGTATCAAAACCACTTGCAGTCCTTGGCAATTTAGTGATGAAATCCATGGTAATGTTTTCCCATTTCCATTCCGGGATTTCGGGTTGTTGAAGTAGACCTGATGGTTTCTGATGCTCAGCTTTGACCTTAGAACACGTCAAACATTCTCCTAGGTATTTAGCAACATCGGCTTTCATACCCGGCCACCAAAAATATTTCCTGAGATCCTTGTACATCTTCCCCGTTCCAGGATGTATTGAGTATCTGGTTTTATGAGCTTCTCTAAGTACCATTTCTCTCATATCTCCAAATTTTGGTACCCAAATCCTTTCAGCCCTATACCGGGTTCCGTCTTCCCGAATATTAAGATGTTTCTCCGATCCTTTGGGTATTTCATCCTTTGAATTTCCCTCTTTTAAAACTCCTTGTTGCGCCTCCTTTATTTGAGTAGTAAGGTTATTATGAATCATTATATTCATAGATTTTACTCGAATGGGTTCTCTGTCCTTCCTGCTCAAGGCATCGGCTACCACATTTGCCTTCCCCGGGTGGTAACGAATCTCAAAGTCGTAATCATTCAATAATTCAATCCACCTACGCTGCCTCATATTCAGTTGTTTCTGATTAAATATGTGTTGAAGACTTTTGTGGTCGGTATATATAATACTTTTGACGCCATATAAGTAGTGCCTCCAAGTCTTTAATGCAAAAACAACCATTCCAAATCATGCGTTGTATAATTTTGTTCGTGAATCTTCAATTGTCTAGACGCATAAGCAATCACCTTCGTTCGTTGCATTAATACACAACTGAGACCATGCTTTAATGCGTCACAATAAATCATAAAATCATCATTCCCTTCAGGAAATGACAATATAGGTGTCGTAGTTAGCTTTTTCTTCAATAACTGAAACGCTTTCTCTTGTTCATCCTTCCATTCAAATTTCTTCCCTTTATGCGTTAATGCAGTCAAGGGTTTTGCTATTCTGGAAAAGTCTTGGATGAACCTTCTGTAGTAACCAGCTAGTCCTAAAAACTGGCGTATGTGTTTCGGAGTTTTCGGGGTTTCCCCTTTTCAACAGTTTCTATCTTTGCCGGATCCACCTTAATACCTTCTTTGTTCACTATGTGACCGAGGAATTGAACTTCTTCCAACCAAAATGCACACTTTGAAAATTTACCGTACAATTCTTCCTTCCTCAATACTTCTAACACCTTTCTCAAATGTTCACCGTGTTCTTGGTCATTCTTTGAGTAAATAAGTATGTCATCAATGAAAACAATGACAAACTTGTCAAGGTATGGTCCACACACTCGGTTCATAAGGTCCATGAACACAGCTGGTGCATTAGTTAAACCAAATGGCATGACCATAAACTCGTAATGACCGTAACGTGTTCTGAAAGCAGTCTTTGGAATATCATCTTCTTTCACCCGCATTTGATGATACCCGGAACGTAAGTCAATCTTTGAATAAACAGACGAGCCTTGTAGTTGATCAAATAAGTCGTCGATTCTCGGTAGTGGGTAGCGGTTCTTGATGGTAAGTTTGTTCAACTCTCGGTAGTCGATACACAACCTGAATGTACCATCTTTCTTCTTGACAAACAAAACAGGAGCTCCCCACGGTGATGTGCTTGGTCGAATGAAACCATGCTCTAAAAGTTCTTGTAATTGGCTTTGCAGTTCTTTCATCTCGCTGGGTGCGAGTCTGTAAGGAGCACGAGCTATTGGTGCAGCTCCTGGTACAAGATCTATTTGAAATTCAACGGATCGATGTGGGGGTAATCCCGGTAATTCTTTCGGAAATACATCGGGAAATTCTTTTGCGACGGGAACATCATTGATGCTCTTTTCTTCAGTTTGTACTTTCTCGACGTGTGCTAGAATAGCATAGCAACCTTTTCTTATTAGTTTTTGTTCCTTCAAATTACTAATAAGATGTAGCTTCGTGTTGCCCTTTTCTCCGTACACCATTAAGGGTTTTCCTTTTTCTCGTATAATGCGAATTGCATTTTTGTAACAAACGATCTCTGCTTTCACTTCTTTCAACCAGTCCATACCGATTATCACATCAAAACTCCCTAACTCTACTGGTATCAAATCAATCTTAAATGTTTCGCTAACCAGTTTAATTTCTCGATTCCGACATATATTATCTGCTGAAATTAATTTACCATTTGCTAATTCGAGTAAAAATTTACTATCCAAAGGCGTCAATGGACAACTTAATTTAGTACAAAAATCTCTACTCATATAGCTTCTATCCGCACCCGAATCAAATAAAACGTAAGCAGATTTATTGTCAATAAGAAACGTACCCGTAACAAGCTCCGGGTCTTCCTGTGCCTCTGCCGCATTAATATTGAAAACTCTTCCGCGGCCTTGTCCATTCGTGTTCTCCTGGTTCCGGAAATTTCTAATAATGTGGCCCGGTTTTCCACATTTATAACAAACTACATTGGCATAACTTGCTCCGACACTACTTGCTCCGCCATTACTCGTTCCGACACCATTTGTTCCTTTCGTTCTATTAACCCCTGGTCCGTAGACCTCACACTTCGCCGCGCTATGATCATTTCTTTTACACTTGTTGCAAAATTTGGTGCAGAACCCCGAGTGATACTTTTCACACCTTTGGCATAGCTGCTTTTGATTGTTGTTGTTGTTGCGGTTATTATTGTTGTTGGGATGATTGTTGTAGTTGATGTTGTTATTGTTGTTGTTGTTGTTGGGCCGTTTGTTGTAGTTGCGATTGATGTTGCGATTGTTGGGATAATTGTTGCGATTATTGTTGTAATTGCTGTTGTTGTTGTATTGGTGATTCTTATCACCGTTTTCCTACCACTTTCTTTTGACTTGCTTCACATTGGCCTCTTCAGCAGTCTGTTCTTTAATTCTTTCTTCAATCTGGTTCACTAGTTTGTGAGCCATTCTACATGCCTGTTGTATGGAGGTGGGCTCGTGTGAACTTATATCTTCTTGGATTCTTTCCGGTAATCCTTTCACAAACGCGTTGATCTTCTCTTCCTCATCTTCGAATACTCCCGGACACAATAGGCACAATTCTGTGAATCGTCTTTCGTACGTGGTAATATCAAATCCTTGGGTTCGTAACCCTCTAAGTTCTGTCTTGAGCTTATTGACCTCGGTTCTGGGACGGTACTTCTCGTTCATCAAGTGCTTGAATACTGACCACGGTAGTGCGTACGCATCGTCTTGTCCCACTTGCTCTAGATAGGTATTCCACCATGTTAACGCAGAACCTGTGAAGGTATGCGTAGCGTACTTCAGTTTGTCCTCTTCAGTACACTTACTTATGGCAAACACCGATTCGACCTTCTCGGTCCACCGTTTCAATCCGATCGGTCCTTCGGTTCCATCAAATTCCAAAGGTTTGCAGGCAGTGAATTCTTTGTAGGTGCATCCTACACGATTTCCTGTACTGCTAGATCCAAGGTTATTGTTGGTATGTAGCACAGCCTGTACTGCAGCTATGTTTGAAGCTAGAAAAGTACGGAATTCCTCTTCATTCATATTCACGGTGTGTCGAGTAGTCGGTGCCATTTCCTTCAAAATAGTCAAATGGAACAAGTTAATCATACAGAATATTAAGAGTAGTTAATAGTATTTCGTAGCATAATATGAACTCATTTATAAAAGCTTTTTCTTCATATTAGCATTTTATAAGTTTAAATTCGGGTAGTACCTACCCGTTAAGTTCATACTTAGTAGCTAATATACAATTCAACTACTACAATTCTATATGAAAAACTGATTATAATAATATTTCGCGTTCAAACTTTTACACAATATTTTACAAACTTACAATACCGCTTATTTTACATATAGCATGAAATATAGCACACAATAAATTTGATACAAGATGGTTGTGAAGATAATTCTAGCTAGTACACAAGTCGTTCAGCAAAGGCAATAAAGACACGTAATTCATACGTCCAGAAACAAGTCATGCATTCTGGTTTTACTAGGATTACTTCCCATCCTTGGTCTTGTGGAACATAACCGTTATGGCCGTTGATAAGACAGCGTGTTGTAACGTCGTCAATGGGACGAGGGTTACGTAATGTCCAACAGTCCCGTAACAATCTAAAAACCTCATTTCTTACCCCAATTACCGACTCCGTCACTTGTGGGAACGTTTTGTTTAATAGTTGTAGCCCGATATTCTTGTTCTCACTTTGGTGAGAAGTGAACATTACTAACCCGTAAGCATAACATGCTTCTTTATGTTGCATGTTAGCCACTTTTTCTAAATCACGAAGTCCTATATTCGGATATACTGAGTCAAAATAATTTCTTAACCCGTTGCGTAAAATAGCATTTGGGTTCCCCGCAATATATGCGTCAAAGTAAACACATCGTAACTTATGGATTTCCCAATGTGATATCCCCCATCTTTCGAACGAAAGCCTTTTATAAACCAAGGCATTCTTGGAACGTTCTTCGAATGTCTTACAAACTGATATCGCCTTAAATATTTGTGCCGAAGAATTCTGACCGACTCTAGACAAGATTTCATCAATCATGTCTCCGGGTAGGTCTCTTAAAATATTGGGTTGTCTATCCATTTTGTGTTTTTATACTGTAAAATAGACAAGAGATAGATTCATAAAAAAAAATACTTATTAATACAAGCAATTTTTACATATATCATAAAGCATAAGCACACTATATTACATATATTACACCACACGAATACAACTATCTTATTCCGACTCGCTTGTTTCTTCTTCTTCGGTTTTGGTTCATTTTGCCAAGTTTCTAGGGATATATGATGTTCCCCTAATACGAGCCGTAATTTTCGACATTGGTTTAGAAAAACCTGGTGGTTTAGAGGTTCCCGGGTCATTGTTACAACTTAAGGACTTCGGGGGTTGACGAAACATATAAAGTTCATCGGGGTTGGAATTAGATTTCTCTATTTTTATGCCCTTTCCCTTATTATTTTCTTTTGCCTTTTTAAATTCAGTTGGGGTAATTTCTATAACATCATCGGAATTCTCGTCAGAATCCGATTCATCGGAGAATTGGTAATCCTCCCAATATTTTGCTTCCTTGGCGGAAACACCATTGACCATAATTAACCTTGGTCGGTTGGTTGAGGATTTTCTTTTACTTAACCGTTTTATTATTTCCCCCACCGGTTCTATTTCTTCATCCGGTTCCGATTCTTCTTCCGGTTCCGATTCTTCTTCTGGTTCCGACTCTTCTTCTGCTTCCTCTTCGGGAACTTGTGAATCAGTCCACGAATCATTCCAATTTACATTTGACTCTTCATTATTATTAGGTGAGTCAATGGGACTTGTTCTAGAGGTAGACATCTATCACATAATATCAAACGCGTTAAGAGATTAATATATCACATAATATTCACATGTTAAAAATATATAGTTTCCAACAAAATTTGTTAAGCAATCATTTTTCAAGTAAACACGGTCGAAGTCCAGACTCACTAATGCAAAATTCTGGTTCTCTAAGACCAACGCTCGGATACCAACTAAAATGTCCCGTTCTTATTGATTAAAAACGTTCCATATTAATTGATTTCGTTGCGAGGTTTTGACCTCTATATGAGACGTTTTTCAAAGACTGCATTCATTTTTAAAACAAACCATAACCTTTATTTCATAAATAAAGGTTTAAAAAGCTTTACGTAGATTATCAAATAATGATAATCTAAAATATCCTGTTTACACACCACCATTACATAATGGTTTACAATACAAATATGTTACATCGAAATCAGTTTCTTGAATGCAGTTTTTACATAATATCATACAAACATGGACTCTAAATCTTGTCCTTATTTTAGTATGCAACAGCGGAAGCTCTTAATATTCACCTGAGAATAAACATGCTTTAAACGTCAACAAAAATGTTGGTGAGTTATAGGTTTACCTATATATATCAAATCGTAACAATAGACCACAAGATTTCATATTTCAATACACATCCCATACATAGAGATAAGAATCATTCATATGGTGAACACCTGGTAACCGACATTAACAAGATGCATATATAAGAATATCCCCATCATTCCGGGACACCCTTCGGATATGATATAAATTTCGAAGTACTAAAGCATCCGGTACTTTGGATGGGGTTTGTTAGGCCCAATAGATCTATCTTTAGGATTCGCGTCAATTAGGGTGTCTGTTCCTTAATTCTTAGATTACCAGACTTAATAAAAAGGGGCATATTCGATTTCGATAATTTAACCATAGAATGTAGTTTCACGTACTTGTGTCTATTTTGTAAATCATTTATAAAACCTTCATGTATTCTCATCCCAAAAATATTAGATTTTAAAAGTGGGACTATAACTCACTTTCACATATTTTTACTTCGTCGAGAATTAAGACTTGGCCACTGTTGATTCACGAACCTATAACAATATATACATATATATTAAAGTATGTTCAAAATATATTTACAATACTTTTAATATATTTTGATGTTTTAAGTTTATTAAGTCAGCTGCCCTCGTTAGTAACCTACACTAGTTGTCCACAGTTAGATGTACAGAAATAAATCGATAAATATTATCTTGAATCAATCCACGACCCAGTGTATACGTATCTCAGTATTGATCACAACTCAAACTATATATATTTTGGAATCAACCTCAACCCTGTATAGCTAACTCCAACATTCACATATAGAGTGTCTATGGTTGTTCCGAAATATATATAGATGTGTCAACATGATAGGTCGAAACATTGTATACGTGTCTATGGTATCTCAAGATTACATAATATACAATACAAGTTGATTAAGTTATGGTTGGAATAGATTTGTTACCAATTTTCACGTAGCTAAAATGAGAAAAATTATCCAATCTTGTTTTACCCATAACTTCTTCATTTTAAATCCGTTTTGAGTGAATCAAATTGCTATGGTTTCATATTGAACTCTATTTTATGAATATAAATAGAAAAAGTAAAGGTTTATAGTCAGAAAAATAAGTTACAAGTCGTTTTTGTAAAGGTAGTCATTTCAGTCGAAAGAACGACGTCTAGATGACCATTTTAGAAAACATACTTCCACTTTGAGTTTAACCATAATTTTTGGATATAGTTTCATGTTCATAATAAAAATCATTTTCTCAGAATAACAACTTTTAAATCAAAGTTTATCATAGTTTTTAATTAACTAACCCAAAACAGCCCGCGGTGTTACTACGACGGCGTAAATCCGGTTTTACGGTGTTTTTCGTGTTTCCAGGTTTTAAATCATTAAGTTAGCATATCATATAGATATAGAACATGTGTTTAGTTAATTTTAAAAGTCAAGTTAGAAGGATTAACTTTTGTTTGCGAACAAGTTTAGAATTAACTAAACTATGTTCTAGTGATTACGAGTTTAAACCTTCGAATAAGATAGTTTTATATATATGAATCGAATGATGTTATGAACATCATTACTACCTCAAGTTTAGTAGGTAAACCTACTGGAAGTGACAAGAAATGATCTAGCTTCAAAGGATCTTGGATGGCTTGAAAGTTCTTGAAGTAGGATCATGACACAAAAACAAGTTCAAGTAAGATTTTTACTCGAATTAAGATAGTTTATAGTTATAGAAATTGAATCAAAGTTTGAATATGAATATTACCTTGAATAAGAAAGATAACCTACTGTATATAACAAAGGTTTCTTGATCTTAGATGATTACATGGAATGGATTAGAAAGCTTGGAAGTAAATTAGTAAACTTGAAGGGATTTTTCAAGTATTCTAGAAGTGTTCTTCCTATGATGATTATAGCTTGATTCTTGAAGTGATTTTTGATGAAGATGATGATTAACTACTGGAAAAATACGTTCATAATAGTGTGGGTGTGTTGAGAGAGAATTAGAAAGAGAATTGGAAGTGAAATGAAGTGAATGATGAGTGGTAATTGGTGAGTGGTGAGTGGGGTTAAAAGGAGTTCTAGTTAGTTGACTAGCTCATGGTAGAAGTTAAAATTGATTATTCATACATGACATAATCAAGAGTGGAATCCCATGCTAGTTCCTATTGGTATATACCCATAGTAAGTACGTTTTGAAGCTGTGTATAATACGGGTAAGAATACGACTAGAATTCTTGATGAAAGAAAAGAATGGGAAAGTAACTGTAACCATTTTTGTTAAGTATGAGTGTTTTGATATATGTCTTGAAGTCTTCCAAAAGTATTTTAATACATCTAAATACACTACATGTATATACATTTTAACTGAGTCGTTAAGTCATCGTTAGTCGTTACATGTAAGTGTTGTTTTGAAACCTTTAAGTTAACGATCTCAATTAATGTTGTTAACCCATTGTTTATTATATCTAATGAGATGTTAAATTATTATATTATCATGATATTATGATATATTAATATATCTTAATATGATATATATACATTTAAATGTCGTTACAACGATAATCGTTACATATATGTCTCGTTTCGAAATCCTTAAGTTAGTAGTCTTGTTTATATGTATATAACTCATTGTTAATATACTTATGGAGATACTTACTTATCATAATCTCATGTTAACCATATGTATATCCATATATATATCGTCATGTCATTTTTACAAGTTTTAACGTTCGTGAATCGCCGGTCAACTTGGGTGGTCAATTGTCTATATGAAACATATTTCAATTAATCAAGTCTTAACAAGTTTGATTGCTTAACATGTTGGAAACATTTAATCATGTAACTATCAATCTCAATTAATATATATAAACATGGAAAAGTTCGAGTCACTACAACTTCGGCCCACAACAGAAAAATAATGCAATCAACATCAAGTGGATGTGTTAATTAATCGAATAGTGAATAGGAAAAAGCATTATTATCATCGCTCATCATGACCTTTACCAGATTGTTATTATCATCAATATTCTTTATCTAGTAAATACGGTTCATCATAACAAAATACACCATCATCTCTCGTTGTTGTAATGAAAACATAAACATAAGGAACAGTGAACCACAAAGGGAATTTGGTGATGGTTAAGGTTTGAAACAGTAACGGGGACAACCCTCAATTCCAGCACTCGACCGGAGTAGAAATAGAAGAAACAAACGTTTGTTAATGGCAGTTTGCGAGGGGTTAGAACAGCTAGACAACAGAAACTGCTGCAGTAGCCTCTTCTTTTCTTTTCTTTTGAATTACTCGGGATTATAGTAGTAGTAAGATTTTCTTTGATGGTATTGTAGAGTGATGGTGAAAGGTGGTTGTGAGGGTGGTTTACAAAGTGGTAACGATGATGATTCAAAACTGAGTTTGATCAAGAAACATAAAATAAAACGCGTTTGATGTGGGTTTGGTATTGAGTTTATGACAAAGAAAATAAAAAGAAAGAGGAGAAAGAGATGGTTGTAAGTGGAATCTTGATGGTGAACTGATGATATTTCGTGATGCATAATCATGGTGGTTTTTGGTTATTAAGATGATGATGGTGTGGTGATCTCATGGTTATAAAGAAAATCACAGCAACAGCAAACATAGTGATGGTGGCGGTTGTTTGTAGGTGTGGAGGACGTTGATGATAGAGGTGAGGTGGTGGCTAAAGATGGCCGCCAGTGGAAGTAGGGTGGCGGGTTAAATGGTATACGGTTGGTGAGGATTAACAAGGGTGTGGTGAGTTTGTTTAGTGAGTGTGTGCTTCCATATGTACATGTATATGTATATATATAAAATTAAGTGAAGATTAAAATCAAAAACAGTGAGACTAGAAAGATATACAAAAAGATTCGTAACCATGGATTTGGTATGATGGGATTAGAAAATAAGATTAAAGTGTTAGAAGAAGACGAATGAGTAAGATTATTTAAGGAATACGTTAAAATATAAATATTGGATCGGCACTCATTTTTCAACTTTTGAGCGCTCTTGTGATGCTCACATAAATAATTAATAATATTATAATAATATAAATAATAAAGGATCATAGCAGCCATCAACTTGTTCACACACAGTTTTAAAGCGGATATTATATAGTGTTCCGTTTTTAATTAGTAGCGGATAAAAGAATTTAGAAAAATCCAAAAATTTTATAGTAAGTATATTTATTTATTTTGGTCATTATGGTATAAAATTCAATCCTTAGTTTGTTAAATAAAAATTACATCAATTGTCCCTCCCAATTCTTGGTAAAATATAAAAAGTGCTAAAATTTAATAACTAGATCCTAAATACATTTTTAGTAAGCCTAAAATTTATAGAACACATTTTCGGATCACCGTTTATTTTAAAATCATAATTTTGAATTTAACTTGCTTAATATCAATCGGAACATTAAACAAGTATTACAATCATCTAATATTTATTTTTAATATACTTTATTTATATATAGAGATATATTTTAAATAATAATTATTATAATATCTTATTTTTATTTTATTAATTTTTAACAACAACATATAATACTTCAATTTATATTTCGAATTATTATTTATATATACATACACACATATCTATTTACAATTAATTGTTCGTGAATCGTCGAGAGCAGTCGATGGTAAAATGATTTCATAAATTAGTTCAAAACTTTTGAAATTCAATTTAATAGACTTTGCTTATCGTGTCGAAATCATATAAAGATTAAGTTTAAATTTAGTCGAAAATTTCCGGGTCATCACAGTACCTACCCGTTAAAGAAACTTCGTCCCGAAATTTGATTGGGATGGTCATGGCTGACAATAAGAATGTTTTCATGACGCATACGAGCTGAGATTAGAGTTTTTATCATCAGTGAGTAATATGGATAAAACAATTCATTTATGTGAAAGGTACGATTGAAGCTATCACAAAAGAGTGTAAATGAGTAAATGCAGGTTCGTCTTAATCGGTGACGTAGTCACGGTTGATTTCCTGAATTCAAGGGAAAAGATAAAACTATCAAGATAATATGGTCTTGATATGTTTTGAGGTTAGATAGAATGTAAGAGTCGTGTAACATGGCACATGATGACGTTATGATCTATGAATCATCACGTTTCATTGGAAACTCAGCATGACTTACTGTAATATAATCACGTTGATCAAGTGTCATTATATTATACTAACTCATGCATCAATTTCCAACACTACTTCAAAATCATTCATAATTCAGACTCGAATGTTTACATAATATAGAAACTAACAGTTTCTTATATGATGTAACACTGATATTGCGAAGAGATGAATTGATTTCATATAAGATTATTTATGAAAATATCTTCAGAAATATCAAGGATATTTATAATGAAAGATACGATGATATTTTAGAATTTTAAAATTAAAGTGTGATGAAGAAATTCATTCACAGTGATTTAGAGCGATTAAGGAGTAAGGTATTCACTAATGATTTCATTAGAAACAGAATCATCGGGATTCTTTATGTATAAGTTTAGTCCTTGTAATTTGTTCAAAGTTTCAGGATGAGAGATCATAATTCTAAGGGATAAATGTTATATGCATATATAACTTTTGATGTAGAAAAGCTGCGAGATTCAAAATACTGATTGCTGATTTCCCGATACTTGGTATGGCAATTCTCGTTACAAGATGCCGAAGAGTTCATGATAAGACTTCAATAGATAAATATAGTGATTTGTCGAAGAGATTTAAGCCAAGGAGCAACGAGGTTGCTGGTACGTCTGCTGGTAATATGATGGAATATAAAAGGTTCCCCGGTAACAATAAAAGAGAACGCATATATATCAAGGTTATAATAAGGTTGTTTAGAACGAAAAGTCGAAGTTGACTTGTTGGAGCTGTGACAAAACTGGCTATCTCGAACAGGAATTGCAAAGTTCTTTTCGGTAATAATAACGCTAAAGGAATTAACACAGCTTTGTGTTAAACGTTTACTCAGTTTCTGAGAGTTTTTCAGGTGCATAACTATATTCTTCAATCTTTTCTTTCGTAGATGAAGTGCGGTTTGTTCATCATCTCGATTGAGGTGTTTTCAAGAATCATGAAAGGTTTGAAAGCAGATTGTAATCATCAAGATACAAATGAGGTTTAAGATGAAATCAAGTGGCAAACTTGAAGAATTGTTTAGTTTCATATGTTATAATCAATATTTTAATTCATTTTAATTGTCCAATGTTATTAGTCCACAGTCGATAGTCCACAGTTGACAATCCAATAATTCATATATAGTTTAATATATAATATTCGAATTAATTAATACGTATCGTGACCCGTGTACATGTCTCAGACTCGATCACAACTCAAAGTATATATATTATTATAGAATTAACCTCAACCCTGTATAGCTAACTCGATCATTACTGCATATAGAGTGTCTATGGTTATTCCAAATAATATATATAGATGCGTCGATATGATATGTCAAAACCTTGTATACGTGTCCCGATATTTAAAGTGCGTAAAATAAATAACAGAAATTAAATGACGATAAATAAAATTGCGAGAATATAAATTGCGATAATTAAATTGCGATAAATAAAATGTAATCAGTTAGCTAGGAACAGTTAGCGTGGATTCTTAACAAAAAAACTCATAATTAATTTGTTTGTTTCTAACAAATTTTATTTTGTCCAATGTTTTCTTCATTATGCCACTTGTTGGATTCTGATAGAACAAAATCCAAATATGAAATTGAATGAAAATGGTTATTCAACGGTGAACGGATACGTATATCTGTAGATGTAAGTAGGATAGTAAATAACTGTTGAATTAGATTCGAAGAATGTACAGTTTAACTTATTAATGTGAAATCCAAATATTCCTCGGGTATTACCTACCCGTTAAAATATTTTCACCATTAACAGTTTGTATAAAGGAATTTTTAATTACGATCTTTATGAAAATATGCTTACATATATATTTTCTTCAGATGTAATCATGAATTTATAGATATCGATTGTTAAATCGTTGATGAAATATGTGAATGATAACATATGTGAATTAACAATGATAGAAGCTCTTTAAAGCTTCTTTTATCTTTCTCGGGTATTACCTACCCGTTAAAAATTCACACATCATAGTTAATATGAAAAGAATTTTTATTACGATCTCTAGATATACATAAATATATATACATATATCTTTCAATCGTGAACAGAAAGTAATGAATTAATATTTCATAATTCATCATTCTCGGTACTCTTCGGTGTCTGTGGTGCTTGCGGAGCTCTTGGTGATGGAAATGATGCCGGTGTTTGTGGTGTTGCTGTTGGTAGGTACTGCTTGTGGTACCTGTGTAGTAGATGCGAGCCTAGCTTCCAAATCGAACACAGTCACCTCTATGGTTTCTACTTTACGCTCGAGTCTCTGAATTAGTTCTACCCATTCTTTCGTAATGTTTGTCAATTCTTGATATTTATTTTGAAGTCTTCTAACTTCTTCTAATAATCCTATCTGATTAGAATTCAGGAGTAGAGGAAGAATACTATCTTTAACGACATCGAGTCGACCTTCGAGGCGGAAAATCCGTGCGAAAAGAGTGAAAACGGTATTGCGAACAGGTTCGCCGGTAAGCGGATCGAGCACTCCGACGTTAGGTGGTAAGTTCGGCTCGTGATATGGAGTACCTTCTTCATTTCTCCATAGGGTAAGTATTTCGCGAACCCATCCCCATTTTCTAAAGAAATCACGGTAGTTGATTGGTTGGTGCGCTCTCGTCACGCTGTCTTCGGAATCAGAGGAACTTGGTCGATTCGTAGAGGCCATCTTACGCGATCACAGAAAAGATTTTTGGTATGAAAATTTTAGTGACAGCAAATGATAGTTGGATGGTATTCTCAATGCATAATATGCATAGATATATATAGTACCAGGATCCCTTAAATTACGGAGAAATTTACGGAAGATATCAGGCAAAGTTTACTGTAATAGATACGCTAAGATATTAATTTTGTCTATACACTATTCATGCAATCCAGGTAGTAAGATATGTCTAGATTAAGAATGATAAGCAAGTGATTTCATGAGAATGATAAGCAGGTAATTTTTGACATGAAATGATAAGCAAAACTTTTGACATGCAGACACGGTCGAAGTCCAGACTCACTAATGCATCTAATCAACTATTAGTTAGACACACTAATGCAAGACCTGGTTCGCTAAGACCACCGCTCTGATACCATATGATACGACCCGTCCTAATCCATCTGGACGAATACATTACATTTGGTTACATCGCGAGGTATTTGACCTCTATATGATACATTTTACAAACATTGCATTCGTTTTTAAAAGATAACCTTTCTTTACATTGAAAGTTGACGGCATGCATACCATTTTCATAATATATCCAACTATAATTGACTCAATAATAATCCTGTTGAATTCAACGACTCGAATGCAACGTCTTTTGAAATATGTCATGATTGACTCCAAGTAATATCCTTAAAATGAGCTAATGCACAGCGGAAGATTTCTTTCATACCTGAGAATAAACATGCTTTCAAGTGTCAACCAAAAGGTTGGTGAGTTCATTAGTTTATCATAATCATTCATTTTCATCATTTTAATAGACCACAAGATTTTTCATTTCTCATAAATACACATCTCATATCAGGCATTTCGCAAACTGCATAGAGATAAAAATCATTCATATGGATTGAACACCTGGTAACCGACCTTAACAAGATGCATATAGAATATCCCCCAGTATACAGCACGCAACTAATATACTAAATAATACCTCGAAGTACTAAAGCATCCATACCCTGGATGGGGCTCGTTGGGCCCGATAGATCTACCTTTAGGATTCGCATCAATTAGGGGCCATTTCCCTAATTCTTAGGTTACCAGAGTTGAAGGGGCGATATTCGGTTTAATAATCCAACCATATAATGTAGTTTTAAGTACTTGTGTCTATTTTGTAAAATATTTATAAAAGCAGCGCATGTATTCTCAGTCCCAAAAATATATATTGCAAAAGCATTTAAAAAGGTAGCAAATGAAACTCACGATACGATATTTTGTAGTAAAAATATGCATACGGCGGAACTGACCAATGCAAGATTGGCCTCGAATTCACGAACCTATATCATTTATATATATGTTAACACATATAATGGTAATCGAACAAATTTAGGTATTATTATTAATTGTCATTTTAGTAACTTGTACGTTTCATTAATAACTAAATTAACTATATTTATTTTTATATACATTAAATAGATAATTAATATTTATTACAAATATATTAATATATTTATGTTTTATGTAAATAATATATTTTTATATAGAAAATCTTTATTTGATATATTAATAATACTAATGATAATAATGATAAAAATAATAATATTAGTGTTAGAAATAATAAAAATGATAATAAAAATAATAATGATAAAAATAATGATAATTCTAATAATAATAATAATAATGATAGTTCTAATAATAAAAATGATAATTTTTATAAAAAAAAATTAGTTTCAATAATAATACTACTTACATTAAAAATGATAATAATAATAATCATAAAAATGAATAATAAGTAAACTACCTCAAAGAAGTAGTCCTAAAAAAAATGACCAAGTCCGGGTTTGAACCCGCGACATCCCGCTAACCCGATAATAACCTAAACCATTCCGCCATTTCAATTTTTCCTGAATTATATCATACCCAAAAGTCTTTAACCCGTTTTTATTTCTGTCGAACTGGACACCATTCCATCCTCGGCCGAATATCAAATTCAAGTTCACGGCCCAAAATATATCATCGGCCCAATCATTTTAAAACCGAAGCCCAACATGAAAGAAGAACATAGTCCAACAAAGATTACAGCCCAAGCTAAAAATAGGAGCATGTAGCCCAAGAAAACGAATCAATGGATTTAATCAGAATTAAGTCATCGAAGTTTTAATCACAAGTGGGGGAGGTAGGGTTAGTGTGTGTCGGCTAAAAAGGAACTAAAGAACATGCACTAGCAGCTTCAATTCATTATCATCTCCTATTCGAAAACATCATCATACATCATGATCCTCATCATTTTCGTCCATTACCATCATCATCAAAGTATCATGTATTATCATCTTCGATTAACTCCTCGTTCAACACATCTCCTCCTATAATCATGCTGTAACATCATGACCTTCATCATACATCATCATCATCATTCATATTATCAAAGACAGACGCATATGATAGCAACAACAGTAGTTGTTTGAGTAAACAAAAAAAAAGGTATATATATGTATACATATGCAGCCGCAACAGCATAGCATAAACCATAAAATCATCGGTTTCATCTTCATTAACGTTCTTCTTTATTATCTTCAAAGCATCATTAACGTTCCATGTTGCAACATCACGTACATGATCATTATTTTATAATAGGAAGTGGGTTGTGTTTTGATGACTTCGGCCCACAACAGAAAAATAATGCAATCAACATCAAGTGGATGTGTTAATTAATCGAATAGTGAATAGGAAAAAGCATTATTGTCATCGCTCATCATGACATTTACCAGATTGTTATTATCATCAATATTCTTTATCTAGTAAATACTTTCATCACCCGTCCTAATCCATCTGGACGAATACATTACATTTGGTTACATCGCGAGGTACTTGACCTCTATATGATACATTTTACAAACATTGCATTCGTTTTTAAAAGACAAACTTTCATTACATCGACAGTTGCCAGGCATGCATACCATTTCATAATATATCCAACTATAATTGACTTAAAAATATTCTTGATGAACTCAACGACTCGAATGCAACGTCTTTTGAAATATGTCATGAATGACTCCAAGTAATATCTCTCAAATGAGCAAATGCACAGCGGAAGATTTCTTTCATACCTGAGAATAAACATGCTTTCAAGTGTCAACCAAAAGGTTGGTAAGTTCATTAGTTTAACATAAATAATCATTTCCATCTTTTTAATAGACCACAAGATTTTTATTTTTCATTTCTCATAAATATACGTCCCATGCATAGAGACAAAAATCATTCATATGGATTGAACACCTGGTAACCGACCTTAACAAGATGCATATAGAATATCCCCTATCATTCTGGGACTCCCTTCGGACATGATAAATTCGAAGTACTAAAGCATCCGGTACTTTGGATGGGGCTTGTTAGGCCCAATAGATCTATCTTTAGGATTCGCGTCAATTAGGGTGTCTGTTCCCTAATTCTTAGATTACCAGAGTATAAAGGGGCATATTCGATTTAATAATCCAGCCATAGAATGTAGTTTTAAGTACTTGTGTCTATTTCGTCAAACATTTATAAAGCAGCGCATGTATTCTCAGTCCCAAAAATATATATAGCAAAAGCATTTAAAAAGTGAGTAATGAAACTCACTATCCAATATTTTATATTAAAAATATTCACACAACAGAACTGAACAATGCAGGGTTGGCTTCGGATTCACGAACCTATATTAATTGTATATCTATTAAAACATATAATATCAATTAAACAAGTTTTGTATATTAATATTAATATACTTAATAATTTGTAGGTTAAATAGTTTAATTATAACTATTTTGTATATTTAAGATAAAAAAATTAATATATGTATATATATGATTATATTAAAATATGTTTATTTGTTATATATAACTTAATTAATATTTTATAATAATAACATTTTATTTAAATCAAAATATAATATTAGTATAGTTAGGATATAAGTAAAATATATGTGTGTGTGTATATATATATATATATATATATATATATATATATATATATATATATATATATATATATATATATATTATTTGTTTATTTAATAATAATTATATTATAATACTTAAAAATAGTAATAGTAATAATATTAGTGTTAATAATAATAATAACAGAATTGTTAATGTTACTAATATTAATATTAATAGTAATAATACTTAATAATAATTGTAATTATAATAATAATAGGATTTAATAATGATAGCCATAATAATGTTAAAAATAATACTAAATGAAAATTCTTATGACACTACTAATAATGATAATACTTAATAATAAATAAAATGTTATATGTTAATAAAAATAGTGATATTTATAATATTTGTAATATCACTAATATTAATAATAATAATTGTAGTAATAATAATACTAATAATAATAATTGTAGTAATAATAATACTAATAGTGATAATAATAATAATAACAATAATAATAATAATAAAAGTAATAATAACAATAATCATAATATTTAATAATTACTAATAATAATAAGGATAGAAATAACATAAAAGTGTATACCCTCTCCAAGCTTTTTCTAAAAAGAAGTGCTCCAGACAAGATTCGAACCCTCTACCTCTCACTCACTCGATACAACCCATGACCAACTGCTCTGTTGTTATCTTTCTGTTTTAATTTACGTTTTATTTCTATTTAACCCGACATCCGATTCGTTTATCTTTTTCATGTCATCACCATCTTCATTTCATCATCTTCCTTTCATCACAGGATCTTTGATTATTATTATTTTTATTACATCATCATCGTTATTTAAACATCATCATCCTTTATATTCGTCCCATCAGGAAATAGCGAAGTATAATGCAGTAAACGAAATAGATTAACACTTGTATGTGTATTGGGCTTATTATTACAAACGGTTCACGGCCCAACTTTACCTAAATCCATCTAGCAACTATGGCCCAATTTGTTAACATGCGGTGGCCTAACCTCCAAATCAAAAGTTTGAATATATAATAGGATATATATATCTAGCTGATAGGGATTTGTGGGGTTGTATGTTCAACAGAAAGAGAGACACCAAATGCATCACCTTTCATCATTTTTCCTTTAAAAAATCACGACATTATTATCATCTACCTTCTTTTTATTTACGTTATAAATATCACTCTTTTACATAGAAACAGATTCGATGAGTAGCAGTAGCAACGTGAATCGAAAATGGCTGAAATAATTAACAATCGAAGCAGTAGTAACAGTGATACGGTTGTGGTTGATGGTTGTTCTTGAGCTGAAAGGCAACCGGCAAAGTAATAGAAAAATGGTGGATGATGGCGGTAGGCTGTGGTGGTATTTGTGTTGGTCTCAAAAAGAAAGAAAAGCTATTCGTGTGCAAGCTTGGCGAATGATGGTGATGAAATGGTTTTTTAATTTAGAACACAAACAAACCATGAAGGTAGTCTGATCATGATGTAACAACGGTGGTGTATGGATTAAGTGTGGCTACCATGGTTCACGAAGATGAAATAACAATAAAAATGGTGATGTTAAAGATGGTTTGAATGGTGATCTTGTTCTCGGTTCAATAATAACAAGTAGGTCTCTAAGTCCAAATGGCAAACGAGTAATAGCTTGCAATCGAATGTGTTTGAATGGTTGTTTTGATGGAGGGTTGTCGATGGGGTTGGCCAAGGTGAGAAGTAGAAGATGAAGAGTGGCGATAGATGGTGGTGATCGGCAGTTTAAGGTGATTGTAGGGTGGCGTAAAGTGCTGATTGGTCGACCAAAAGAAGAAGAAACATAAGCAGAAAACTAGTGTAATTGGTAGATGGTTTGTGTTGGTGTTTTGTTCCAAACTAGACAGGTATTGAAAGGCGAGTAATATTAGATCGTTTAAGATATGGGTCTGACCGAAGGTGAGGTTTTGGGTTCCAATCAAAAAGCAACATCAGGAACCGATTAACACCTAGTTTGATGGTTGGTGTTTGTTAATGGAAAAGGAAACGGAAAAGGGAAGAAAGAAATAAGAAAATGGGTTATGTGATGGTGTTCATGTTTGCAGAAGAATGGCAAAGTGATGGGTGGTAATGTTTGTTCAAATTATGAAACGGATAAAGAATAAATGGTTGGTTATGTATGTAAGTTGGCATATCTCTCAATCATATATGTATACATATATAATTGAGATGGTGGAATCCAACAAACTAACACAGTGAAAGGTAGCTCCATTGTTTAATTCACGGGAGTAATCTACTAGTATCTTTTGATGATTGAATCCACCCACACAAGTCACAAGTGTATATATAATACATATATATATAAGTTTTAATAATATAAAACTAATATTAATCAATCATAATAATAACTATAATATAATATAACTAAAACATGTGCATTGTAAGATAATAATAAAAAAATAATTAGTAGCCTCAAATGATTTACTCTACCGACACTATATCGCGGACTGGGTTTCGTGATCCGTTATTAATCAGTGGCGGATACAAAGTCTTCAGAAAAATCCCACATTTTTAAGTTAATAATATTTATTTATTTTGGTCATTATGGTATAAAATTCGTTCATTAAATATTAAATAAAATTTACATTAATTGTTCACTCCCAACCCCAAGTAAAATATAAAAACTTTTAAAATTCAACAAAAAGTTCTTAAATATATTTTTAATAAGTCTAAAAATTTATAGAACTTATTTTCGTATCACCGTTTATTTTAAAATTACATAAGTTTGAATTTAACTTGCTTAATATTAATCGAAACATCAAACGAGTATTAAAATCATTTAATAATAATTTTTAATATACTTTATTTATATATAAAGATATATTTTAAATAATTATTATTATAATATCCTATTTTTATTTTATTAATTTTTAATAACAACAACATATAATACTTCAAATTATATTTCGAATTATAATTTATATACACATACACACATATCTATTTACAATTAATTGTTCGTGAATCGTCGAGAGCAGTCGAAGGTCAATTGAATATATGAATATCGTTTCAAAATTTTCTAGACTCAACATTACATACTTTGCTTATCGTGTTGGAAACATATAAAGATTAAGTTTAAATTTGGTCGGAAATTCCCGGGTCGTCACAGTACCTACCCGTTAAAGAAATTTCGTCCCAAAATTTGAGTGAGGTGGTCATGGCTGACAATAGAAATGTTTTCATGACAAATATGAATTGATGAATAAAGTTTTATCATCATCGAGTAATACAGATAAAACAATTCGATTATTCGAAGCGTATGAGTGAAGTTATCACAAAAGAGTGAATTGTATTAAGTAGAGATTCGACTTCACTTTTGACGTAGTCACAGTTGATTTCCGGAATTCAAGGGATTTAAAGAAAATCTTCAAAATCTACAAGATATGATTCTTCGGTGAATAAGGAAATTAGAATCTCTATAATTAAATAAGGTGATCTGCCTCGATTACTCTGTCTGATATTTTCATTATAAATTAAACTCTTTTGTCCCATTATTCTCACCATTCCTATACTTTCTTTCTTAGTTCATACATCCAAAGGATTGTGAAAATGCTTAATCCAGTTCTAATACTTGATAGTTTCCTAATTATCATTTCCGTCATCCTTCTTTCCAATCTTCCACCAGAGAAATCTGTTTACTTCTACTATTACCTTGGGTGATACTATTCTTAATTATATCGTATCTTTATATTGCTATTCGTATTAACATCCACAGTTTGTAACCTTCGTGTTATTATCGGGCTTTATATTTTTTTCTTATATTTTGGAGCTCTTTGCCTTTTTATTATCTTCTCGACCTCTAGTTAAGCGAGTAACGGTCCAGAATTCGTAAGTATAGAGTTTCGAATAAACTTAATGTTCTAAACAAGAAAGAACGAAATCGCACGATTTGATTTGTCAAATTACCAGAATCACTGAGAATATAACTATCAAGAATATATTTTCTTGATATGTTCAGAAGTTAATCAGAATGAAAGAGTTATGTAACATGACACATGATGACGTTATAATTTGTGAATAATCATATTTCATTTAGAAACTCATCATGACTTCCTGTAATATAATCACGTTGATCAAGTGTTATTATATTATACTAACTCATGCATCAGTTCCCAACATTACTTCAATAACATTCATATTTTAAGCTCGAAAGTTTACAGAATATAGAAACTAACAGTTTCTATATGATGTAACACTGATATCACGAAGAGATTAATGATTTCAGATAAGAATAATTATGAAAATATCTTTAGAAATATGGAGGATATTTAAAATGAAAGATACGATAATATCTTGGAATTTCTAATATCGAAGGATGGTGAAGAAAATTTGTCCGCAAGAGTTTGGATTTAGAAGCAAGGTATTCGCTAAAGATTTCATCAGAAACAGAATCATCAGGATTCTTAATGTACAAGTTTAGTCCTTGTGATTTGTTCAGGGACTCCTTCATAGTTTGCTCATTTAGTTTGTCAGTTTCAAACTTTTCCTGAGCTTTGCCAACATACAATTCTTTATCATCAACTTTTGGCTGTTGAGGTCGTTTACAGTTTTTGTTGCTTCATTCAACTTTTCAAAATTCAGAGCATTAATTCACAGACTGGGTGCTTTTCAGAATTTCAGAATGGAAGATCATAGTTCTAAGAGATAAATGTTATATGGATACATATAACTGTTGATGTGGAAACATTGCGAGAATCACAATACAGATTTGCTGATTCCCGGTAATTGGTATGGCAATTCTTGTTACAAAATGCGGATGAGTACATCATGTGACTTCAATAGATAAATATAGTGATTTGTCGGAGAGTTTAAGAAAAGGAGCAACGAGGTTGTTGGTACGTCTGCTGGTAATATGGTGGAACATAAAAGGTTCCCCGGTAACAATAAAAGAGCACGCATATATATCAAGGTTATAATAAGGTTGTTTCGAACGAAAAGCCGAAGTTGACTTGTTGGAGCTGTGACAAAACTGGCTATCTCGATCAGGAGTTGCAACGTTATTTTTGGTAATAATAACACTAAAGGAATTAGTACAGCTATGTGTTAAACGTTTACTCAGGTTCCGAGTGTTTTTCAGGTGCAACACTATATGCATCAATCTTTTCTTCCGTAAATGAAGTGCGGTTGGTTCATCCTCTCGATTGAGGTGTTTTTAAGTATCATGAAAGGTTTGAACGCATATTGTAATTGTCAAGATTCAAATGAGGTTTAAGATGAAATCAAGTGGCAAACTTGAAGAAATGTTTAGTTTTATATGTTATAATCAATATTTTAATTCATTTTAATTGTCCAATGTTATTAGTCCACAGTCGATAGTCCACAGTTAACAGTCCAATAATTCATATATAGTTTAATATATAATATTCGAATTAATTAATACGTCCCGTGACCTGTGTACGTGTCTCATACTCAATCACAACTCAAAGTATATATATTATTATAGAATCAACCTCAACCCTATATAGCTAACTCCAGCATTACTGCATATAGAGTGTCTATGGTTATTCCAAATAATATATATAGATGCGTCGATATGATATGTCAAAACCTTGTATACGTGTCCCGATATTTAAAGTGCGTAAAATAAATAACATAAATTAAATGACGATAAATAAAGTGCGTAAAGTAAATAACAGAAATTAAATGACGAAAAATAAAATTGCGATAATTAAATTGTGATAAATAAACTGCGATAAATAAAATGTAATCAGTTAGCTAGGAACAGTTAGCTAAGATTTTTGTTAGCGTGGATTCTTAATAGAATTTCTCATAATTAATTTGTTTGTTTCTAACAAATTTTATTTTTGTCCAATGTTTTCTTCATTATGCCACTTGTTGGATTCTGGTAAGTCAAAATCCAAATATGAAATTGAATGAAAATAGTTATTCTGTGATGAATGGATTCGTATATCTGTGGATGTAAGTAGGATAGTAATTGACCGTTGAATCCGATTGGAAGAATGTACAGTGTAATTTATTAATGTGAAATCTAAATATTCTTCGGGTATTACCTACCCGTTAAAATATTTTCACCATTAACAGTTTGTACCAAAGAATTTTTAATTACAATCTTTATGAAAATATACTTACATATAAATATTTTCTTCAGATGTAATCGTGGATTTAATGAGTCAATATGATATTAAACTCATTTGATTTACGGTTAAATCTAGAGTACATAATCTCTAAAACATTAGAGATTACATGATCATCATGTCGAACGGAGATAAATGATGTAGATCGATTCGTAGAATGATGATTATGATCGAGGTACATAATGAGATGTTGAGGCGTGTGATGTTGAAACTTGGGTTGTTGGTGGTACTGGTATTGATGTTGGTGGTACTGTTGGTGTCGGTGATGTTGCTAAAGCTGGTACGTTTTGCACCATATTTTCCAAGGCTACAACTCGGGCGCGAATTTCGTTAACTTCTTCCATTACTCCGGGGTGATTGTCGGTTCTGACGAGCGGATGAATAAGATTTAGAATTTTAGATAGAATATAATCGTGACGAGTTTGTACCAAAGAATATTTTAGATAGAATATTCCTCGGGTATTACCTACCCGTTAAAATATTTTCACCATTAACAGTTTGTACCAAAGAATTTTTAATTACAATCTTTATGAAAATATACTTACATATATATATTTTCTTCAGATGTAATCGTGGATTTAATGAGTCAATATGATATTAAACTCATTTGATTTACGGTTAAATCTAGAGTACATAATCTCTAAAACATTAGAGATTACATGATCATCATGTCGAACGGAGATAAATGATGTAGATCGATTCGTAGAATGATGATTATGATCGAGGTACATAATGAGATGTTGAGGCGTGTGATGTTGAAACTTGGGTTGTTGGTGGTACTGGTATTGATGTTGGTGGTACTGTTGGTGTCGGTGATGTTGCTGAAGCTGGTACGTTTTGCACCATATTTTCCAAGGCTACAACTCGGGCGCGAATTTCGTTAACTTCTTCCATTACTCCGGGGTGATTGTCGGTTCTGACGAGCGGATGAATAAGATTTAGAATTTTAGATAGAATATAATCGTGACGAGATACTCTGGAAAATGAGAGAGAATATGGTGTCTCGAACAGGTTCGCCGATAAGTGCTTCAAGTTCTTCGCCAAGAGGTGAGTTCAGTTGGTGGAAGGGATCGCCTTCTTCGCTTCTCCATTGATTAAGTCGACTACGAACCCATCAGATGAATTGGGGATGGATGATTTGTTGATTCATTCTGGTGACACTGCTTTCGGAGCTTAGGTGAAACTCCATATCGGAATAGCTGTCGGAATCCGAGGAATTCGAACTGGTTGAGGGATTCATCTCGTACGATCAGATGAAGGATTTTCGATAAGAATAGATTATAGGATGTAGATTAGTACCCTGTAATATATAATTTACATATGCATATATAATACTAAAATCTCATAAGTTACAGAGGAATCTACGGAAGCTGTCAGGAAAGGTCTACAGTAACAGATACGCTAAGATATGAATTATCAGATACGCTAAGATATGAATTTTGTCTATACACTATTCATGCAATCCAGGAAGTAAGATATGTCTAGATTAAGAACGATAAGCAGGTAATTTCCTAAGGATGATAAGCAGATGATTTCCGACACGAAATGATAAGCAAAACTTTTGACATGCAGACACGATCGAAGTCCAGACCCACTAATGCATCTAAACAACTATCAGTTAGACACACTAATGCAAGACCTGGTTCGCTAAGACCATCGCTCTGATACCAACTTTCATGACCCGTCCTAATCCATCTGGACGAATACATTACATTTAGTTACATCGCGAGGTACTTGACCTCTATATGATACATTTTACAAACATTGCATTCGTTTTTAAAAGACAAACTTTCATTACATTGACAGTTGACAGGCATGCATACCATTTCATAATATATCCAACTATAATTGACTTAAAAATATTCTTGATGAACTCAACGACTCGAATGCAACGTCTTTTGAAATATGTCATGAATGACTCCAAGTAATATCTCTAAAATGAGCAAATGCACAGCGAAAGATTTCTTTTATACCTGAGAATAAACATGCTTGCAAGTGTCAACTAAAAGGTTGGTGAGTTCATTAGTTTAACATAAATAATCATTTCCATCATTTTAATAGACCACAAGATTTTTATTTTTCATTTCTCATAAATATACGTCCCATGCATAGAGACAAAAATCATTCATATGGCTTGAACACCTAGTAACCGACCTTAACAAGATGCATATAGAATATCCCCTATCATTCCGCGACTCCCTTCGGACATGATAAATTCGAAGTACTAAAGCATCTGGTACTTTAAATGGGGCTTGTTGGGCCCAATAGATCTATCTTTAGGATTCGCGTCAATTAGGGTGTATGTTCCCTAATTCTTAGATTACCAGACTATAAAGGGGCATATTCGGTTTAATAATCCAGCCATAGAATGTAGTTTTAAGTACTTGTGTCTATTTCGTCAAACATTTATAAAACAGCGCATGTATTCTCAGTCCCAAAAATATATATTGCAAAATCATTTAAAAAGGGAGTAATGAAACTCACTATCCAATATTTTGTAGTAAAAATATTCACACAACAGAACTGAACAATGCAGGGTTGGCTTCGGATTCACGAACCTATATCAATTATATATCTATTAAAACATATAATATCAATTAAACAAGTTTTGTATATTAATATTAGACAAAATTGCATGGGGGTCCCTGTGGTTTGTTCGAAATAACAAGCGGAATCCAAAAGAATTTTTTCACCTTGGGGGGTCACTGTGGTTTGCAATAGTTTCAGGGGGGTCCAATTGCCTAACACCGTTATCTTTTTCTGTTAACTTTCATCATATGCATAGCATGTGAGGGTATAAACATCATATTTGTTCACCTTGTCCTTTTATAATTTTTTTGGACCCCGGTTGTTGTATCGAACAAACCACAGGGACCCGGTGCAATTTTGTCTTAATTAAATAATTTAATTTTTCTTTTCTTTTCTTTTTTTTCTCTTCAAATCACCCACTCCTGCTATTCTCGATTTCATTACTTCTTCACTTGCACATTTCAAAATTAAAACCCCATTATTAAATTATCTACCTGCACCCATTCTTCATTAAATTATATCTACATCTTCATATCATCTTTTTATTTATCATCAAAACATCAAAAAATAAAAAATAAAAATCATCATCATTATCCATTTGTTCATGTTCATCAAACAACGCCATATCCTCATTATCTCTCAAAACCGAAACAAATCTAAAATTATAGATCTATATCATTATCATCATCAGATTCAGAAACAATAACATAACCAGATTCATCATTCATCTTCAACCATGTTCTTCATGTTCATACATCAAAATTTGGGGGGTTTTGATTTTGTGAACTAAAATGATTTATGAGACTAAATTCTTATTGATCACAATGCTTCTTACTCACTACCCTAACCTTCAACAACAATCAAAGAGTGATTTCAAGGTTGACAGTGGCCGGAATCTAATTTTCTGATTTATGGAGCTCAAAAATGGTGAAACCCTGTTCTTCATCAGTTATCAAATTTAAGAGTGTTTTGGTACTTGAATCTTTTCAACTCATGTTAATCGATGATACAGAATCAGTTAACTCTCAACAATTGGACATAATTCAACATCAATATAAATCTATACAGGAAACAATGAAATGGATCAAGATTAGGTTAAAATTGGAAAAAGCCAAACCTTTCACGAAGTTGTTCAGGAGTCAAACCTAATTGTATCACCAAGAAAGAAAACAATTGTAAACAAACATCATCGAACTGAACTCGTCGGAGTAAACATCGACAACAACAACAGTTCTCCTCACGGCGGTGCACGAAGATTTGAAAGGAAAACAGATATTTCGGCGTTCACTATCGTCACCATTATCGATTCATCATCATCGCTTCATCTTCATCGATTCATCATCATCGCTTCATCTTCATCATTGATTATGGGTGTGTTTTTTTAGATCTAGTTTTCGAGATCCAAACTTTTGTATTTGTGATTATGAATGAATAATGGGGTATTAAAGTAGATCTAATAATGGGGTTTTAATTCTTTTGGACTCCGCTTGTTATTTCGAACAAACCACAGGGACCCCCATGCAATTTTGTCTTAATATTAATATACTTAATAATTTGTAGGATAAATAGTTTAATTATAACTATTTTGTATATTTAAGATAAAAAAAATTAATATATGTATATATATTATTATATTAAAATATGTTTATTTGTTATATAAAACTTAATTAATATTTTATAATAATAACATTTTATTTAAATCAAAATGTAATATTAGTATAGTTAGGATATAAGTAAAATATATGTATATATATATATATATATATATATATATATATATATATATATATATATATCATTTGTTTATTTAATAATAATTATATTATAATACTTAAAAATAGTAATAGTAATAATATTAGTGTTAATAATAATAATAACAGAATTGTTAATGTTAATAATATTAATATTAATAGTAATAATACTTAATAATAATTGTAATTATAATAATAATAGGATTTAATAATGATAACCATAATAATGTTAAAAATAATACTAAATGAAAATTCTTATGACACTACTAATAATGATAATACTTAATAATAAATAAAATGTTATATGTTAATAAAAATAATGATATTTATAATATGTGTAATATCACTAATATTAATAATAATAATTGTAGTAATAATAATACTAATAATGATAATGATGATAATAATAATAATAATAATAATAATAATAATAATAATAATAATAATAATAATAATAATAATAATAATAATAATAATAATAATTATTATAATAATAACAATAATAATAATAATCATAATCATAATATTTAATAATTACTAATAATAATACGGATAGAAATAAAATAAAAGTGTATACCCTCTCCAAGCTTGTTCTAAAAAGAAGTGCTCCAGACAAGATTCGAACCCTCGACCTCTCACTCACTCGACACAACCCATGACCAACTGCTCTGTTGTTGTCTTTCTGTTTTAATTTACATTTTATTTCTATTTAACCCGACGTCCGATTCGTTTATCTTCTTCATGTCATCACCATCTTCATTTCATCATCTTCCTTTCATCACAGGATCTTTAATTATTATTATTTTTATTACATCATCATCGTTATTTAAACATCATCATCTTTATATTCGTCCCATCAGGAAATAGCGAAGTATAATGCAGTAAATGAAATAGATTAACACTTGTATGTGTATTGGGCTTATTATTACAAACGGTTCACGGCCCAACTTTACACAAATCCATCTAGCAACTATGGCCCAATTTGTTAACATGCGGTGGCCTAACCTCCAAATCAAAAGTCTGAAAATATAATAGGATATATATCTAGCTGATAGGGATTTGTGGGGTTGTATGTTCAACAGAAAGAGAGACACCAAGTGCATTACCTTTAATCATTTTTCCTTTAAAAATCACGACATTATTATCATCTACCTTCTTTTTATTCGCGTTATAAATATCACTCTTTTACATAGAAACAGATTTAATGAGTAGCAGTAGCAACATGAATCGAAAATGGCTGAAATATTTAACAATCGAAGCAGTAGTAACAGTGATACGGTTGTGGTTGATGGTTGTTCTTGATCTGAAAGGAAACCGGCAGAGTAATAGAAAAATGGTGGATGATGGCGGTAGGCTGTGGTGGTATTTGTGTTGGTCTCAAAAAGAAAGAAAAGCTATTCATGTGCAAGCTTGGCGAATGATGGTGATGAAATGGGTTTTTAATTTAGAACACAAACAAACCGTGAAGGTAGTCTGATGATGATGTAACGACGGTGGTGTATGGATTAAGTGTGGCTACCATGGTTCACGAAGATGAAATAACAATAAAAATGGTGATGATAAAGATAGTTTGTGAAATGTCCCGTTCATATTGATTATAAACGTTCCATATTAATTGATTTCGTTGCGAGGTTTTGATCTCTATATGAGACGTTTTTCAAAGACTGCATTCATTTTTAAAACAACCATAACCTTTATTTTATCAATAAAGGTTTCAAAAGCATTACGTAGATTATCAAATAATGATAATCTAAAATATACTATTTACACACGACCATTACATAATGGTTTACAATAGAAATATATTACATCGACATATGTTTCTTGAATGTAGTTTTTACACAATATCATACAAACATGGACTCCAAATCTTGTCCTTATTTTAGTATGCAACAGCAGAAGCTCTTAGTATTCACCTGAGAATAAACATGCTTTAAACGTCAACAAAAATATTGGTGAGTTATAGGTTTAACCTATATATATCAAATCGTAACAATAGACCACAAGATTTCATATTTCAATACACATCCCATACATAGAGATAAAAATCATTCATATGGTGAACACCCGGTAACCGACATTAACAAGATGCATATATAAGAATATCCCCATCATTCCGGGACACCCTTCGGATATGATATAAATTTTGAAGTACTAAAGCATCCGGTACTTTGGATGGGGTTTGTTAGGCCCAATAGATCTATCTTTAGGATTCGCGTCAATTAGGGTGTCTATTCCCTAATTCTTAGATTACCAGACTTAATAAAAAGGGGCATATTCGATTTTGATAATTCAACCATAGAATGTAGTTTCACGTACTTGTGTCTATTTTGTAAATCATTTATAAAACCTACATGTATTCTCATCCCAAAAATATTAGATTTTAAAAGTGGGACTATAACTCACTTTCACAGATATTTCCTTCCTCGGAAATAAGACTTGGCCACGGATCGATTCACGAACCTATACAAATATGTACATATATATCAAAGTATGATCAAAATATAATTACAACCATTTTTATTATGTTTTAAAGATTTGAGTGTATTAAGTCAGCTGTCCTCGTTAGTAACCTACAACTAGTTGTCCACAATTAGATGTACAGAAATAATCGATATATATTATCTTGAATCAATTCACAACCCAGTGTATACACGTCTCAGGCTAAATCACAACTCAAAGTATATATATTTTTGGAATCAACCTCAACCATGTATAGCTAACTCCAACATTACTGCATATAGAGTGTCTATGGCTGTTCCAAATAATATATATACATGGGTCGATATGATATGTCAAAATATTTGCATACGTGTCTATGGTATCCCAAGATTACATAATATATTAGAATCCATGTATAATTCAATATAACTTAGCTAGGATATGATTTGTATATTTGTTAAACACTTCCTGTAGCTAAAAAGATCAAAAATATCCAATCTTGTTTTACCCATAACTTCTTCATTTTAAATCCATTTTGAGTGAATCAAATTGCTATGGTTTCATATTGAACTCTAATTTAAGAATCCAAATAGAAAAATTATAGGTTTATAGTCGGAAATTTAAGTTACATGTCAATTACTAAAGAGGTAGTCATTTCCGTCGAAAGAACGACATCTTGATGACCATTTTGAAAAACATACTTTCACTTTGAGTTTAACCAAGATTTTTGGATATAGTTTCATGTTCATATGAAAAATCATTTTCTCAGAAGAACAAATTTTAAATCAAATTTTATCAAAGTTTTTAATTATCCAAACCAAAACAGCCCCCGGTTTCACTACGACGGCGTATATCCGATTTTATGGTGTTCATCGTGTTTCCAGGTTTTAAATCATTAAGTTTGTAGTGACCCGAACTTTTCCATGTTTATATATATTAATTGAGATTGATATTTACATGATTAAATGTTTCCAACATGTTAAGCAATCAAACTTGTTAAGACTTGATTAATTGAAATATGTTTCATATAGACAATTGACCACCCAAGTTGACCGGCGATTCACGAACGTTAAAACTTGTAAAAACGACATGACGATATATATATGGATATACATATGGTTAACATGAGATTACGATAAGTAAGTATCTCCATAAGTATATTAACAATGAGTTATATACATATAAACAAGACTACTAACTTAAGGAATTCGAAACGAGACATATATGTAACGATTATCGTTGTAACGACATTTAAATGTATATATATCATATTAAGATATATTAATATATCATAATATCATGATAATATAATAATTTAACATCTTATTAGATATAATAAACAATGGGTTAACAACATTAATTGAGATCGTTAACTTAAAGGTTTCAAAACAACACTTACATGTAACGACTAACAATGACTTAACGACTTAGTTAAAATGTATATACATGTAGTGTATTTAGATGTATTAAAATACTTTTGGAAGACTTCAAGACATATATCAAAACACTCATACTTAACGAAAATGGTTACAGTTACTTTTCCATTCTTTTCTTTCATCAAGAATTCTAGTCGTATTCTTACCCGTATTATACACAGCTTCAAAACGTACTTACTATGAGTATATACCAATAGGAACTAGCATGGGATTCCACTTTGGATTATGTCATGTATGACTAATCAATTTTAACTTCTACCATGAGCTAGTCAACTAACTAGAACTCCTTTTAACCCCACTCACCACTCACCAATTACCACTCATCATTCACTCCATTTCACTTCCAATTCTCTTTCTAATTCTCTCTCAACACACACACACTATTATGAACGTATTTTTCCAGTAGTTAATCATCAAATTCATCAAAAATCACTTCAAGAATCAAGCTATAATCATCATAGGAAGAACACTTCAAGAACACTTCAAAAATCCCTTCAAGTTTACTAATTTACTTCCAAGCTTTCTAATCCATTCCAAGTAATCATCTAAGATTAAGAAACCTTTGTTATATACAGTAGGTTATCTTTCTTATTCAAGGTAATATTCATATTCAAACTTTGATTCAATTTCTATAACTATAAACTATCTTAATTCGAGTAAAAATCTTACTTGAACTTGTTTTTGTGTCATGATCCTACTTCAAGAACTTTCAAGCCATCCAAGATCCTTTGAAGCTAGATCATTTCTTGTCACTTCCAGTAGGTTTACCTACTAAACTTGAGGTAGTAATGATGTTCATAACATCATTCGATTCATATATATAAAACTATCTTATTCGAAGGTTTAAACTCGTAATCACTAGAACATAGTTTAGTTAATTCTAAACTTGTTCGCAAACAAAAGTTAATCCTTCTAACTTGACTTTTAAAATTAACTACACATATTTTTTATATCTATATGATATGCTAACTTAATGATTTAAAACCTGGAAACACGAAAAACACCGTAAAACCGGATTTACGCCGTCGTAGTAACACCGCGGGCTGTTTTGGGTTAGTTAATTAAAAACTATGATAAACTTTGATTTAAAAGTTGTTATTCTGAGAAAATGATTTTTATTATGAACATGAAACTATATCCAAAAATTATGGTTAAACTCAAAGTGGAAGTATGTTTTCTAAAATGGTCATCTAGACGTCGTTCTTTCGACTGAAATGACTACCTTTACAAAAACGACTTGTAACTTATTTTTCTGACTATAAACCTATACTTTTCTGTTTAGATTCATAAAATAGAGTTCAATATGAAACCATAGCAATTTGATTCACTCAAAACGGATTTAAAATGAAGAAGTTATGGGTAAAACAAGATTGGATAATTTTTCTCATTTTAGTTACGTGAAAATTGATAACAAATCTATTCCAACCATAACTTAATCAACTTGTATTGTATATTATGTAATCTTGAGATACCATAGACACGTATACAATATTTTGACCTATCATGTCGACACATCTATATATATTTCGGAACAACCATAGACACTCTATATGTGAATGTTGGAGTTAGCTATACAGGGTTGAGGTTGATTTCAAAATATATATAGTTTGAGTTGTGATCAATACTGAGATACGTATACACTGGGTCGTGGATTGATTCAAGATAATATTTATCGATTTATTTCTGTACATCTAACTGTGGACAACTAGTTGTAGGTTACTAACGAGGACAGCTGACTTAATAAACTTAAAACATCAAAATATATTAAAAGTGTTGTAAATATATTTTAAACATAGTTTGATATATATGTATATATTGTTATAGGTTCGTGAATCAACCAGTGGCCAAATCTTACTTCCCGACGAAGTAAAAATCTGTGAAAGTGAGTTATAGTCCCACTTTTAAAATCTAATATTTTTGGGATGAGAATACATGCAGGTTTTATAAATGATTTACAAAATAGACACAAGTACGTGAAACTACATTCTATGGTTGAATTATCGAAATCGAATATGCCCCTTTTTATTAAGTCTGGTAATCTAAGAATTAGGGAACAGACGCCCTAATTGACGCGAATCCTAAAGATAGATCTATTGGGCCTAACAAACCCCATCCAAAGTACCGGATTCTTTAGTACTTCAAAATTTATATCATATCCGAAGGGTGTCCCGGAATGATGGGGATATTCTTATATATATGCATATTGTTAATGTCGGTTACCAGGTGTTCACCATATGAATGATTTTTATCTCTATGTATGGGATGTGTATTGAAATATGAAATCTTGTGGTCTATTGTTACGATTTGATATATATAGGTTAAACCTATAACTCACCAACATTTTTGTTGACGTTTAAAGCATGTTTATTCTCAGGTGAATACTAAGAGCTTCCGCTGTTACACACTAAAATAAGGACAAGATTTGGAGTCCATGTTTGTATGATATTGTGTAAAACTGCATTCCAGAAACTGATTTCGATGTAACATATTTGTATTGTAAACCATTATGTAATGGTCGTGTGTAAACAGGATATTTTAGATTATCATTATTTGATAATCTACGTAAAGCTTTTTAAACCTTTATTTATGAAATAAAGGTTATGGTTTTTTTTAAAAATGAATGCAGTCTTTGAAAAACGTCTCATATAGAGGTCAAAACCTCGCAACGAAATCAATTAATATGGAACGTTTTTAATCAATAAGAACGGGACATTTCAGTTGGTATCCGAGGTTGGTCTTAGAGAACCAGAAAATTTGCATTAGTGTGTCTTATCGAGTTTGTTAGGATGCAGTAGTGAGTCTGGACTTCGACCGTGTTTTCTTTAAAAATGATTGCTTAACATTTTTGTTGGAAACTATATATTTTTAACATATGAATATTATGTGATATATTAATCTCTTAACGTGTTTGATATTATGTGATAGATGTCTACCTCTAGAACAAGTCCCATTGACTCACCTAATAATAATGAAGAGTCAAATGTAAATTGGAATGATTCGTGGACTGATTCACAAGTTCCTGAAGAGGAACAGGAAGAAGAATCGGAACCGGAAGAAGAATCGGAACCGGAAGAAGAAATAGAACCGGTGGGGGAAATAATAAAACGGTTAAGTAAAAGAGAATCCTCAACCAACCGACCAAGGTTAATTATGGTCAATGGTGTTTCCGCCAAGGAAGCAAAATATTGGGAGGATTACCAATTCTCCGATGAATCGGATTCCGACGAGAATTCCGATGATGTTATAGAAATTACCCCACTTGAACTTAAAAAGGCAAAAGAAAATAATAAGGGAAAGGGCATAAAAATAGAGAAATCTAATTCCAACCCCGATGAACTTTATATGTATCGTCAACCCCCGAAGTCCTTAAGTTGTAACAATGACCCGGGAACCTCTAAACCACCAGGTTTTTCTAAACCAATGTGGACAACGACGGCTCGTATTAGGGGAACATCATATATCCCTAGAAACTTGGCAAAACGAACCAAAACCGAACAAGAAGAAACGAGCGAGTCGGAATAAGATAGTTGTATTCGTGTGGTGTAATATATGTAATATAGTGTGCGTATGCTTTATGATATATGTAAAAATTGCTTGTATTAATAAGTATTTTTTTTATGAATCTAACTCTTGTCTATTTTACAGTATAAAAACACAAAATGGATAGACAACCCAATATTTTAAGAGACCTACCCGGAGACATGATTGATGAAATCTTGTCTAGAGTCGGTCAGAATTCCTCGGCACAACTATTTAAGGCGAGATCAGTTTGTAAGACATTCGAAGAACGTTCCAAGAATGCCTTGGTTTATAAAAGGATTTCGTTCGAAAGATGGGGGATATCACATTGGGAAATCCATAAGTTACGATGTGTTTACTTTGACGCATATATTGCGGGGAACCCAATGTGATGACCCGGAAATTTCCGACCAAATTTAAACTTTAATCTCTATATGGTTCCGAAACGATAAGCAAAATCTGTAATGTTGAGTCTCGAAAGTTTTGAAATCTATATTCATGTAATCAATTACCCTTTGACTATCCCCGATGATTCACGAACATTAGTTTGTAAATAAATAGGTATATATAAATATAAATATATGGACATATATAATATTTTGAATCCATAAAGTATACTTTAAACATTAGGAATTTAAAATGTAAAATAATAAATAGAATAAATAAATTACTATTATACATATATATTATTATGAGTTATATATGAATTCTAATAACAGTTATTAATATATTGTGATATATAATATTTAATAAATATTACTATCTAATATAGTGTAAAATAAATAAATTATTTGTAATTACAAGTTAAAAATATAAATGATATATCAATAATATTATTATCACTTTCATTATTATTACTAATATTAATATTGATATTAATATTTGAGTAATTAGTATTACTAATTCTAATATGAGATATAAAATAAATAAAATTTGATAAGTATAAGTTATTATATTATTATTATTATTATAAATATCATTAATAATATTAATACTTCTATTATTATTATTATTATTATTATTTCTATTATTAATAATCAGTATTATTAGTATAATAATTATTATTATTAACTAGTATTATTATTATTATTATTATTATTATTATTATTATTATTATTATTATTATTATTATTATTATTATTATTATTATTATTATTATTATTATTATTATTATTATTATTATTATTAATATTAATATTAATATTAATATTAATATTAATACTATATCTATATCTATATCTATATCTATATCTATATCTATATCTATATCTATATCTATATCTATACTATTTATAAATCACAAAAATAGGAAGATATGTACGATTCTGTTTAGCATAGCTTTCAAACTATTCTTAATTGATTCTTCAATCTATAATTTCGTACAATCCATGAATCAGCCACAGTAACTATCCAAATTCAGTTATGGATCGATATCAAAGTAATTTTATACTTATATATTCTTATCTGCTTTATATACTTTGTTTTTTACTTCCTGACTCATCTCAAACAATCCCAACACCCATCTATTACCATTAGAGAACCAAGATCACCACCAAGGTCTCTCTCTCAAACTCTCTCTCCCTCTCCTCTTTTCAAATGACAAAACCTTCATTGAAGGGTACTGCTGCTCGATCCGACTTTCTGTTACAAATAATTTGACACAATGAAGTTGATAAGTGATAACCGATGATGTTCCTCCTGTCTTCTGTTCGGTTTCTTTACTCACCATCGAAACACACACAAAACAAGCATCCATCAAAACCACCTATTTTTGCTACTGTCTTCTAACTTTTCTTTTATTTGAAACCCATCCAACAAAAACACCACCTTGATAACCTCCTGTCACCATTGTGAAACACCAATTCGATCACCACCAACGGTTACCACCGTAGAACCACACTACATCCATTACCATCATTAGAACCACCCTCTTCACCTTTACAAAACCACCACTTGCAACACAAACCAAAGAAAATTTCAACTGGGTTCATGTGTCTGTCGAGCCAAGTAAGAAAATAATCAACACCCATCTAGTTCTTTTTCGATTATTTATTTTGTCTTCTTGCTGTTGCTTCTGTCGATAACCACTACCTTTAAATATCAAACACTTTGATGAAATTAAAAGGATTAGCACATGATTGACAGCTAGCTCGACTTGGAGTTAATTAAAGAAAAAGGAATGCGTTTAAATAATACAAGTGGGAAAAGTAGTTGCAAGTTGTGGCCGACCAAAAGTACTTTTAGGGACGTTCTTTCATTTTATTTTATATGGTAAACATGATAGTATGGGGATTAGTCGATGACACAAGCATTCCTTTGTATTTTTTTGTGTTGATCGATGCGAAGAAGATAATGATGTTTATACGAGTATATGACGAGGGTAATGGTAGGTCGTTAAGATAACAATGATGTATGATGATGGCGAAAAGGATAGTGATACAAACTGAAGACCCTACTCCTTTATTCCCGTCGAATTATTGAAACTAACTAGCTAGATATTTAATCGTTTCTGTTTTAAAATTTCAAACCTAGCGAACCAGTAATTGGATTAATCATATTGGACTGTTGAAAAACTGGGTCTGTTCAATATGCTTAGGCCGTGCTCTTGTTGGTGTTAGTGGGCCGAAATCCAACGAATTAATAATGATGATGATATTAGTCGGATCATGGCGATTAAGATACATGATAAACAAGATGAGAATACTTGTATTTAAAATAAACCGATTAATGATGATGCCTTATAGATGACGATGATGCATGGTATGATAGAAGTGATGATTAGGTTAGTGAAGTAGAAGATGAAAAAGAGAAACATAAGTAATACGGATTATATCAAGTTGTTATGGGATTAAAACAGAAAAAGGCAAGACAGATGGGTGGTCATGGGTGGTGACGGGTGTCCGAGAGGTCATGGGTTCGAGTCTCGTACGCGACAATTCTTTTTAGAATGCTTTTTGAAAGGGTATACATATTTCATAACTATTATATTATTATTTTTATTATTAATTGTTATATAATTATTATTATTGTTATTATTACTACTAAAAAATTTATGATCATTTAATATTATTGATATTATTAAGGTTATAATTATTATCATTATTATTATTACTAAATTATACCATTTTAGTATTACAATTATTATTATCATTATATATATATATATACATATATCATTTTATTGAAAACTATCATTTTTATCTTATCATTATTATCTTTTTATTTAAAATTTTTATTTTCACTATCATTATTGATATTAGTATATTAATTATTATTATTATCTTTATTCTAGTATTATTATTACTATAACTATTATTTTGTAAACGGGAGAAATTTATATACAAAAATAGTTGTTACATAATTATACTAGTGTCACTAAACATTACGATATAATATTATTAATATTGATATAACGTTAACTAAATTATATATCAAATAAGTATTATAATAAATTACAAGTATTAATAAATGTATATATAAATATTGATCTTAATACATAACTATATATATAAATTTGCTCGATTATGATTATATGTGTTAATAAATATACAATTGATATAGGTTCGTGAATCCGAGGCCAACCCTGCATTTTTCAGTTGTTCAATATAGTCATATGTATTTTTACTACAAAATACATTAGGTGAGTTTCATTATTCCCTTTTTATATATACTTTTTGGGCTGAGAATACATGCAATGTTTTAATAACTATTTTACAATATTTATATGCGTGAGTTTCATTATTCCCTTTTTATATACATTTTTGGGCTGAGAATACATGCAAATGCTTTATTAACTATTTTATAATATTTATATGCGTGAGTTTCATTTGCTCCCTTTTTAAATACTTTTGCAATATATATTTTTGGGACTGAGAATACATGCGCTGCTTTTATAACTGTTTTACGAAATGGACACAAGTAATTGAAACTACATTATATGGTTGAATTATCGAAATCGAATATGCCCCTTTTTATTAAGTCTGGTAATCTAAGAATTAGGGAACAGACACCCTAATTGACGCGAACTCTAAAGATAGATCTATCGGGCCCAACAAGCCCCATCCAAAGTACCGGATGCTTTAGTACTTCGAAATTTATATCATGTCCGAAGGAGGATCCCGGAATGATGGGGATATTCTTATATGCATATTGTGAATGTCGGTTACCAGGTGTTCAATCCATATGAATGATATTTTTGTCTCTATGCATGGGACGTATGTTTATGAGAAATGGAATTATGAAATCTTGTGGTCTATTAAAATTATGAAATGATTATTTAGGCTAAACTAATGAACTCACCAACCTTCTGGTTGACACTTTAAAGCTTGTTTATTCTCAGGTACGAAAGAAATCTTCCGCTGTGCATTTGCTCATTTTAGAGATATTACTTGGAGTCATTCATGACATATTTCAAAAGACGTTGCATTCAAGTCGTTGAGTTAATCAAGATTATTATTAAGTCAATTATAGATAGATATATTATGAAATGGTATGCATGCCTTCAACTTTCGATGTAATGAAATATTGTCTTTTCAAAAAATGAATGCTATGTTTGTAAAATGTAACATATAGAGGTCAAGTACCTCGCAATGTAATCAACTGTTGTGAATCATTTATAATTGATATGGACTTCATCCGGATGGATTAGGACGGGTCTTCACAGTTGGTATCAGAGCGGTGGTCTTAGTGAACCAGGTCTTGCATTAGTGTGCCTAACTGATAGTCATTAGGATGCTTTAGTAAGTCTGGACTTCGACCGTGTCTGCATGTCAAAAGTTTTCCTTATCATTTTTGTCGAAAATCATCTGCGAATCATCCTCAGGAAATCACTTACTCATTATTCTTAGTCTAGACACGTTTTACTGCATTGACTGCATGAATAGTGTATAGACAAAATTCATACCTTAGCGTATCTGCTACTTCATATCTTAGCGTATCTGTTACTGTAACGTCCTCCCAATAGGGTCTGGAAGAAACGTTACTAATATCAAATAAAGCAACATATTATAATACGAGAACAATACTAAATGAGAAAATTTAACTTTATTGAGTACGCAGCGGAAAATGAAATGTCGTTACAATAATGGAAATAACGATAAAGTAATTGTTCATATGCAGAAGTAATAAATGCGATATCTCTTGATCCTAAGTCCAAGTAGCATCACATAAGTAGTAGATAAGAAAGCTTGAATCAAACAGCACCTGAGACAAAACATGCTAAAGTGTCAACCAAAAAGGTTGAGTGAAGTTCATAGGTTTAACAAAAGTAGTTATCATTGTTTTTAGACCACAAGATTTAGTTGTAAAGTTGATCTCCCGCAGGATCAAAAAGTAGATCTCGCAGATCCAAAAGTTATGCCAGTGCGTGATATTTAGACTAAACGTTCAAGTTTGCCCCATGACAAGTTGTGTCTGTCCTTGTCGGTTTAAATTTCATTATCAAGTAATACAAAGACTGAGTCAAATGTATCGGGGACGTTACTCCCGATAGGCCTACCCCCAATAAATAAGCATGCCGCAGCACTTAAAAATATCACTGTAGGGACTTAGTCGGACATAGCCGGGTATAGCATAGTTTTAGCAGTTGGTACTTGTGTCTAAATTGTAAATAGTAAAAGCAGCATGTGTCTCACCCCAAATAAGTTAAATAAGTTTGCTAGCAATAAAGAGTGGGGCTATGAATTCACCTTAGTAAGTAGAGAGAGAGTTATTCCTCGGAATAAAGAGTTGAACGAGTGAGCAGGAAAATCAACCTATTGACATTTAAGAGTAGTTAAGTGTTTTGCCCATGTTTAAGTTTAAGTATGTGTTTAAGTATAGTTTGTTTTACTAAGTTTCTATTCCTAGTAAGTTACTATTTTTATAAAGTTTCCATTTTTAGAAAGTTTCTTATTTTACTAAGTTTCTATGACTAGAGAGTTTCTACTTTTATGAGTGTTTTCCATTTTAGGATACTTGCCGTATTAGATAAGCTTCCAATCACCCCTTTCCCTTTGAATGGCTAATTTAGATCTAGGGGCTTGAGCCATAGGACCCTTTAAATCGGAAATCCAAACCCTCTGCCTAGAATCTCATAGAAACCATTCGTCAAGAAAGTTCGAAGATCTATACATCTCTAATACATATCCCAAAATATTTTTGTGCTACAATATAAGTAGTAGGTTATAGGTGCTAGTAATAGTAATAGTGTATACATGTTAAGTACTAGTATAAGTAGTATTAGGGTTTAAGGTTTTAATATGTATATGTATATATAATTTGTATATATATGTGTATATATATAAAAATATTTTTTTTTTTACATGTATATATGTATATATAAATCTAGGTGTGTTTATGTATATACTTATGAATAACAAGTTTATAATATGAATATGAATTAACAAAGATTAAAGTTTATGTAAATAGTTTAGGGTTTATGTTATACCTTTGAAGATTCAAGATAATTAACAAAGAAAAGATGAACACGATGAAGATGGAAGATCAAAGCCTTGAAAATCTTGAAGAACTCCTTGAAGATTCTTGAAGAACACGAAGAACAAGCTTGAAGATCCGAATATCATAAGAGAGGGAGAGGGAGAGATTGTTTTTGAGAGAGGATTTTGGTGTGATTTGTGAATGAGAAACTAGGAGTCTAGGAGTGTTTATATAGTGCAAGTATTAGAGTGTTAGTCAACATAAGGATGTTCTAATTAATAATTTTATTTTGTTTTATAATTTTTAGTCAACAAAAGGTGGTACTAGTTTATAATTAGTCAACATAAGGATGTACTAGTTTATACTTTATTTTTAGTCAACATAAGGATGTAATTGTTTAAGATTCTTTAGTCTCATTATTATTACTATTATTACTATTATTATTTTTACATTTACTACATGATAAGTATTATTTTCTTTTTACTAATTCATGACTTGTATATATTTAGTTCCCAATTGTTTTATTATTTATATCAATGTCAATTTTTATTTATTACTTATAGGTTATTAGTTATAATATTACATAAATGCATAAATTTTAATTAGCAATGAGTGTCGACTAACAGTTTATTATTTTCATCTTTTATTAACTTGTCAATTATTGCACAAAATTAATTAATATGTTTTCTAACTCTTAATACTTAACAATTGTTGATTAAAGTTTAATCATTAAGTTTTAATTATATTGTTTGGGCATTTAATATTGGAAAAATATAGAATGGAAAAATGAGGGTCGTTATAGTTACTGTAACTTTGCCTGACAACTTCCTTAGATTCCTCCGTAACTTATGGGATTTTAGTATTATACATACATATGTAAATTATGTATTGCAGGGTACTAATCTACATCCGATAATCTATTTCTTATCGAAAATCCTTCATCTGATCGTACGAGATGAATCCTGCAACCAGTTCGAGTCCCTCAGATTCCGATAGCTATTCCGATTGTTATTCTGACAGCTATTCCTACATAGATGTTCACCTAAGCTCCGAAAACAGCGTCATCGGCATGAATCAACCAATCAGCCATTATCAATTCATATGATGGGTTCGTAGTCGAATTAATTAATGGAAACGTGCAGAAGGCAATCCCTTCCACTAACCGAATTCACCTCTTAATAATGAACCTGAAGCGTTTACCGGTGAACCTGTTCGAGACACCATTTTCAGTCTCATTTCCAGGGTAACTCGACAAGATCATATTCTATCCATAATTCTGAACCTTATTCATCCGCTCGTTCCGACCGACAATCATCCTGGAGTAATAAGTCAACGAACTTCGCGCTTGAACAACCAATTCGGAGAATATGGTGCAAAATGTACCAGCTTCAACAACATCACCGACACCAACAGTACCATCAACAATCCATGATTCAATATCATCATCTGTACTTTGAGTTGTGATCGAGTCTGAGACGTATACGGGTCACGATACGTATTAATTAATTCGAATATTATATATTAAATTATATATGAATTATTGGACTGTCAACTGTGGACTATCGACTGTAGACTAATAACATTGGATAATTAAAATGAATTAAAATATTGATTATAATATGTGAAACTAAACAATTCTTCAAGTTTGCCACTTGATTTCATCTTAAACCTCAGTTGTATCTTGACAATTACAATCTGCGTTCAAACCTTTCACGAATCTTGGGAACACCTAAATCGAGAGGATGAATCAACCGCATTGCATCTATGGAAGGAAAGATTTATGCATATAGATAAGCACCTGAAAAACTCTCGGAAACTGAGTAAACATTTAACACATAGATGTGTTAATCCCTTTAGTGTCATTAATACCCAACATAACTTTGCAATCCCTTTCCCAAATTAGCCAATTTTTTCACAGCTCCAGCAAGTCAACTTCGACTTTTCACTCGGATTAGCTTATTATAACCTTGATATATATGCATGCTCATTTATTGTCACTGGAGAACCTTTCATATTCTACCATGTTACCAGCAGACATACCAGCAACCTCGATGTCGATCCCAACTGTTTCCGAAATCAATAACACATGCTCGTAGCATGTCTTCAAGCGTTTGTATCATCCTTTCACTCTACCCATCAGTTTGTGGATGATAGGCAGTACTCATGTCTAGATGAGTCCCCAATGCTTGTTGCAACGTCTGACACAACCGTGAAACAAATCTACCATCCCTATCAGAGATAATAGAGACGGGTTTCCATGTCTAGAGACAACCTCCTTCAAATACAATCGCACTAACTTCTCCATTTTGTCATCTTCTCTCATTGGCAGAAAGTGTGCTGACTTGGTGAGACGATCAACTATTACCCAAATAGTATCATAACCACTTGCAGTCCTTGGCAATTTAGTAATGAAATCCATGGTAATGTTTTCCCATTTCCATTCCGGGATTTCAGGTTGTTGTAGTAGACCTGATGGTTTCTGATGTTCAGCTTTGACCTTAGAACACGTCAAACATTCTCCTACATATTTAGCAATATCGGCTTTCATACCCGGCCACCAAAAGTGTTTCTTGAGATCTTTATACATCTTCCCCACTCCGGGATGTTTTGAATATCTGGTTTTATGTGCTTCTTTAAGTACCATTTCTCTCATATCTCCAAACCTTGGTACCCAAATTCTATCAGCCCTATATTGGGTTCCGTCTTCCCGAATATTAAGATGTTTCTCTGATCCTTTGGGTATCTCATTCTTCAACTTTCCTTCTTTTACAACCCCCTGTTGCGCCTCCTTTATTTGAGTAGTAAGGTTAGTACGAATAATTATATTCATAGCTTTTACCCGTATAGGTTCTCTGTCCTTTCTACTCAAAGCGTCGGCTACCACATTTGCCTTCCCCGGGTGGTATCGAATCTCAAAATCATAATCATTCAACAGTTCAATCCACCTGCGTTGTCTTATATTCAGTTGCTTCTGATTAAATATATGTTGGAGACTTTTGTGGTCGGTATATATAATACTTTTGACCCCATATAAATAATTCCTCCAAGTCTTTAATGCAAAAACAACAGCACCCAATTCCAAATCGTGAGTTGTATAATTTTGCTCGTGAATCTTCAATTGTCTAGACGCATAAGCAATCACCTTCGTTCGTTGCATTAATACACAACCGAGACCTTGCGTTGATGCTTCACAATAAATCACAAAATCATCATTCCCTTCAGGCAATAACAATATAGGTGCCGTAGTTAGCTTTTTCTTCAATAACTGAAACGCCTTCTCTTGTTCATCCTTCCATTCAAATTTCTTCCCTTTATGCGTTAATGCAGTCAAGGGTTTTGCTATTTTGGAGAAATCTTATATGAATCTTCTGTAGTAACCAGCCAATCCTAAAAATTGACGTATATGCTTCGGAGTTTTTGGGGTTTCACATTTTTCAACGGTTTCGATCTTTGTCGGGTCCACCTGGATACCTTCTTTGTTCACTATGTGACCGAGGAATTGAACTTCTTTCAACCAAAATGCACACTTTGAAAACTTAGCGTACAGTTTTTCTTTCCTCAATACTTCTAGCACTTTTCTCAAATGTTCTTCGTGCTCTTGATGATTCTTTGAGTAAATAAGTATGTCATCGATGAAAATAATGATAAACTTGTCAAGATATGGCCCACACACTCGGTTCATAAGGTCCATGAACACAGCTGGTGCATTAGTCAATCCAAACGGCATAACCATAAACTCGTAATGACCATAACGCGTCCTAAAAGTAATTTTTGGAATATCATCCTCCTTTACTCGCATTTGATGATATCCAGAATGTAAATTGATTTTCGAATAAACCGACGAGCCTTGTAGTTGATCAAATAAGTCGTCAATTCTCGGCAGTGGATAACGATTTTTGATGGTAAGTTTATTCAACTCTCTGTAGTCAATACACAACCTAAATGTACCATCCTTCTTCTTGACAAACAAAACAGGAGCTCCCCACGGTGATGTGCTTGGTCGAATGAAACCACGTTCTAATAGTTCTTGTAGTTGGCTTTGCAGTTCTTTCATCTCGCTGGGTGCGAGTCTGTAAGGAGGAAGAGCTGTTGGTGCAGCTCATGGTACAAGATCTATTTGAAATTCAACAGATCGATGTGGAGGTAGTCCCGGTAATTCTTTCGGAAATACATCGGGAAATTCTTTTGCGACGGGAACATCATTGATGCTCTTTTCTTCAGTTTATACTTTCTTGACGTGTGCTAGAACATCATAGCAACCTTTTCTTATTAGTTTTTGTGCCTTCAAATTACTAATAAGATGTAGCTTCGTGTTGCCCTTTTCTCCGTACACCATTAAGGGTTCTCCTTTTTCTCGTACAATGCGAATTGCATTTTTGTAACATACGATCTCTGCTTTCATCTCCTTCAGCCAGTCCATGCCAACTATTACATCAAAACTCCCTAACTCTACTGGTATCAAATCAATCTTAAATATTTCGCTACCCAGTTTAATTTCTCAATTTCGGCATATATAATCTGCTGAAATTAATTTACCGTTTGCTAATTTGGGTAAAAATTTACTATCCAACTGCGTCAATGGACAACTTAATTTAGCACAAAAATCTCTACTCATATAGCTTCTATCCGCACCCGAATCAAATAAAACGTAAGCAGATTTATTGTCAATAAGAAACGTACCCGCAACAAGCACCGGGTCTTCCTGTGCCTCTGCCGCATTAATATTGAAAACTCTTCCGCGGCCTTGACCATTCGTGTTCTCCTGGTTTGGGCAATTTCTAATAATGTGGTCCGGTTTTCCACATTTATAACAAACTACATTGGCATAACTTGCTCCAACACTACTTGCTCCGCCATTACTCGTTCCGACACCATTTGTTCCTTTCGTTCTGTTAACCCCTAATCCGTAGACCTCACACTTCGCTGCGCTATGACCATTTCCTTTACACTTGATGCAAAATTTTGTGCAGAACCCCGAGTGATACTTTTCACACCTTTGGCATAGCTGTTTCTGATTGTTGTTGTTGTTGTTACGGTTGTTATTGTTGTTGGGATGATTGTTGTAGTTGTTGTTGTTGTGCCGTTTGTTGTAGTTGCGGTTGTTGGGATAGTTGTTGTTGTTTTGGTGACTCTTATCACCGTTTTCCTCGCACTTTCTTTTGACTAGCTTCACGTTGGCCTCTTCGGCCGCCTGTTCTTTAATTCTTCCCTCAATATGGTTCACTAGTTTGTGAGCCATTCTACATGCCTTTTGTATGGAGGCAGGCTCGTGTGAACTTATATCTTCTTGGATTCTCTCCGGTAACCCTTTCACAAACGCGTCGATCTTCTCTTCCTCATCTTCGAACGCTCTCGGACACAATAGGCACAATTCTGTGAATTGTCTTTCGTACGAAGTAATATCGAATCCCTGTGTTCGTAACCCTTTAAGTTCTTACTTGAGCTTATTGACCTCGATTCTAGGACGGTACTTCTCGTTCATCAAGTGCTTGAATGCTGACCACGCTAGCGCGTAAGCAGCATCTTGTCCCACTTGCTCTAGATAGGTATTCCACCATGTTAATGCAATACCTGTGAAGGTATGCGTAGTGTACATCACTTTGTCTCCTTCAGCACACTTACTTATGGAAAACACCGATTCAACTTTCTCGATCCACCGTTTCAATCCTATTGGTCCTTCGGTCCCATCAAATTCTGAAGGTTTGCAGGCAGTGAATTCCTTGTAGGAGCATCCTACACGATTTCTTGCGCCGTTAGCTGTATTGCTAGATTCAGAGTTATTGTTGGTATGTAGCGCGGCCTGTACTGCGGTTATTTTTGAAGCAAGAAAGGCACGAAATTCCTCTTCGCTCATATTCAAGGTGTGTCGAGTATTCGGTGCCATTTCCTTCAAAATAGTCAAATGAAACAAGTTAATCATACAGAATATTAAGAGTAGTCAATAGTATCTCGTAGCATAATATGAACTCATTTATAAAAGCTTTTTCTTCATATTAGCGTTTTATAAGTTTAAATTCGGGTACTACCTACCCGTTAAGTTCATACTTAGTAGCTAATATACAATTCAACTACTACAATTCCATATGAAAAACTGATTATAATAATATATCACATACAAATATTCTTCAAACTTACAACGTCGCTATATTACATATAACATGAAATATAGTACACCATGATACAGGACAGTTTTGAAGATAAAGCTAGTTAATACGCAAGTTGTTCAGCAAAGGAAATAAAGACACGTAATTCATAAGTCCAGAAACAAGTCATGCATTCTGGTTTTACTAAGACGACTTCCCATCCTTAGTCTTGTGGAAAATAACCGTTATGACCATTGGCTAGGCAGCATGTTGTAATGACGTCAAAAGGATGAGGGTTTCGTAATGTCCAACTGAAGGTATTTCGTATACCCGAGAGACATATTAAATTAACGTGGCCACTATGTTATGATCCAAGTCGGGTCATACTCAATAACAAGCTTACCAACACTTTATATGTATTTATTTTAACGGTTGGATTGTTAAATAAATACGCGACACTTGAACTTTAGAAAATCGGTTTTCTAAAATATCATCACTTGGAATAAATTATTTGGATAATTTATATGTAATTATTTATAGGTTCAAACAATTATGTTGTGTTATATTTTATAAAATGGTTTATAAAATTATTGCAAGTAACAAATACATGTCTATTTTATACAAGTTTTATAAAATTGTTACAAGTTTTATAAAATAAAATCTTGTTATAAAATATTAACATGATGGGCAGTTTTTGGGACTCCAAGACACCCCATGCTTGGTCTTATTTGTTACTTTTAAGACTACACAAGTCCTAAGGTGCATGCACAACTCACACACCAAAGTTTGAATTATTCTCTCAAGTGTAACTACACATTGAAGCTTGAAAAAAAAACTGCACAAGGTTTTCTACTGTTGCAGCTGGCCGTGGGTCTTTAGGGACTCTAAGGGAGTTCTAAATTTGTTTTTCAAGCTCATATCAAGTGTCAAATAAAATCCTAACTATAGTGAAAGGTGTTGGGGTTAATTGCTTGGGGTATTACTTGCTTGAGGCTTCAAGTTAGAAGCTCACTTTCCATCATCTTCATCAACATCTTGCAACCTTGATAACAACCCTCAACTAGCTTGAGGAGGTATAATCTTACTTCCTTTGTTGTTATATGTAAGCATTATTTCAAGACTTGATAACAATATGGAATTCATCTAAAATGGTTTAACATATAAACTTGTTTTTATTAATTATCTTGCTTCCGCTTGTTATAACATTACATGAATGGGTTTTATGTTCAAGTTAACATTATGAACTTATTGATATGTTGAATTCCATCAATGGTATCTAGAGCCGAAGTCTTTGAAATATGCTTCTTATATATGGTCTTTTAAACCCACCAATTTTACATTCTATTAACATGCATGAAAGTAGAATGTAAAAATGTTCGGGTTTGGGTGGGATTATAAAATGGCAGAATTTAAGGGGTTCCAAAAGTGGTTTTGGGTTTTCCTTTTGGTTCATATTTGTTGATAAATTAATGTTCACAATCATAGCCATGACCTTGTGTTTGAATGAATGCATGTTTGGTTGATTAATTATTCATTTGGTATGTAATATTAATTCATTCATGTGATTGTAATATTCATTCAATTTGGTTTGTAAAATTATTATTTTAGTTATGTAATTTATTTTATATTTGGTATGTAAAATAGATTAGGTTGTATTTTTATTTTTTATAAAAATGTATTAGGATATATTTTTTGTAAAAATGAAGACGCATGATGAAGACTTGAAGAACACAAGAAGAAGCATTTGGATGCAAGATTAAGTAGGAGATTTGAAATCTCCTACTTTGTGTTATAACCCTTTACCGGTAGCATTTGTTTTCGGCTAAACAAATGCCTACCAAAATGGCTTGATTGTGAACATATTTGTTTTGCATGCATGGTTGTTTATTGTATGATTGTGAATTGTATGTTTGTATGCTACAAGTTAATCACACAAGTTAACAACAAGCAAAATGGCAATTTAATTGGTTAAATTAGACATAAATAAATGACATGCAAAATGACAATTTAATCGGTTAAATTAAAAATGACTAAAAGGACATTAATAAACGGTTATTAAGAACATGATAAGGATCATATATATAAATTGGTTTATATCAAGTAATTGGCTTCATTACAAGACATGAAAGTGGATTTTCAAGTAAACCATACACTAAATGCATGTTGGTGTATGGTGTAAATGTTTTCTCAAACTAGAATTAATGAAAACTTAAAACCGTTATTAACAAGGCAAACAAGTTAAACGCCATCCTTTTGTGCAACACTTAAAAATATTAGGGAACTCATAATGGGATAAAGGTCACCTAACCGTTATAAGCAAACTAATATGATTAAGGTGAATTTCGCACACTTGTGGGATAAAGGTCACCTAACCACTTGTATGTTAAATTTACACGTTTACACAAGTAGGACGACTTGATTTGGGAATCATGAACTTAGGGTCACCGAAGCATGAGGAACAAATAGGCGTTGATGGGATAAATGTGCCATGCAAAAGGATTGCATGATCCCATAACTTAGAAGTTGCAAAAGGATTGCAATTGTCATACAATGACTACCTAGCTAAATCAAATGACGGGATAAAGGTCACCTAACCGATATTTGGTTTACCGTTGGATTCTAAAATTTAATAAATATCAATTGGATTTAAAGGGTATTGATTGTTAAATTAAAATTGATACTTAAACAACTTTGTTAAATTTTGTAGATGGCCGCCAATAACAACAACAACATTCCAAATGCACCTATCAACATAAACAACCTATCATTGAGGTCAATCCTCGAAAAGGAAAAACTCAACCATACGAACTTCATGGATTGGTTCTGCAATCTAAGAATTGTCCTCAAACTTGAGGATAGGGCGTATGTGTTGGAAGACCCCATTCCCGATCAACCGAACGAGGATGATACGGAAGGCATGGCTTATTGGGAGAAATATTCCACCGATTCGTTGCAAGTTTCTTGCCTCATGCTTGGGAATATGATACCCGAACTCCAAAAGGATTTTGATCATGATAGTGCATATGACATGATCACACAGTTGAAGGAGATGTTCCTTCAACAAGCTCGTATCGAGCGCTTTGAAACGGTCCGAGCGCTTCATGCATGTCGGATGGATGACACCCAATCCGTTTCATCTTATGTCCATAAGATGAAAAGCCTGATTGATCGAGCAAACCGTCTAAATTGCAACGTGTCTAATGAATTAGCCACGGACCTTATCCTTAACTCATTGTCAAAGAGGTTTGACACATTCGTGTTAAATTATAACTTGAATGGTTGGGATAAAAGCATTAGCGAATTACATGCCATGCTTAAGACGGCCGAAGCGAGCATGGGTAAAAGGGCTTCACCCATGTTTATGATCAATGAAGGCGGGTCCAAAACCAATAACACTTCTAAGCCAAAGGCGGCTAAGAGGAAAAGACCCGCCTACCAAGGCAAGGGCAAGGGAAAGGGGAAGATGGTTACCCCAACCAACAACAACAAGAATCAAAAGGTTACCGAAAAAGCTAACCCCAAGGAAGATCCGTGCTTTGGTTGCGGTGAAATGGGTTACTGGAAACGCAACTGCCCGGTCTACCTGAAGGAGTTAAAGGAAAAGAGGGATGCAGGGCAAACCTCAGGTAATGTATATATGGTATACATTGAGCTTAGTATTACTTCTTCTAATACATGGGTATTAGACACAGGATGTGGAACTCATATTTGCAATTCTTTGCAGGGGTTCAAAAGAAGTGATCAAGATGCGGGAACAACAAGTCTCTTCATAGGAAATGGAGCAAGGGTGCAAGTGAAAGCTCAAGGAGACTTTGTTTTAAAGCTTCCAAGTGGTTTGGAGCTTATTTTGAAAAATGTTTTGTATGCACCCGATTTATCTCGAAACATTATTTTTGTATCCCGTTTGAAACAATGTGGTTTTAATCTTAATTTCATTAATGATGATATCCATGTTTCTTTAGATAATGTGTTCTATTTTAAGGCTTCACCTTCGAATGGTATTTATGAATTGGTTCATGATGACACATCATACAATAGCTCAATATACCATGCAAACACCAAGAAACTCAAAAGGGATTTGAGTGATTCCTACTTATGGCATTGTCGCTTTGGTCACATAAAAAAGAATCGAATGCATGCACTTCAAAAGAATGGCCTTTTGAAATCAAATGAGCTAGACTCGTTTGATGTATGTGAATCTTGTTTACAAGGCAAAATGACTAAAGCACCTTTCAAAGGGACCTATGAAAGGGCTAAGGACTTATTGGGATTAATACACTCGGATATATGTGGACCCTTTAAGCCCATAACTAGGAATGGTGAAAGATACTTCGTTACTTTCATTGATGACTTTAGTCATTTCGGATATGTCTACTTATTAAGACATAAGGACGAAACTTTTGAAGCATTCAAGGAATATCAAAACGAAGTACAAAATCATCTCAATAAGACAATCAAGGTACTTCGTACCGATAGAGGAGGTGAATACCTAAGCGATGCTTTCCAAGACCATATTAAAAGTTGTGGGATTATCTCGAAACTCACTCCTCCTGGAACACCCCAACTTAATAGAGTTTCCGAAAGGAGGAACTGAACCCTAATGGATATGGTTCGATCTATGATGGCTAGAAGCTCATTACCTCTATCATTTTGGGGTTATTGTCTATGCTCCGCGGCTCGTATTTTAAATATGGCCCCAACCAAGAAAGTGGAACGAACACCTCATGACATATGGTTTGGAAAACCTCCATCTCTATCATACTTAAAGGTATGGGGATGTGAAGCTTATCCTAAGTGTTACGTCCCTAATAAGTTGAATGCTCGATCCACGAAGTGTATCTTCATAGGATATCCCAAGGATGATATGGGATACTATTTCTATGATCCAACCGAGCAAAATGTATTTGTTGCTCGAAAGGCTGAATTCCTTGAAACTAAGTTCCTAATGGAAGGAAATAGTAAAAGAAAGATAGATCTTGAAGAGGTTCAAGATCAAGTAGATGACACACAATTGGTTGACATTAGCACTCAACATGAAAATGTTGAGAGTGATCAAATGGATGATCAAAATACATAAGACGTTCGCAGATATGGTAGGCTTAGTAATCCTCCTGAGAGATATGGGTTTCTCATGGATGGTTGCTATGTGGTTGATTTGGATGAACCAATAAACTACCAAGATGCTTTATCAAGGATTGATAAAGATAAATGGCAGGAATCCATGAACGCTGAGATGCAATCCATGTATGACAACCAAGTTTGGCAACTTGTTGAACAACCTACTGGCTCAAGGCTAGTTGATTATAAATGGCTTTTCAAAATGAAAACCGACATACATGGAAACTTGGATACATATTAAGCTAGACTTGTAGCAAATGGTTTCACTCAAACTCAAGGGGTTGACTATGATGAAACTTTTTATCCTGTCGCAATGCTAAAGTCTATTAGGATATTACTTGCCATTGCTGCTCATTATGATTATGAAATATGGCAGATGGATGTCAAGATCGCTTTCCTAAATGGACATCTTGAGGAAGATGTCTATATGGTTCAGCCTGAGGGTTTTGTTGATCTAAAATATCCTAAAAAGGTATGCAAGTTAAAGAAGTCAATCTACGGATTGAAACAAGCATCTAGAATGTGGAATCATCGTTTTAATGAGGAGGCTAAGAAATTTGGCTTCATTAAAAATGGTGATGAAGCTTGTGTATACAAGAAAGCTAGTGGGAGCACAATCATGTTCCTTGTACTATATGTGGATGACATATTGTTATTTGGAAACGATATTCCGGCACTGCAAGTAGTTAAAACTTGGTTAAGTAAATGCTTCTCCATTAAGGATCTTGGAGAAGCACAATACATTTTGGGGATTGGGATCTACAGGGATAGATCCAAAAAACTGATAGGTTTGAATCAAAGTGCATACATTGAAAAGATCTTGAAAAGGTTCAAGATGGACAACTGTAAGAAAGGTTTGGTACCTATTCAAAAGGGAACACTTCTTAGTTCATCTCAGTGCCCTACCACGAAAGATGAACAAGAGAGAATGAAAAAAGTCCCATACGCATCTGCTATTGGGTCAATCATGTATGCAATGATATGCACTGGACCGGATGTGTCATGCGCTCTTAGCCTGACAAGTAGATACCAGAATAACCCATGAAACAGTCATTGGATTGCTGTCAAAAGTATATTGAAATACCTTAGGAGGACTAAGGATATGTTTCTGATATATGGGTCTAGTGAGGAGGAACTCGCTGTAAAAGGTTACGTGGATGCGAGTTTCCAAAATGATCGAGATGATTCTCGATCACAATCCGGTTATGTCTTCACGTTAAATGGAGGTGCGGTCTCTTGGACGAGTTCAAAACAGGATGTTGTTGCATTATCCACTACAGAGTCGGAGTACATTGCCGCCTCATTGGCAGCTCAGGAAGCTGCATGGATGAAGAAATTCATCGACGACTTAGGAGTAGTCCCTTCCATTCAGGACCCTCTTGAGATCTTTTATGACAACGAGGGTGCGATTGCTCAACTCAAGGAACCTCGTGCTCACCAAAAGACCCGTCACATTGAGCGGAGATTCAACTACATAAGGGATGAAGTTGAAAAGGGAAAGATATGTATTCGCAAAGTTCATACAGATCTTAATATAGCGGATCCTCTCACGAAGCTCTTACATGGAGCAAAACATACTGGACATGTTTGTGCATTAGGGCTTCGATATTCTAGTGATTGGTCATGACCTGTTTTAAGTATTGTATCGGAACGAAATTGTTCAAACTCATTAATATACTATGGTATTAATTTATTTTGAGTTATGTTCCTATTCTGCATATTTTATCCATGAATAAGTAATTATTCTAAACTCCGTAGTCGATTACATTTATGGGAGCAAGTGTGAGGTTTAGACTATTATGAACTTGGATTGGTATACATTCATGGGATGAATGTGGGGCAAGGTTGCAACTAAGGTTCATAGATATTTGTGGGATACAAATATTGGAAGACCCGCACTCAAGATTTACTAAATGGAGCCTTTGTGGTTGATCACATGTAATCTTGAGTAAAGGCGAATATCATTGTATCCTCTGACCTGAGATACATATTGGGTTCAGATATTTACCAAGTATTGTACCTTGATTCTTTCCTTCGCTATTCTGAAATATGGTAGTTCATAAGGAAGAGTTCACTTATAATACAAAGTACATATTTAGGACGTATGTAGTAAAGATGGAATTTGTCCCTCTTATTCGTTAAGAGTCAGATGTCTAAGGCCTGATAAAGTTAAATCTAAAAGAGAGTGATCACTCTATATCTCTTGGAATTAACATGACATCTAGGACGAAAGGATATAATGAAATGATTCACCTATTCATATTCGAGATGGGAACTCGAAAGGGATGATGTTATTGAATGGCACTAAGTCATAACATATTGGGGGTGATGGACGGTCGTTAGGTGGTATCCATCACTTGCATTAATTTCTTATGTTTCTCGTGCAAGTGGGAGATTGAAGGTATTTTGTATGACCGAGAGACATATTAAATTAACGTGGCCACTATGTTATGATTCAAGTCGGGTCATACCCAATAACAAGCTTACCAACACTTTATATGTATTTATTTTAACGGTTGGATTGTTAAATAAATACGCGACACTTGAACTTTAGAAAATCGGTTTTCTAAAATATCATCACTTGGAATAAATTATTTGGATAATTTATATGTAATTATTTAAAGGTTCAAACAATTATGTTGTGATATATTTTATAAAATGGTTTATAAAATTATTGCAAGTAACAAATACATGTCTATTTTATACAAGTTTTATAAAATTGTTACAAGTTTTATAAAATAAAATCTTGTTATAAAATATTAACATGATGGGCAGTTTTTGGGACTCCAAGACACCTCATGCTTGGTCTTATTTGTTACTTTTAAGACTACACAAGTCCTAAGGTGCATGCACAACTCACACACCAAAGTTTGAATTATTCTCTTAAGTGTAACTACACATTGAAGCTTGAAAAAAAAACTGCACAAGGTTTTCTGCTGTTGTAGCTGGCCGTGGGTCTTTAAGGACTCTAAGGGAGTTCTAAATTTGTTTTTCAAGATCATATCAAGTGTCAAATAAAATCCTAACTATAGTGAAAGGTGTTGGGGTTAATTGCTTGGGGTATTACTTGTTTGAGGCTTCAAGTTAGAAGCTCACTTTCCATCATCTTCATCAACATCTTGCAACCTTGATAACAACCCTCAACTAGCTTGAGGAGGTATAATCTTACTTCCTTTTTGGTTATATGTAAGCATTATTTCAAGACTTGATAACAATATGGAATTCATCTAAAATGGTTTAACATATAAACTTGTTTTTATTAATTATCTTGCTTCCACTTGTTATAACTTTACATGAATGGGTTTTATGTTCAAGTTAACATTATGAACTTGTTGATATGTTGAATTCCATCACCAACAGCCCCGTAATAATCTAAAAACCTTGTTTCTCACCCCAACTACTGAATCCGTCACTTGTTGTGACGATCGCTTCAAATCCATATGGACGAATACATCATACATCGATTTCATTGCGAGGTATTTGACCTCTATATGATACGTTTTGTAAACATTGCATTCTTTTGAAAAGGCACACCATCAATGAATATTTAAATCAAAGGTTCTCGACATCTGATGATTTCTATATATAGGCAATCACCGTAAATAATAGTTTACAATAGTAATTCCGTTGACAATGCAGTCAAAATAAGATACATGGTGATGATTTTGTGAATGCAACGTTTTCTTGAATAAAGCATGCAAGACTCCTTGCACATAGCTTGTATAACATGTAAGCAAACAATGGAAGACTTCTAGGGAACCTGAGAATAAACATGCTAACAAGTGTCAACACAAAGGTTGGTGAGTTCATAGTTTTAGTGTTTCGCATAATCTGTATATAAAAGTGAATCACAAGTTTTCAGTTGTTTCATCCAGAAACGTTTATCAAAATATTCTACGAAATTGAGCACCCTGGTAACTAAACTTTAACGTTATAATAAGTACCCCTGTTTTAACATACATGCAACCAACATGTACAATACACGCAATCCAACGTGTACTAAACTCAAATAGCATACGTCTGTTTTATAGTTCAGGCTAGGGTTTCTATACCTGGAACAGACGGGGATGTCAAGCCCTATGGATCCATATACAACTATTCGCGCCCACCAGTTCTTATAACCGACAGCTACTAGTTACCAAAGCTAAGGGATTTTCGGTTCAAACTCAGTGTAGAATTAATTATGTACTTGTGTCCATTGTTTTTAAAATAAAGTGCATGTATTCTCAGCCCAAAAATATAGATTGCAAAAGCAATTAAAAAGGGAGCATATGAAACTCACCTTAGCAGCATATAAAGTTGTTCACCAAAATGTAACCGAAACTCGGATTACCAATTAATCGTAGATCTCAACGTATCAGTATTGAGATTCAATATTGTAGGAAAGTACGTAGACGTAACGGAGATGATAAAAACTAGGTTTGATTCACAAATATAGCCCCGAACATTACCCATAACCTCCTTGGCAATAACCCATAATTTCCTTAGCTCTATCCCGCTTGATAACCATTTTGAAAGTGACACGCTCAAGACCTCGTCGTAGTATTTTATGTATAATACTAATTAATATTAATAATATTAATAATAATAAGATTAATAATAATATTAATCTTAATAATAATAATAATAATAATAATAATAATAATAATAATAATAATAATAATAATAATAATAATAATAATAATAATAATAATAATAATAATAATAATATAAATACGGAGTATGATATATGTGTGTGTGTTAAAAGTGCAGGAACCAGCTCGATTTATAGATGTTTCCTGAAATCTGACCCCATGCGATCGCATGAGATTATAGTGTAAAATCCATGCGATCGCATGGCCCTCCTGGCCAGCTCACATTATTTTGTTATTTAGTTTGTCGACATAATATTTAAATATATATATATAATATATAATTTATATTAATTAATTATATATTATATTATATTCTCGTGCGTAGTGGACTTGTAACTTTTGCTCCAATAAGTTGTACGTCATCACTTGACTTATGTCCCGGTTCCGGTTTTTCGAACGTCCTTTCGTACACTGAGAAAACTTGTACTTTACGTTTCGTGAATCGTACCTTTGTCAAAATATAGACTTAAATTATCCATAAACTATACCACTTAAAGTATATCTTAAACTTTCGAGTATTTTGATCATTTACTTCTATAAATCATCGTCTCGCTATTTGTTAATATATATATAATAACAATTCCTTTTTATGACCAAGTTAAAATTATATTTTATAGTATTGTTAAATATATATTTTCAATATTAATAAACACGTTTTAAAATACATATTGCAAGTTATTCATATATCTAATTTCAACAGTTGATATTCCTTATTATTGTATATGTCCAAATTACGTTATTTAAACATACATTTTACCATTTATTTCGAATACCGTTAAGAATGAATGATTTCCCAAATCAACGTGGACCTTACAACAGAGACCCGTAATAATATCATAATCCTTAAGGGACTCAATAATTATCTTTTAATTCAATCGTTTGGCATAATCTTTTAACTCTGTATCTAAATATATCAATCAGATAATCAAACCAATAAGTTCAATGCACAGTATCATATAATTAATACTTTGTTACGCTTTCAAGTTATAGTATATATATGTATCTATTTACATATAATGGTTCGCGAATCATCGAGAACAAACGAAGGGTATTTGAATAGTTTATAAATATTGAGATTCAACTTTACAGACTTTGCTTATCGTGTCGAAAACATTAAAGATTAAGTTTAAATTTGATCAGAAATTTCCGGGTCATCACACTTGTGGAAAGGTCTTATTTAAAAGCTGCAATCCGATGTTCTTTTTCTCACTTTGGTAAGAAGTGAACATCACTAACCCGTAAGCATAACATGCTTCTTTATGTTGCATGTTAGAAGCTCTTTTTAATTCACGAAATCCTTTGTTGGGATATGTTGAGTCAAAATAGGTTCTTAACCCGTAGCGTAAAATTGCATTTGGGTTCCCAGCATTTAACGCTTTAAAGAAAACACGGCGTAACTTACGGTCTCCCCAATGTGATATACCCCACCTAACAAAGGAAAGCCTTTTATAAACTAAGGCATTTCTGGAAAGTCTTTCAAATTTTTGACAAGTTAATTTTGCCATAACTAAATGTGCTGATGAATTCTGACCGACTCTAGACAAGATTTCCTCAATCATATCCTCTGGTAGGTCTTCTAAAATATTCAGTTGTCTACCCTTAACGTCCATTTTGTTTTTATACTGTAAAATAGACAAGGATTAGATTCGTAATAACAAACAATACAAGCAATTTTTACATAGAACATAAAAGTACAAGCACACTACAATACATTTATTACACAACATGCTCACACCCCTCTAATCTGAATCACTGGTTTCTTCTTCTTCGGACTTGGTTCTTTTTCCTAATCTTCTAGGGATATATGATGTTCCTCTAATACGAGTCGTCGTTTTCCACATTGGTTTAGAAAAACCTGGTGGTTTAGAGGTTCCCAGGTTATTGTCACGATATTGAAAATACGGGTGTTGACGGTACATATAAAGTTCATCGGGGTTGGAATCAGATTTCTCTATTTTGATGCATTTTCCCTTATTATTTTCTTTTTCCTCATTAAATTGGGTCGGGGTAATTTCTATAACATCATCGGAATCCTCATCAGGATCCGATTCATCGGAAAATTGGTAATTTTCCCAATATTTTGCTTCCTTAGCGAAAACACCATTGACCATTATTAACTTTGGTCCATTGGTTGAGGATCTTCTTTTATTTGACCGGTTTTCTGTGGTTCCTACTATTCCCCCCTCTAGAACCTCTTCTTCTTCTGGTTCCTCTTCTTCTGGTTCCTCTTCTTCCGTTTCCTCTTTTTCCGGTTCCGTTTCCTCTTCTTCCGGTTCTTCGCGAACTTGTGAATCTTGCCAATATATATTCGACTCTTCGTTATTATTAGGTGAGTCAATGGGATTTGTGCTAGAGTTAGACATCTATCACACAATATCAAACATGTTAAGAGATTAATATATCACATAATATTTACATGTTAATAATATATAGTTTCCAACAAAAATGTTAAGCAATCATTTTTAAAGAAAACACGGTCGAAGTCCAGACTCACTAATGCATCCTAACAAACTCGATAAGACACACTAATGCAAATTTTATGGTTCTCTAAGACCAACGCTCTGATACCAACTGAAATGTCCCATTCATATTGATTATAAACGTTCTATATTAATTGATTTCATTGCGAGGTTTTGACCTCTATATGAGACGTTTTTCAAATACTGCATTCATTTTTAAAACAACCATAACCTTTATTTTATCAATAAAGGTTTCAAAAGCATTACGTAGATTATCAAATAATAATAGTCTAAAATATATTGTTTACACACGACCATTACATAATGGTTTACAATAGAAATATATTACATCGACATATGTTTCTTGAATGCAGTTTTTTCACAACATCATACAAACATGGACTCCAAATCTTGTCCTTATTTTAGTATGCAACAGCGGAAGCTCTTAGTATTCACCTGAGAATAAACATGCTTTAAACGTCAACAAAAATGTTGGTGAGTTATAGGTTTAACCTATATATATCAAATCGTAACAATAGACCACAAGATTTCATATTTCAATACACATCCCATACATAGAGATAAAAATCATTCATATGGTGAACACCTGGTAACCGACATTAACAAGATGCATATATAAGAATATCCCCATCATTCCGGGACACCCTTCGGATATGATATAAATTTTGAAGTACTAAAGCATCCAGTACTTTGGATGGGGTTTGTTAGGCCCAATAGATCTATCTTTAGGATTCGCGTCAATTAGGGTGTATGTTCCCTAATTCTTAGATTACCAGACTTAATAAAAAGGGGCATATTCGATTTGGATAATTCAACCATAGAATGTAGTTTCACGTACTTGTGTCTATTTTGTAAATCGTTTATAAAACCTGCATGTATTCTCATCCCAAAAATATTAGATTTTAAAAGTGGGATTATAACTCACTTTCACAGATATTTCCTTCCTCGAAAATAAGACTTGGCCACGGATCGATTCACGAACCTATACAAATATGTACATATATATCAAAGTATGATCAAAATATAATTACAACCATTTTTATTATGTTTTAAAGATTTGAGTGTATTAAGTCAGCTGTCCTCGTTAGTAACCTACAACTAGTTGTCCACAGTTAGATGTACAGAAATAAATCGATATATATATTATCTTGAATCAATCCATGACCCAGTGTTTACATGTCTCAGGCTAAATCACAACTCAAAGTATATATATTTTTGGAATCAACATCAACCCTTTATAGCTAACTCCAACATTACTGCATATAGAGTGTCTATGGTTGTTCCAAATAATATATATACATGGGTCGATATGATATGTCAAAACATTTGTATACATGTCTATGGTATCCCAAGATTACATAATATATTAGAATACATGTATAATACAATATAAGTTAGCTAGGATATGATTTGTATAGATTTGTTAAACATTTCCCGTAGCTAAAAAGATCAAAAATATCCAATCTTGTTTTACCCATAACTTCTTCATTTTAAATCCGTTTTGAGTGAATCAAATTGCTATGATTTCATATTGAACTCTAATTTAAGAATCCAAACAGAAAAAGTATAGGTTTATAGTTGGAAATTTAAGTTACATGTCAATTACTAAAGAGGTAGTCATTTCCATCGAAAGAACGACATCTTGATGACCATTTTGAAAAACATACTTTCACTTTGAGTTTAACCAAGATTTTTGGATATAGTTTCATGTTCATATGAAAAATCATTTTCCCAGAAGAACAACTTTTAAATCAAATTTTAACATAGTTTTTAATTATCCAAACCAAAACAGCCCCCGGTTTCACTACGACGGCGTATATCCAATTTTATGGTGTTCATCGTGTTTCCAGGTTTTAAATCATTAAGTTAGCATATCATATAGATATATAACATGTGTTTAGTTGATTTTAAAAGTCAAGTTAGAAGGATTAACTTTTTTTGCGAACAAGTTTAGAATTAACTAAACTATGTTCTAGTGATTACAAGTTTAAACCTTCGAATAAGATAGCTTTATATGTATGAATCGAATGATGTTATGAACATCATTACTACCTCAAGTTTTCTGGATAAAACTACTAGAAATGAGAAAAATGGATCTAGCTTCAAAGGATCCTTGGATGGCTTGAAAGTTCTTGAAGCAGAATCATGACACAAAAATAGTTCAAGTAAGATTTTCACTCGAAATAAGATTGTTATAGTTGTAGAAATTGAATCAAAGTTCGAATATGAATATTACCTTGAATTAGAAAGATAACCTACTGTAAATAACAAAGGTTCCTTGATCTTAGATGATTACTTGGAATGGATTAGAAAGCTTGGAAGTAGACTTGCAAACTTGGAAGTATTCTTGATTTTTATGAAAATATACTTATGGAATTTTTGAAGAACACTTAGAACTTGAAGATGGAACTTGTGAGAGATCAATTATATGAATAAAATTGAAGAATGAAAGTGTTTGTAGGAGTTTTTGGTCATTGGTATATGGATTAGATATAAAGGATATGTAATTTTGTTTTCATGTAAATAAGTCATGAATGATTACTAATATTTTTGTAATTTTATGAGATATTTCATGCTAGTTGCCAAATTATGGTTCTCACATGTGTTAGTTGACTCACATGGGCTACTAAGACCTGATCATTGGAGTGTATATACCAATAGTACATACATCTAAAAGCTGTGTATTGTACGAGTACGAATACGGGTGCATACGAGTAGAATTGTTGATGAAACTGAACGAGGATGTAATTGTAAGCATTTTTGTTAAGTAGAAGTACTTTGATATGTGTCTTGAAGTCTTTAAAAAGTGTAAGAATACATATCAAAACACAACATGTATATACATTCTAATGGAGTCGTTAAGTCTTCGTTAGTCGTTACATTTAAGTGTTGTTTTGAAACCTTTAAGTTAACGATCTCAATTAATGTTGTTAACCCAATGTTTATTATATCAAATGAGATGTTAAATTATTATATTATCATGATATTATGATGCATGAATATCTCTTAATATGATATATACATTAAAATATCGTTACAACGATAATCGTTACACATAAGTCTCGTTTCATAATTCTTGAGTTAGTAGTCTTGTTTTTACATATGTAGTTCATTGTTAACACACTTAATGATATATTTAAATATCATTTTATCATGTTAAATATAGTGTATCAATATCTTAATAAGATACATATGTATTTAGTAGACGTTATCATAACGATAATCGTTATATATACCATTTCGAGTTTCTTAACTTAGTAATCTCATTTCTTATGTATATCATACATTGTTAATATATTTAGTGAGATACTTACTCATCATAATCTTATGTTAACCATTTATATATGTCTATATATACCACAACATGTAGTTTTTACAATTTTGTAACGTTCGTGAATCGCCGGTCAACTTAGGTGATCAATTGTCTATATGAAACTTATTTCATTTAATCAAGTCTTAACAAGTTTGATTGCTTAACACGTTGGAAATATTTAGTCATGTAAATATCAATCTCAATTAATATATATAAACATGGAAAAGTTCGGGCCACTACAGTACCTGCCCGTTAAATAAATTTCGTCCCGAAATTTTAAGCTGATGAAGGTGTTGACGAATCTTCTGGAAATAGATGCGGGTATTTCTTCTTCATCTGATCTTCACGCTCCCCGGTGAACTCGGGTCCTCTATGAGTGGGTCTCTAAGTCCAAACGGCAAACGAGTAATAGCTTGCAATCGAATGTGTATGAATGGTTGTTTTGATGGTGGGTTGTTGATGGTGTTGGCCAAGGTGAGAATTAGAAGATGAAGAGTGGCGATAGATGGTGGTGACCGACAGTTTAAGGTGATTGTAGGGTGGCATAAAGTGCTGATGGGTCGACCAAGAGAAGAAGAAACATAAGCAGAAAACTAATGTAATTGGTAGATGGTTTGTGTTGGTGTTCTGTTCCAAACTAGACAGGTATTGAAAGGCGAGTAATATTAGATCGTTTAAGATATGGGTCTGACCGAAGGTGAGGTTTTGGGTTCCAATCAAAAAGCAACATCAGGAACCGATTAACACCTAGTTTGATGGTTGGTGTTTGTTCATGGAAAAGGAAATGGAAAAGGGAAGAAAGAAATAAGAAAATGGGTTATGTGATGGTGTTCATGTTTGCAGAAGAATGGCAAAGTGATGGGTGGTAATGTTTGTTCAAATTATGAAACTGATAAAGAATAAATGGTTGGTTATGTATGTAAGTTGGCATATCTCTCAAGCATATATGTGTACATATATAATTGAGATGGTGGAATCCAACAAACTAACACAGTGAAAGGTGGCTCCATTGTTTAATTCAAGGGAGTAATCTACTAGTATCTTTTGATGATTGAATCCACCCACACAAGTCACAAGTGTGTATATATATATATATATATATATATATATATATATATATATATATATATATATATATATATATATATATATATATATATATATATATATATATATATATATATATATATATATATATATATATATATATAAGTTTTAATAATATAAAACTAATATTAATCAATCATAATAATAATTATAATATAATATAACTAAAACATGTGCATTGTAAGATAATAATAAACAAATAATTAGTAGCCTCAAATGATTTACTCTACCGACACTATATCGCGGACTGGGTTTCGTGATCCGTTATTAATCAGTGGCGGATACAAAGTCTTCAGAAAAATCCCACATTTTTAAGTTAATAATATTTATTTATTTTGGTCATTATGGTATAAAATTCGTTCATTAAATATTAAATAAAAATTACATTAATTGTTCACTCCCAACCCCAAGTAAAATATAAAAACTTTTAAAATTCAACAAAAAGTTCTTAAATACATTTTTAATAAGTCTAAAAATTTATAGAACTTATTTTCGTATCACCGTTTATTTTAAAATTACATAAGTTTGAATTTAACTTACTTAATATTAATCGAAACATCAAACGAGTATTAAAATCATTTAATATTAATTTTTAATATACTTTATTTATATATAAAGATATATTTTAAATAATAATTATTATAATATCCTATTTTTATTTTATTAATTTTTAATAACAACAACATATAATAATTCAAATTATATTTCGAATTATTATTTATATACACATACACACATATCTATTTACAATTAATTGTTCGTGAATCATCGAGAGCAGTCGAAGGTCAATTGAATATATGAACATCGTTTCAAAATTTTCTAGACTCAACATTACATACTTTGCTTATCGTGTCGGAAACATATAAAGATTAAGTTTAAATTTGGTCAGAAATTCCCGGGTCGTCACAGTACCTACCCGTTAAAGAAATTTCGTCCCGAAATTTGAGTGAGGTGGTCATGGCTGACAATAGAAATATTTTCATGACAAATATGAATTGATGAATAGAGTTTTATCATCATCGAGTAATACAGATAAAACAATTCGATTATTCGAAGTGTATGAGTGAAGTTATCACAAAAGAGTGAATTGAATTAAGTAGAGATTCGACTTAACTTTTGACGTAGTCATAGTTGATTTCCGGAATTCAAGGGATTTAAAGAAAATCTTCAAAATCTACAAGATATGGTTCTTCGGTGAATAAGGAAATTAGAATCTCTATAATTAAATAAGGTGATCTGCCTCGATTACTCTGTCTGATATTTTCATTATAAATTAAACTCTTATGTCCCATTATTCTCACCATTCCTATACTTTCTTTCTTAGTTCATACATCCAAAGGATTGTGAAAATGCTTAATCCAGTTCTAATACTTGATATTTTCCTAATTATCATTTCCGTCATCCTTCTTTCCAATCTTCTACCAGAGAAATCTGTTTACTTCTACTATTACCTTGGGTGATACTATTCTTAATTATACCGTATCTTTATATTGCTATTCGTATTAACATCCACAGTTTGTAACCTCCGTGTTATTATCGGGCTTTATATTTTTTTCTTATATTTTGGAACTCTTTGCCTTTTTATTATCTTCTCGACCTCTAGTAAAGCGAGTAACGGTCTAGAATTCGTAAGTATAGAGTTTCGAATAAACTTAATGTTCTAAACAAGAAAGAACGAAATCGCACAATTTGATTTGTCAAATTACCAGAATCGCTGAGAATAGAACTATCAAGAATATATTTTCTTGATATGTTTAGAAGTTAATCAGAATGAAAGAGTTATGTAACATGACACATGATGACGTTATAATCTATGAATCATCATGTTCCATTTAGAAACTCAGCATGACTTACTGTAATATAATCACGTTGATCAAGTGTCATTATATTATACTAACTCATGCATCAGTTCCCAACATTACTTCAATAACATTCATATTTTAAGCTCGAAAGTTTACAGAATATAGAAACTAACAGTTTCTATATGATGTAACACTGATATCACGAAGAGATTAATGATTTCATATAAGAATAATTATGAAAATATCTTCAGAAATATGGAGGATATTTATAATGAAAGATACGATAATATCTTGGAATTTCTAATATCGAAGGATGGTGAAGAAAATTTGCCCGCAAGAGTTTGGATTCAGAAGCAAGGTATTCGCTAAAGATTTCATCAGAAACAGAATCATCAGGATTCTTAATGTACAAGTTTAGTCCTTGTGATTTGTTCAGAGACTCCTTCGTAGTTTGCTCAATTAGTTTGTCAGTTTCAAACTTTTCCTGAGCTTTTCCAACATACAATTGTTTATCATCAAGTTTTGGCTGTTGAGGTCGTTTACAGTTTTTGTTGCTTCATTCAACTTTTCAAAATTCAGAGCATTAATTCGCAGACTGGGTGCTTTTCAGAATTTCAGAATGGAAGATCATAGTTCTAAGAGATAAATGTTATATGGATACATATAACTATTGATGTGGAAACATTGCGAGAATCACAATACAGATTTGCTGATTCTCGGTAGTTGGTATGGCAATTCTTGTTACAAAATGCGGATGAGTACATGATGTGACTTCAATAGATAAATATAGTGATTTGTCGGAGAGTTTAAGCCAAGGAGCAACGAGGTTGCTGGTACGTCTGCTGGTAATATGGTGGAACATAAAAGGTTTCCCGGTAACAATAAAAGAGCACGCATATATATCAAGGTTATAATAAGGTTGTTTCGAACGAAAAGCCGAAGTTGACTTGCTGGAGCTGTGACAAAACTGGCTATCTCGATCAGGAGTTGCAAAGTTATTTTCGGTAATAATAACACTAAAGGAATTAGCACAGCTATGTGTTAAACGTTTACTCAGGTTCCGAGTGTTTTTCAGGTGCAACACTATATGCATCAATCTTTTCTTCCGTAAATGAAGTGCGGTTGGCTCATCCTCTCGATTGAGGTGTTTTTAAGAATCATGAAAGGTTTGAACGCAGATTGTAATTGTCAAGATACAAATGAGGTTTAAGATGAAATCAAGTGGCAAACTTGACGAAATGTTTAGTTTCATATGTTAAAATTAATATTTTAATTCATTTTAATTGTCCAATGTTATTAGTCCACAGTCGATAGTCAACAGTTAACAGTCCAATAATTCATATATAGTTTAATATATAATATTTGAATTAATTAATACGTCTCGTGACCCGTGTACATGTCTCATACTCGATCACAACTCAAAGTATATATATTATTATAGAATCAACCTCAACCCTGTATAGCTAACTCCAGCATTACTGCATATAGAGTGTCTATGGTTATTCCAAATAATATATATAGATGCATCGATATGATATGTCAAAACCTTGTATACGTGTCCCGATATTTAAAGTGCGTAAAATAAATAACAGAAATTAAATGACGATTAATAAAGTGCATAAAGTAAATAACAGATATTAAATGACGATAAATAAAATTGCGATAATTAAATTGCGATAAATAAACTGCGATAAATAAAATGTAATCAGTTAGCTAGGAACAGTTAGCTAGGATTTTTGTTAGCGTGGATTCTTAATAGAATTTCTCATAATTAATTTGTTTGTTTCTAACAAATTTTATTTTTGTCCAATGTTTTCTTCATTATGCCACTTGTTGGATTCTGGTAAGTCAAAATCCAAATATGAAATTGAATGAAAATGGTTATTCTGTGGTGAATGGATTCGTATATCTGTGGATCTAAGTAGGATAGTAATTGACCGTTGAATCAGATTAGAAGAATGTACAGTGTAATTTATTAATGTGAAATCTAAATATTCCTCGGGTATTACCTACCCGTTAAAATATTTTCACCATTAACAGTTTGTACCAAAGAATTTTTAATTACAATCTTTATGAAAATATACTTACATATATATATTTTCTTCAGATGTAATCGTGGATTTAATGAGTCAATATGATATTAAACTCATTTGATTTACGGTTAAATCTAGAGTACATAATCTCTAAAACATTAGAGATTACATGATCATCATGTCGAACGGAGATAAATGATGTAGATCGATTTGTAGAACGATGATTATGATCGAGGTACATAATGAGATGTTGAGGCGTGTGATGTTGAAACTTGGGTTGTTGGTGGTACTGGTATTGATGTTGGTGGTACTGTTGGTGTCGGTGATGTTGCTGAAGCTGGTACATTTTGCACCATATTTTCCAAGGATACAACTCGGGCGCGAATTTCGTTAACTTCTTCCATTACTCCGGGGTGATTGTCGGTTCTGACGAGCGGATGAATAAGATTTATAATTTTAGATAGAATATAATCGTGACGAGATACTCTGGAAAATGAGAGAGAAGATGGTGTCTCGAACAGATTCGCCGGTAAGTGCTTCAGGTTCTTCGCCAAGAGGTGAGTTCGGTTGGTGGAAGGGATCGCCTTCTTCGCTTCTCCATTGATTAAGTCGACTACGAACCCATTGGATGAATTGGGGATGGATGATTTGTTGATTCATTCTGGTGACACTGCTTTCGGAGCTTAGGTGAAACTCCATATCGGAATAGCTATCGGAATCCGAGGAATTCGAACTGGTTGAGGGATTCATCTCGTACGACAGATGAAGGATTTTCGATAAGAAATAGATTATAGGATCTAGATTAGTACCCTGCAATATATAATTTACATATGCATATATAATACTAAAATCTCATAAGTTATGGAGGAATCTACGGAAGCTGTCAGGAAAGGTCTACAGTAACAGATACGCTAAGATATGAATTATCAGATACGCTAAGATATGAATTTTGTCTATACACTATTCATGCAATCCAGGCAGTAAGATATGTCTAGATTAAGAACGATAAGCAGGTAATTTCCTAAGGATGATAAGCAGATGATTTTCGACACCAAATGATAAGCAAAACTTTTGACATGCAGACACAGTCGAAGTCCAGACCCACTAATGCATCTAAACAACTATCAGTTAGACACACTAATGCAAGACATGGTTCGCTAAGACCATCGCTCTGATACCAACTTTCATGACCCGTCCTAATCCATCTGGACGAATACATTACATTTAGTTACATCGCGAGGTACTTGACCTCTATATGATACATTTTACAAATATTACATTCGTTTTTAAAAGACAAACTTTCATTACATCGACAGTTGACAGGCATGCATACCATTTCATAATATATCCAACTATAATTGACTTAAAAATATTCTTGATGAACTCAACGACTCGAATGCAACGTCTTTTGAAATATGTCATGAATGACTCCAAGTAATATCTCTAAAATGAGCAAATGCACAGCGAAAGATTTCTTTCATACCTGAGATTAAACATGCTTGCAAGTGTCAACCAAAAGGTTGGTGAGTTCATTAGTTTAACATAAATAATCATTTCCATCATTTTAATAGACCACAAGATTTTTATTTTTCATTTCTCATAAATATACGTCCCATGCATAGAGACAAAAATCATTCATATGGATTGAACACCTTGTAACCGACCTTAACAAGATGCACACAGTTTTAAAGCGGATATTATATAGTGTTCCGTTGTTAATTAGTAGCGGATAAAAGAATTTAGAAAAATCCAAAAATTTTATATTAAGTATGTTTATTTATTTTGGTCATTATGGTATAAAATTCGATCCTTAGTTTGTTAAATAAAAATTACATCAATAGTCCCTCCCAATTCTGGGTAAAATATAAAAAGTGCTAAAATTTAATAACTAGATACTAAATACATTTTTAGTAAGCCTAAAATTTATAGAACGCATTTTCGAATCACCGTTTATTTTAAAATCATAAGTTTGAATTTAACTTGTTTAATATCAATCAGAACATTAAACGAGTATTACAATCATCTAATATTTATTTTTAATATACTTTATTTATATAGAGAGAGGTATATTTTAAATAATAATTATTATAATATTTTATTTTTATTTTATTAATTTTTAACAACAAAATATAATACTTCAAATTATATTTCGAATTATTATTTATATATACATACACACATATCTATTTACAATTAATTGTTCGTGAATCGTCGAGAGCAGTCGAAGGTCAAATGATTTCATAAACTAGTTCAAAACTTTTGAAATTCAATTTAATAGACTTTGCTTATCGTGTCAAAATCATATAAAGATTAAGTTTAAATTTGGTCGAAAATTTCCGGGTCATCACACAAAACATTCAGTGCAATGAATGTTATCATTTATTTCTTTTCTTCAAGCGTTTTCCCGCCAAAATAAAAACATTTATCACAAAGTGTATTTTTTTAAATGTTCATATTTTCGTGCGATCTTGATGCCTGAAAAAAAAGATCGAAAAACGATAAAAATTTACTTCCCCCCACTTCCCTCCAAAAAAGTGCTTCCCTCTTGATTATATATATATATATATATATATATATATATATATATATATATATATATATATATATATATATATATATATATATATATATATATATATATATATATATATATATATATATATAATTATTCACGAAGATATTACCCATCTACTTGCATTTATGTGAAATTCGTGGGTATTCGCATATTACCCCGATCACCGAGTTAAGTCAAAAATACAACCAATGAAAACTTGTAACTGTTAGGAATAATTACGTGAGCTGTAACAATACTTGATAACCTAAGTTATCAAACCCACTGACAATAAGCGAATTAATCTTGATGAACACAATAAAATTGCAAGAACGATAAAACCACGAGAATATAACGAGGTTATATGTAATCAAAGGGATTACTTTAATCATCAGCCAACCAAAGATTATTCTTTATTATAACTTTAGTAGGTATATTTTGCAGGTCAGATATGCAGGAATTTTTAGGCTAATACGAGTTAGAATCTCGATACAATGAGGAGTCCTAGTCAAAATCTAATTTAAGCCCGTCAGGTCAATCTCCCGATACGGGAGACTTTTTCCCTATATGGAATTTAGTTCTGACCAACTCTGCCTAATTCTCCCCATATGAAAGCCACCTCCCTATGCAGAAAACTTTCTTCCTATAAGGGAGACTTTCAGTTACAGCAATTTTCGACTTGTTTAACTCAATTTCGCAGTCCAACAATCTCTCACTCGAAGAGACATTAAACAACACCCATCTTTAACCTGTTTTCATCTAACAACAACAACCCGACCCACTAATTATACTTTCTTTTGTTATCGTCGGATAGAACACCCAAATCACGCCACACTTCACTCGTTAACTCGCGAGGGAGTGAAGTCTTTTGACACCAAAAAATACCTTTGAGCTATAATTCGATCTTATGTTACTAGCTTGAGAACATGAACTACTCTTTGACTACGACACCTACCTACTTAGTTTCGGAGATAAGGGGTTGTTTGAGCCCGAACCGACCCAATCAACCATATCGCCCAAGCGATCCACCTGTACACAATATCATCCACTCGATTTAACTTTCCAACAAAGAATAAATCCGTAGGTAGAACGAACACATGGACATTACTGATTAAAACCTTGCACGATAACGCAATCGTACATTTAATTGTCCATTTTACTGCCTTTGCTTTCAACTTTGGAACACCTCTCACATACGTGCGCACGAATTCTGACAAAATCGATTTTCGCCCCGAGCCAACACACATTGTACGGATGTATCATTTACTATGACTACTCGAAAAACCTCTTGTTCACCTTCTTCGGTCGATCGTAACAAAGTTTCCTTTGGAGAAGATCTACCCGAAGTAACGGAGACTCTAGTGTACCCAATTCGATCTGAATCTCCACTAGTTTCGACTTCTCTTGAGCTCCCACTCAAACAAGACCCCTCAACAATACTGGAAAGCATTAGCTTACTAAGACTTTCAACACCTACAGCTACACCTAGCAATTCCTCAACCATATACTTGGTTCTCTTCTTGTACCCGTGAGCAATTATTAGACCTCATTAAAACACCATCCATCTTTAATCCCCAAATAGAACATGGCACCTATCATCATCCAATTGCGCAACCGAGATCAATCTACTCTTGAGGTTTCGAATGAACCTCACGTTCCTCAAGATCCAAGCATAATCCAAGTGTCTAACAACTAGGTCACCAACACCCGCGACATCAAGTGTCTTCTCTTTCGCAACTCGCACGTTACCGGAATACAACTTGAAATTCACCATCGCGTTCCTGTGTGGGGTAGCATGATACGAGGAACCGGAATCTAATACCCAAAAATCGTCAAGAACCTCCTCTTGGAACATCGACGCATCCTCGATCACCACGTTCGTTGCGCTCCCACCCGACTTTAGACTTGAGCACTTTGACTCGCAGTGACCAACTTGTTCACAACTCCAACACACCACATTCTTGTTCCATGCTGATCTTCTTGACCTAGCTCTTCCCCGACTAACACTTAGGACCAAACCTGAACTCCCACTTGAATCTTTCCTTCGAATACCTTCGCTAAGAATCAAGTCACGAATTCCTTCAAAAGTGAGTTTAGTAGTTCCGGATGAACCACTAACCGTCGGCACAGTACCGGCCCGACTATCGGGTAACAAAGATAGAAAAGACAAAGCATCAAGCTCATCATCGAATTTAATTCCAACCGATTTTAACCGGGTTAAAATCAAATTAAATTCATTCACATGATCTGACGCCGAGGAACCCTCCATCATCCTAGCATTCACAAATTGCTGTATCAAGAAAACCTTGTTCAAAGCGGATGGGTTTTCATACATGTTGGATAACGCCGCAATCAATCCCGCAGTTGTGGTTTGACCCACAATATTGTAAGCAACGTTCTTGGCCAGAGAAAGTCGTACAACTCCTAGGGTTTGCCTATCCAACAAATCTCACTCGCCTTGCGCCATTGTTTCCGGTTTAACACCCTTTAACAGTTGATAAAACTTCTTTTGAAAGAGAATGTCTTCAATCTGCATCTTCCCACAGCTAAAATCAGTACCATCAAAACGACCAATCTTCACATCACTCTTTTCCGCCATTGTTCCCGAAAAATGTACATAAGCTCTTGATACCACTTGTTACGAACAATTACGTGAGCCCTAACAAGGGTTGATAACTTCAAGTTATCAAACACACTGACAATAAACGGATTATACTTGGTAAACACGAAGAAACTAGCAAGAACGATAAAAACACGAGAAAATAACGAGGTTATAGGTAATCAAAGTGATTACTTTAATCCGCGGACAACCAAAGAATATTCTTTATTATAAATTTTGTAGGTATAGGTTATATTGGGGTATTTATAGCCTAAACGAGTTAGAATCGCAACGAGGAGTCCTAGTCAAAATCCAAACTCAACCCTTCAGGCCAATCTCCTGATATGGGGACTTTCTCCCAATACAGGTAGTAGGACCAACTCTTCCTAATTCTCCCTATCTTGGAGCCACCTCTTTATACGGTGAATTTTCTCATTATATGGGAAATCTTCAGCTGCACCAATTTTCCACTTGTTTAACTCAATTTTCACCGTGCTATCAAATACATCCTGCTTCCGAAGAGAGACATGGAGTTGTTGAGTTTTATGCAATATTTTACGATTCAAAGATTGTCACGTATGTATTGTCATTTAATTCATTTTGTATATATGTATCCCTTTTAAATCTTATTTACTTAAAGAATCAAGTCTCTTACATGGAAAAATACGGAGTAACGGTTTGAAAATACGTTAAGTTTATAAATATATATTGACAAATTAAACTTAATAGAAAACAATTTACTATCGTCCAAGATCCAATCGTAATCGGATTCCACTTGGGTCTCCGTTTTAATTATTAATTACTATTAATTATTACTATTAATTATTTATATAAAATAAAAATAATAGTACGGATATTTTTTAAATTAATACAAAAAGTACTGTAATACAAACAGCTGTCCAGATGAATGAAAGTCAATTTAGATGCCGAAGAAGATACCGAATAAGGATGTCGATGTATATAGTAGAGATGTTGGAAAGGAAATTCAACTTAATATTGAATATTTTAGACATAATTACATCCTTTGTCCCTGTGATTTATACCAAACAACACTCCTCGTCCTTTTGCCCAAAATTCTACATCCCTCGTCCTTATGGTATTAACTTACTACATTCCTCGTCCGTGCGTCTAATTTCTGTCAATTTCATCCGTTAAGTACACTTATGTGCAAAACATGTGAGGGTATTTTATTCTTATTAGGGTGCGTTTGGTTGGTGGGATTTCATGGTATTTGCATTTGAAATCCCATGAAATGATATGTTTGGTTGGAAGGTTTGAGGAGGGATTTGTAATTTAAATCCTATGAGAGAGGGATTCCTAAATCCTTACGGTTGGGGTGGGATTTCAATTCCCAAGTCGGTGGGATTTCAATTCCCAAGTCCCTCTGTATCAAAACTAGACAAAAATAGTCTTTATTTTTACGAAGTTACATAACCCACCAATATTATCTTCTTCCCCACAAAATTCTATACAAAACCATGGTAGCCACCTTCATGCTTATCAAACCCATATTGATGCTCAATTCCATTTTTTCGATATTTTCTTTTCACCTAAAATATATCATATCATATTTTACAAATCAAAATCCTAATAACTTCATATTTCACAAATCAAATTCGTTTAGGTTTGAAGATCTCGGCGATGGTGATGGTTGTTGAAGATCTCGGTCATGGGATGGTGGTGGTTGAAGATCTCGGCCATGGCAGCGGTGGTGGCTGAAGCTAAACAGTGATTTTGTTTCTACAGACTAGTTGCTAGTTCTCATTATATAAATTAACTTGTATTAATTTTTTCATAGTGATGTAGAAGAAATGAAGAAAGAAGATAGAGATATTTTAGACATTTTTTTTAAATCCTTTGAATTAAAAAAGTGAACCAAACGGAACATAGGATTTCAAATACTAGCATTGTAACTCCTATGGGATATGAAATCCCATGGGATTTAAAATCCAAGGATTTCAAATCCTCGAACCAAACGCCACCTTAATATTTCTCATCCCTTTTACCCCTTTTCATCATCTTGACTTCTCTCCCTCATTAATCCCTACATAAATAACATAAACCCTAATTTTGTCTGATTTTTATTCACTTCTTCTCCACTCACCCACTATTTCCTAAAATCATGAACCCACATATAGAAATTCCATTTCTACCTTTGAAATACAACAACATCCATCGTTATAATCTAACAAATATCATAAAATAACAATTGGTGAAGCTTAAACGATTACAAATCTTCACCTAAAACAAATATCATAAACAAATAGAAATCAAACCTTTTCAGGTCTATCACCAGCAAGAATTTGCCTTATTTTATTCAGCAATTTCTTCACCAAAACTACAACCATCAACAAACTTACAAGAACTTTCATATTTACGACTTCATTTTCTTCCTTATTTTATTCGGCAATTTTCTACTGTAGTTGTTGGATACTATCAGAAAATTTATCTGGGTAACTTAATTTATGAGGAAGGAGATCCACCTGTTGAGATGTTTTGTTGATAGAAAAGATGAAGAGATTAACCAAGAAACTTATAGATAAGATCGTGATCAAAATCACCATCGTCAAAATCGAGTCTAAAATCACCTAATTTGAACGTCAACAGCAGCAGTACCATCGGATTCACCACCACCGTCGGATTCAACATTTCAGATCTGGTGATGTTCATCTCGATTTTGTCATGTATTTACTTCATCTCGATTCCGTCAGATTTTCCTTCTCAGATATGGGTTCCACCATTGTTGTTCCGATCTGACCTCAGTCACTTCCATCTGGCCTCCGGTACTCCTATTTGTCTTTTAAATAACTCCAACCTGACTTCTGGTTTGTGTGTATAAAGATGAGAGTTGGGATGAAAGGGTGAGATGGAAATACGTACGGTATAAATGTAGGTCAAAGAGAATAAAGTAATTAAATGAGAAAGGGGGCAATTGTAATGGCGAAAATACTTGCACATGAATTCATTTAACGGCTGAAATTAATACTGGGATGTTGAAATTGAAAACCACAAGGACGATGGATGTATAATTTTGGATGAAAGGACGAGGAGTGTATTTTTGGGTAAACCACATGGGCGAGAGGTGTAATTATGTCAATATTTTATAAAGTTACTAGGAATGTTGCTCGTATTAACTTAGTAGTACGTACGCATGAAGTTACAACGCTATGTGTCTTCAATAAATTTTCTAGTTTATCTTTTGTCCAGATATATAATATTCCGATAAAACAGCAATCTAATATGTAATTAATACATGTTAGTTAACTATAATTGTTTCAAGGATTTGTCAAATAGATAGTATTAAAGATTATGTTTAACAAATTAACATGTATGGTTAATGGTTAATTGCACCTTATAATAAGTACCAAGAATTATATATAATTATTTTTTAAGCATAGTCCTTAAAGTTAAAGTTAGACAAATCCTCTTTATCTATATATATATATATATATATATATATATATATATATATATATATATATATATATATATATATATATTGTGATAAACAATATTTTTCCCACTTCAATTTAAGACCATCTTTAACACTGCGAGGCGTGTTGCTCGGTAGGATTGGGTGCTTGATGGGCGTGTTGGTAAACTGGTAAATAATGGATGTCGTGCTGAGTGGCGTGTTGCTGGGTAGTTGTGGGGTATTTTTTATTTCTTTTTCATTTTTCTTTTGTATAAAATGATTTTAGTTATTACTTTGTTTAATTAGTTATATTATTATTATTATTATTATTATTATTTTTTTATTATTATTATTATTATTATTTTATAATTTTATAATTGTTAATGCAAATTAAATATATAATTAAACACACATAAATCATATTTATATTATTTTAATTTAATTTTAAACTTATTTTTATTATTATTAATATTATACTTATTATATTAGATATTAAATTATAGTATTATTGAATTATTTATATTTAAATATTACTATTATTTATTGCTCTCGTCTCTCTCCCCTGTATTTCCTTCATCTCTTTATCAACCTGTATCTCCTTCATCTTCGTTCAATTTCATCCAATAAAAAAAGGAGTATAGATTTCATCCGTTACAACTCGACCAACCATAAACAACCACGTCGCCTATTCTTCCCAGCACACAGCTCTTCTTCCCCGTGCCAGCTTCCAGCACGCCGTCGTCGGAACCCACCATCAGCACGCCGCGTTAGCAACGTGCTTCCGGCATGTTGGGTGTACTTTAAGTGTAACACGGGCGCGTTAAAGATGGTCCAATAGTCCACGAATCCCACATTTTAAAAAACTCATTACTTCTTCCGTGCTAATTTAGTTGTCCTTAGACAAAACAAAACTTATTTTAAGAAATGTTATCATCACATTGTAATTTTTATTTAATTTACAATTTACCTCTTACAAGAGTTGTAGTCCCTTTCATTCATTAATTTGCTTAAAATCCAAGGGACCTATGAGAGCGCGGCATGTGGCGTGAAAATCACATGTGATTGAAAAAAAAAATCAAAATAAATTTTTTCCGAATTTTTTTAATTTTTTTTTACAATCACGTGTGATTATGAATGTCAAATCCAATTCTATATGATTGTACAATTCAATCACATGTGATTGTGCATGTAATCACATGTGATTGTAAAAAAAATGAAAAAAATTAGAAAAAAAATTTGAAAAAAAAAATTTTTGAAATTTTTTCGAAAAAAAAAAATTTCGAAATTTTTTATTTAAAATTTCTTTCCAATCACATGTGATTTTTGCGCCACATGTCGCGCTCTCATTGGTCTCTTGGATCTCAACTTAACTTATGGATTCAAATATTTCCTCTACTTTTTTAAATTTTTTTATTATTTTACATACATAAAATAAGAGTATTTGTAAGACCCTAATCTTCATTGTACAGCAGAGTATATAGAGTACATAAAGTGTGGGAATGATTGTGCAGTTAAACAAAAGTCAGAGAGCGATCTAAGCTTAGTGCGCGCCGCGCACACCAAAGGGAGCGCGCCGCGTACTCCCTACTGTAGCCGGGTTTTTGCTGTTTTAATGAGATATTTTGATGGGCATTTTGGTAATTTAATTTGTGGACGGGATAAAGGCTACCAGATCTGTTTGGGTGGAGTCGTAACTCCATTTTCAACTACTTTATCCTTATCACTTTATATCTAGAGAGAGACTTTGATTCTTGAGTGAGAAAGCTTAAATCCAAGAGGAAGAAATTGCTTCCGGGTCAAATCGCGTGCATTAAAGTTGTTCATCTCATCTCTAGTTTCGTTTTGGTTGTAGTGGTACGTTCTAACTTTAATTTCCTTACTTTAATTTTGTGTAAGGGTTAGGGTTTGAGTTAGTGATGAACATAAAACCATATTTGGTGATTTTGGGTGTTCTTGGGTAAAATTGAGTCTTGAAGACTAAATGGTGACTAACCTAGGGTTTCAAAGTATTAAATGATGTTTATGAACCCTAATTGGTTAGTTAATTTCTAACACACCTAGTTAATTAGTAAATGGGTGTTAGTTGGTTAGTGGATGACCCGAAATGGGTGTATTGACTTTAAGTTAGCCAAAGGGTTAATTATTGACCTAGTTGGAGGTTAGGGGTATGAAATACCCTAATTGTGTCTTAGTATGTGATGTTGGAACTTAGTCACTAGCTTTTAAGTGATTAATGATGGTCTTGACCCTTAAGAGGCGGTTTTTGGTGAAAATGGGGCATTTAATTCGATTAAGTCATTAAATGCACATGAGTAAATTGTTGGCATTTAATCCAACTAGTTTGTGTGTTAATTAAGTACTTATTGTATTAGGTACTTTGCATTGAAGCATACGGAGGTATAAATCATCACCAAATCGTTAAGGTGAGTGGAATGATTATATGCATATGTATGTAATGTATTTATTTGTATGATATGGTATGAACCAAAGAGCCGGTAGTGCCATAGTATGTGCGAGCGTGCTATGATGTGAACCAAAGAGTCGGTAGCGTCATAGTACGTGTGTTATAGTGTGAACCAAAGAGCCGGTAACGCTATAGCACGATTTGTTAGGGTGTGAACCAAAGAGCCGGTAGCACCTTAGCGTTGTTAGAGTGTGAACCAAAGAGCCGGTAGCACTCTAGCGTGAGTATGACTCGAGTTGTGATGTGAACCAAAGAGCCGGTAGCGTCATGACAAATGCGTATGGTGTGAACCAAAGAGCCGGTAGCACCATGACGCGAGAATGGTTAACCATGGTTGTGTATTTTGTTTTGTAGCATATTATATTATGTCGATTATATGTTATTGATTACGCTAGTAGCGGTTTGTTGGAGATTATTAGCTTTGTACTTGAGATGGTATGCTAATTGTATTGCTAGCGTGTATGCGGTATATGTGTAAGTGATTGCAAGTAGGTATGTTATATATATATGGATATAATTATTGCATTCACTAAGCTTTGCTTACTCTCTCGTTGTTTATCTTTTTATAGGCTCCGGCGTTGACAAGGGTAAGGGCCTTCGATTGGATTAGAGATCCCGCTTGTTGTATAGGGGACGCTTTTGGGATGTGATAGCTTTTGGAGTTTGACCGAGATATGGGTAGTTTAACCCCAAACACCATGCTCATAGTGTCGTTTGGAAACTCGAACTTTTGTATGAAACTCGTAAAACGGTCGATGTGGGCCCCGTTTTGTAAAACTCATTTTATGTTTGAATCGTATGAGTTTTTCATATTAGAACATGTTGTGAAAAGCGTTTCGTCTAAATATGTCGGGAAGTGGGAGATCTTTATTTGAAAAATTGAAAAATCGGACAGAACTGAAAATAGACCTGTGCGCGCCACGCACCCTGAGGTGGTGCGCGTGGCGCACTCCCCTGTAATAAAAAAAAAAATAAAAATTTCTTATGCGTGTTCGATTGTATATTGGGTTGGTTGTTACAGTATTATAGAAATTGCTTCATTATTTTATTCTATTTATTTAAGTTGGCTATTAATTTTAGACAATCCGAAAACGAAAACAAGACTATTAGATTGGAACAGAGAGAGTATTAAACTGTATTTTTTAATTACTTTACAAATTTATCTTTTATTTTGTATCTATATTTTTGTTTTAAATGGTTACACTAAGAGTATAAGAGGATTTTACCCTTACTTTTTCTATTTATGAAAATTTATTATTAATTTGGGACAATCGAAATAAAACTTTAGACTACTTTTTTATTTATGGAAATGAATTATTAATTTAAAACAATAAAAAATAAAACTTTTAGACTATTAAATTGAAACCGAGAGAATATTACAATAAATTATGTACTCTAGTGGATACTTTTGTAATTAATGTCATATAATAATTATACAAGTTTGATTGATTAATTGTTGGTGTTTTTATTCTAAAAAACATATAATATTAAACGGATCCGAATATCAACAAGTACATCCGATACACATAGAAACCAACAAATGAGCCTTAGTCAACACAATCTAAACAAATGTGTACACCAACACGGTGACAAAAGCTTTTGAAGAAGAACTAAAACGTAACTAAAGCTATAGCATAAGAATCCATAAAGTCGACTACACTAAACCATTCCTACAGACCTAAAACTGATTAGAAAAAATTCCGAACACCCTCAAGCCTACGGAAATCAGAAAATAAAACAAGAGAGACGAGAGAAATAACATTGCCCGTCACCAAAACAGAACTGCCGGGGACCCAACAACAAGTTGCCAGAATTACAACTAGACAAAAATCCGGCCACCTTCGAAGTGCACATGTTGCAACGAAGACCCCGAGAAAGAAAACGTCACAAAGGAAGTGCGGTAAGCAATGCGAACAAGGAAGATTCCCACAAACATCCTCTGCAAAAACGAAAGCGGCCGAAAAAAACTGACAGCCACCAATCGGGCCAATAGATCAGAATTTGTTGTTGATGATACTATTCTGAATTTTGATGCATGCATCAGACGCGGTGAAAAGATTTAGTACGCAAAGCCGCCCATGGCCCACCTAAAACACATGCAACAACCACAATACTTTATTCTGAATTTGGTAAATTGAATAGGACAAAAGGGTTGTAACCACTGTTGCAAAACACCCCGTCTCGAGCCGTCTCGACCCCCGTTGCGACGGTTTGGTGACTAGCCCGTCCCGTCTCGAAGAAAACCGTCTAATATGACAGTCAACGGTCAAAATTCGGGTCAAAGTTGAAAAAAATAATGTCAAAGTCTCTCAAAATTCGAAAAAGCCAAAAAGTTGGTAAAATCGGTCAAATTTGTTCTATTTTTGTTTGAATTTTGTGTATTATATTAACGTTAATAGCAATTATGAGTACAAATTAGTCAATTAAAGTTTTTGGCTTTAAAATATGTACACATATATACATTTATATACTTATATATCTAAAAGTCAACTTTGGTCAACGTCCGTCTCGACCCCCGTCTCGATCCCGTCTCAAACGTCTCGACCTTTTTAGGACCCGACCGTCTCGACCCCATCTCACGTCTTTTGCAACATTGGTTGTAACACTAAAGAGGTTGGAATTCAAGGAAAATAGCCTCCGAAATAAAGCAATAAAACAAAATAAATAAAAACAACAAATCAATTAGATGTAGCTCAATTGCTTGTAGTTTCTACCCGTGCTTTAACCTAAAAAAAAATATATAAAAATGGTACATTATATTATATTATATTATATTATATTATATTATATTATTATATATTATATACCTATATCTAAAAGGTAAAGTGGAAATGAATTCGCAAACTTAACCCCCTAACTTTCATTAAAATACAAATCGAACCCCCCACTTTATACGTATATTTTTTCCCAAATTTCACAAGCTTAACCCCCTAACTTTTATTAAAATACAAATCGAGCCCCCACTTTACTAACATTTTTTTTTTACTAATATTCAATTTTCACAAACTTAACCCCCTAACTTTTATTAAAATACAAATCGAACCCCCACTTTATACGTAAAGTTTTTTCAAATTTCACAAACTTAACCCACTAACTTTTATTAAAATACAAATCGAACCCCCACTTTACTAACTTTTTTTTAAATAAAACCCGAACGCTAAAAGAAGCAACTTTCACAAAAGGAACAACCCTTCAATGTTATGTCAAAAAAAATTCTTTTTTACAAAATAGATCAAGATTTTTTTTTTAACTCGCATTCAAAACGGAGCCCCCGGCGCGAAACGAGGGCTCCACAACTAGTATTATCTATTAGACAAAATTTGTCTTATTTGAGATAAATAGTACTATTTACATTTTTGATTTTCACAAACTAACTCACTAATTTTCATTAAAATACAAATCAAACCCCCACTTTATACCTATATATTCTAAATTCTAAATTATTATTTATCTAGTTACTAAAATTAAAAATACTGAATATTATATTATATTATACTATTATCTATTAGACAAAATTTGTCTTATTTGAGATAAATAGTACTATTTACATTTTCGATTTTCACAAAACTAACACCCTAACTTCTATTAAAATACAAATCTAACCCACCACATAATACCTATATTCTAAATTCTAAATTATTATTTATCTCATTACTAAAATCAAAAATACTGAATAATAACACCCACCATGCTTTACCGACTTGTACGGTGCGCTCAAACAGTTGGACCCACGGGGGCCACTACCGTGCTACAGTAATTTTTTTTTTTGGTCAACCAATCCTTCAATATTACCAAAAGATGCCGAAAAAATTTCTTTTTTACAAAAAAATAACTAACTTTTTTTTCCCTTTTTTTTCCCTCCTTCCTCAACGATAAAAGAAGCAACTTTCATAAAAGGAACAACCCTTCAATGTTACCAAAAGATGTCGAAAAACATTCTTTTTTACAAATTAGATCAACTAACCTTTTTTTTTAAAAAACCCCAACGCTAAAAGAAGCAACTTTCACAAAAAGAACAACCCTTCAATGTTAGATGTCGAAAAAATTTCTTTTTTACAAAATAGATCAAGACTTTTATTTTTAACTCGCATTCAAAACGGAGCCCCCGGCGCGAAGCGAAGGCTCCACAACTAGTTGGTACTAATATATTATGGATTTATATAATCAAGTGACATATGCCGATAATCTTAAAGCATTTTGTAGGGTTCACAATAAATTAACATGAAAACGTTCCTTTTGCTATTTTTGTTTACAGTCCTTTCAATTTATTGCAATGTATAATGTATATGTGTGGATTTTGAGGTATAATTAAGTAAAGCAAATTTTGGTAGAAACTCAAGATAACACTCAATGACTAACAGGTCGTTGGTCAATTATTGAGTAACAAGAACAAGCAGTAGCGACAAAGATAATTAGCAAACTTACGGAATTCTTATTGAATAAAATACAACGATAATGACGAACAGATCGTTGGCCAATTATGTAACGACCCGACTTTTTCGACTTATATTTTTGTGCTCTATACTTTAACGAAACTGTGTATTTGCGCGTACTGTGTTAGATTATATTCTGGGATCATTATTCATGTTAATTACTTTCGTTAATGTCTTAAAACGTGCTATTAAGTGTTTAATCACTTAACTTGATCTTCGAATGCTTTTATGACCGTTAGTGTCACTTGACGTTTAGAACGAGCTATGTACTTTGTACATGTTAAACTTTTGTCATAATTGGAATATTATGACTACTTGAAATTAATTTTTATTTTCTAATGACAATTACTTGGCTTATTGGTTACTTAATTACGCTTAGTAATTTACTAATGCACACTAGTTAGTCTTAATGGATTTTTTACCTTAATGGACTTAGGCCCACCCTACTCTAGTTAATGGACCATTAAATTAGCCCAACTTTAATGAATTTATGATCCATTAAGATGTAGGACAAAAACCCATTAAGATAAGCCAACATACTAGCATTTTTGTTAACCATTACTACACATGTTGCATGGGATCCCAACAACAAGCACCAACTTTAGGCTACCACCATGCAAAAAGCAAAAAGTTATCCCCCTTGTCCCCCCCTTGGCCTACGGTTTTGGAGACAAAACAACCACCTCCACCACTATAAATACAAGCCTTATTCCTTCATTTCACACTTCATTTCATTCTCATTTTACACACACTTGCTCTCTAATTTTCTCTCTAGTCTTTCTCACACTAAAATTGTTAGTTCTTGAATTTTATTTCTTCTTCTTTTTCTTCTTTAATTTCGACATCATCATCATCATCATCATCATGAGATCAAGCTTTTTAGCTTTTTGATCTTGTTATATCTTGTAGATTCAAACTTTAATTTGAATCCTTCAAGAACATAAAAGATTCAAGCTTTCTAGCTTTGGATCTTCATTACTTTGTTGGATCTAAGCTTTATAGCTTAAGATCATTTTATTTTTGTTAAAAGATCAAAACTTGTGTTTATGATCTTCATGTAACTTGTAGATCTAGCTTTTTGCTTTAAGGATCTTCAAGAACATTAAAGATCCAAGCTTTCTAGCTTAGGGGTTTCATTATTTTGTGGAAGATCTAAGCTTTTTAGTTTATGATCTCATTACTTTTACTAGATCTTAGCTTTCTAGCTTATGGTCTCATTAATCTTGTAAAGATCCAAGTTTTCTAGCTTAGGGTTTCTTAACATTTGAGATCTAAGTTATTATTGTAGATCTCACTTACTTGAAACCTTTTTATGATTTTTATGGTGATAAAAATCAAGTCTTCATCATCTCATATGATGAAGATGCATAAACTTGTATCAAAAGGACAAAGGTTGAAGCTTTATTATGTTTATACAATAAAGAGACAACCTTGATGTTCAAAACTTGTAGAAAGTTAGCTTTTACTTTTAGTTGTGTGTTGATGTTAAAACTTGGTCATAATGATTCTAAAACATCAAAGAGTTGTACACTTGAGGCTTATACGCATCAAGGATGAGAACCGTGATAAGCATCAAGCACAAAAAACCTACCGGAGCACTTCTTTCTGTTTTTCGGGGTCTCATCAGACTCCTGGGACTTCTAGAAAGTTGATTTTCAGATAGTTCGGTTTGAGTAGATGACTTTTCGTTCAAGACTCGCCTAATCCGATATTCAGTTTGGGATTTATAGCCTTTCGAAAATCACTACGCCTTCGTAACGATGTGCTGAAATTTCTGACCTACTCGCGCTTGAACCATCGCCATGGTTAAACGACATCTAGTTAGGATCTAAAAATTTGATAGCGGTAAGAGGACTCACAAACGGAGCCTTGGCCACTGGTCAAGCGTCATTTCAGTTTGTATAGAGGTCGTAGCAGCTGTCCGAAGTTAGCCCTTTATTTCGATCTCTATTCTTGTAGAAAACTTACTTTATCTTTTACGTACGATGATAACGATGATGATGATGATGATACTTAAGACTTAATTTATTCACTTTTAAACTTTCGGGGACAATTTACTGACTTAGTAACCTTTGACTTAGGTTGAGGACCTTTTGGACCGACTGACTACTTGCATACTTTTCATATCGACTTTTTCCGCACATTCACTGTGAGTTATAGCTCCCTTTCTGCTTTACTATTTTTGGGACTGAGAATACATGCGCTTTTTATGTTTTACATACTAGACACGAGTACTTAAACTTTATATATGTGTGGGTGATATAACGACACAAACATTCCCCTTAGCTCGGTAACGTTTAACTATTGGTTTTTGAACCGGTAGACGCGAATCTTAGATATGGATCCATAGGGTTTGACATCCCCAATCGGGCTAGTCGCGCTAGCATTTAACGGGTGTTTAATACTTCGAGAACATACGCACTCGCCAAGTGTACTTTTAGGGGGTGTTATTTACATTACTTTGTTAAGTTAGTTACCGGGTGCCCACGGATAAGCATATACTTTATCATACAGATTTGAGATACTGTTTTGAATACGAAATCTCGTGGTCTACATTACATTGTTGTTTACAATCAAACTATAGCTCACCAACATTCGTGTTGACTTTTTAAGCATGTTATTTCTCAGGTACTTAGACGATTTGCTTCCGTTGTTATAGACTCGATGTGTTAGACTTCTGCTGCATTGTTTAGAGGTGTCTCAATCATGGATGTAGTGACCCGAACTTTTCCATGTATATATATATATTAAATGAAATTGTTATTTATATGATTAAGTGTTTCCAACATGTTAAGCAATCAAACTTGTTAAGACTTGATTAATTGAAATAGGTTTCATATAGACAATTGACCACCCAAGTTGACCGGTGATTCACGAACGTTAAAACTTGTAAAAACTATACGATGACATATATATGGTTATATATATAGTTAACATGATTTTATTATAAGTATGTATCTCATTAGGTATTTTAACAATGAGTTATATACATAAAAATGAGACTATTAATTTAAGAAACTCGAAAACGATATATATATAACGATTATCGTTATAACAACGTCTTACTAGGTACATATGAATCATATTAAGATATTGATACACTTGGTTAATTATGTTAAATGATAAGTAAATATATTATTAAGTGTATTAACAATGAAATACATATGTAAAAATAAGACTACTAACTTAATGATTTCGAAACGAGAAATATATGTAACGATTATCGTTGTAACGACATTTAACTGTATATATATCATACTAAGATATATTATATATCATAATATCATGATAATATAACAATTTAACATCTCATGTGTTATAATAAACAATGGGTTAACAACATTCAACAAGATCGTTAACCTAAAGGTTTCAAAACAACATTTACATGTAACGACTAACGATGACTTAACGACTCAGTTAAAATGTATATACATGTAGTGTTTTAATATGTATTCATACACTTTTGAAAGACTTCAAGACACTTATCAAAATACTTCTACTTAACAAAAATGCTTACAATTACATCCTCGTTAAGTTTCATCAACAATTCTACTCGTATGCACCCGTATTCGTACTCGTACAATACACAGCTTTTAGATGTATGTACTATTGGTATATACACTCCAATGATCAGCTTTTAGCAGCCCATGTGAGTCACCTAACACATGTGGGAACCATCATTTGGCAACTAGCATGAAATATCTCATAAAATTACAAAAATATGAGTAATCATTCATGACTTATTTACATGAAAACAAAATTACATATCCTTTATATCTAATCCATACACCAACGACCAAAAACACCTACAAACACTTTCATTCTTCAATTTTCTTCATATAATTGATCTCTCTCAAGTTCTATCTTCAAGTTCTAAGTGTTCTTCATAAATTTCAAAAGTTCTAGTTTCATAAAATCAAGAATACTTCCAAGATTGCAAGTTTACTTCCAAGTTTTCTAAATCCATTCCAAGTAATCATCCAATATCAAGAAACCTTTGTTACTTACAGTAGGTTATCTTTCTAATACAAGGTAATAATCATATTCAAACTTTAATTCAATTTCTATAACTATAACAATCTTATTTCGAGTGGAAATCTTACTTGAAATTGTTTTCGTGTCATGATTCTGCTTCAAGAACTTTCAAGCCATCCAAGGATCCTTTGAAGCTAGATTCATTTTTCTCATTTCCAATAGGTTTATCCAAGGAACTTGAGGTAGTAATGATGTTCATAACATCATTCGATTCATACATAAAAAGCTGTCTTATTCAACGTTATAAACTTGTAATCACTAGAACATAGTTTAGTTAATTCTAAACTTGTTCACAAATAAAGTTAATCCTTCTAACTAGACTTTTAAAATCAACTAAACACATGTTCTATATCTATATGATATGCTAACTTAATGATTTAAAACCCGGAAACACGATAAACACCATAAAACTGGATATACGCCGTCGTAGTAAAACTGGGGGCTGTTTTGGTTGGGATAATTAAAAGCTAAGAAGAACTTTGATTTAAAAGCTATACTTCTGGAAAAATGATTTTTCTTATGAACATGAAACTATATCCAAAAATCATGGTTAAACTCAAAGTGAAAGTATGTTTTTCAAAATGGTCATCCAGATGTCGTTCTTTCGACGGAAATGACTACTTCTTTCAAAAACGACTTGTAACTTGTATTTCCGACTATAAACTTATACTTTTTATATTTAGATTCATAAAGTTAAGTTAAATACGAAACCGTGGCCACTGGAATCACTCAAAACGGATTAGAAACGAAGAAATGGCGAGTAAAACAAGATTGATAAAAACTACTCATTTTACCTACGTGAAAGTTAGTAATAAATCTATTCCAACCATAACCTAATCAACTTATATTGTATATTATGTAATCTTGAGATACCATAGACACGTATACAATGTTTTGACCTATCATGTCGACCCATCTATATATATATTGCGGAACAACCATAGACACTCTATATGTGAATGTTGGAGTTAGCTATACAGGGTTGAGGTTGATTCCAAAATATATATATAGTTTGAGTTGTGATCAATACTGAGATACGTATACACTGGGTCGTGAATTGATTCAAGATAATATTTATCGATTTATTTCTGTACATCTAACTGTGGACAACTAGTTGTAGGTTACTAACGAGGACAGCTGACTTAATAAACTTAAAATATCAAAATGTATTAAAAGTATTGTAAATATATTTTGAACATACTTTGATATATATGTATATATTGTTATAGGTTCATGAATCAACCAGTGGCCAAGTCTTATTTCCCGACGAAGTAAAAATCTGTGAAAGTGAGTTATAGTCCCACTTTTAAAATCTAATATTTTTGGGATGAGAATACATGCAGGTTTTATAAATGATTTACAAAATAGACACAAGTACGTGAAACTACATTCTATGGTTGAATTATCGAAATCGAATATGCCCCTTTTTATTAAGTCTGGTAATCTAAGAATTAGGGAACAGACACCCTAATTGACACGAATCCTAAAGATAGATCTATTGGGCCCAACAAGCCCCATCCAAAGTACCGGATGCTTTAGTACTTCGAAATTTATATCATATCCGAAGGGTGTCCCGGAATGATGGGGATATTCTTATATATGCATCTTGTTAATGTCGGTTACCAGGTGTTCACCATATGAATGATTTTTATCTCTATGTATGGGATGTGTATTGAAATATGAAATCTTGTGGTCTATTGTTACGATTTGATATATATAGGTTAAACCTATAACTCACCAACATTTTTGTTGACATTTAAAGCATGTTTATTCTCAGGTGAATACTAAGAGCTTCCGCTGTTACATACTAAAATAAGGACAAGATTTGGAGTCCATGTTTGTATGATATTGTGTAAAAACTGCATTCAATAAACTGATTTCGATGTAACATATTTGTATTGTAAACCATTATGTAATGGTCGTGTGTAAACAGGATATATTAGATTATCATTATTTGATAATCTACGTAAAGCTTTTTAAACCTTTATTTATGAAATAAAGGTTATTGTTTGTTTTAAAATGAATGCAGTCTTTGAAAAACGTCTCATATAGAGGTCAAAACCTCGCAACAAAATCAATTAATATGGAACGTTTTTAATCAATAAGAACGGGACATTTCAGTTGGTATCCGAGCGTTGGTCTTAGAGAACCAGAAAAATTTGCATTAGTGTGTCTTATCAAGTTTGTTAGGATGCATTAGTGAGTCTGGACTTCGACCGTGTTTTTTTTTTAAAAAAATGATTGCTTAACATTTTTGTTGGAAACTATATATTATTAACATGTAAATATTATGTGATATATTAATCTCTTAACGTGTTTGATATTATGTGATAGATGTCTACCTCTAGAACAAGTCCCATTGACTCACCTAATAATAATGAAGAGTCAAATGTAAATTGGAATAATTCGTGGACTGATTCACAAGTTCCCGAAGAGGAACCGGAAGAAGAGTCGGAACCAGAAGAAGAATCGGAATCGGAAGAAGAATCGGAACCGGAAGAAGAAATAGAACCGGTGGGGGAAATAATAAAACGGTTAAGTAAAAGAAAATCCTCAACCAACCGACCAAGGTTAATTATGGTCAATGGTGTTTTCGCCAAGGAAGTAAAATATTGGGAGGATTACCAATTCTCCGATGAATCGGATTCCGACGAGAATTCCGATGATGTTATAGAAATTACCCCAACTGAATTTAAAAAGGCAAAAGAAAATAATAAGGGAAAGGGCATAAAAATAGAGAAATCTAATTCCAACCCCGATGAACTTTATATGTATCGTCAACCCCCGAAGTCCTTAAGTTGTAACAATGACCCGGGAACCTCTAAACCACCAGGTTTTTCTAAACCGTTGTGGAAAACGACAGCTAGTATTAGGGGAACATCATATATCCCTAGAAACTTGGCAAAATGAACTAAAACCGAAGAAGAAGAAACGAGCGAGTCGGAATAAGATAGTTGTATTCGTATGGTGTAATATATGTAATATAGTGTGCTTATGCTTTATGATATATGTAAAAATTGCTTGTATTAATAAGTATTTTTTTTTTATGAATCTAACTCTTGTCTATTTTACAGTATAAAAACACAAAATGGGTAGACAACCCAATATTTTAAGAGACCTACCCGGAGACATGATTGATGAAATCTTGTCTAGAGTCGGTCAGAATTCTTCGGCACAACTATTTACGGCGAAATCAGTTTGTAAGACATTCGAAGAACGTTCCAAGAATGCCTTGGTTTATAAGAGACTTTCGTTTGAAAGATGGGGGATATCACATTAGGAAACCCATAAGTTACGATGTGTTTACTTTGACGCATATATTGCGGGGAACCCAAGTGCTATTTTACGCAACGGGTTAAGAAATTATTTTGACTCAATGTATCCGAATATAGGACTTCATGATTTAGAAAAAGCGTCTAACATGCAACATAAAGAAGCATGCTATGCTTATGGGTTAGTAATGTTCGCTTCTCACCAAAGTGAGAACAAGAACATCGGGCTACAACTATTAAACAAAACGTTTCCACAAGTGACGGAGTCGGTAATTGGGGTAAGAAATGAGGTTTTTAGGTTATTACGAGACTGTTGGTCATTACGTAACCCTCGTCCCTTTGACGACGTTACAACACGCTGTCTTATCAACGGCCATAACGGTTATGTTCCACAAGACCAAGGATGGGAAGTAGTCCTAGTAAAACCAGAATGCATGACTTGTTTCTGGACGTATGAATTACGTGTCTTTATTGCCTTTGCTGAATGATTTGTGTACTAGCTAGAATTATCTTCACAACTATCTTGTATCAAAGTTATTGTGTGCTATATTTCATGCTTTGTGTAAAATAAGCGGTATTGTAAGTTTGTAAAATATTGTATAAAAGTTTGAACGCGAAATATTATTATAATCAGTTTTTCATATAGAATTGTAGTAGTTGAATTGTATATTAGCTACTAAGTATGAACTTAACGGGTATGTACTACCCGAATTTAAACTTATAAAACGCTAATATGAAGAAAAAGCTTTTATAAATGAGTTCATATTATGCTATGAAATACTATTAACTACTCTTAATATTCTGTATGATTAACTTATTCCATTTGACTATTTTAAAGGAAATGGCACCGACTACTCGACACACCGTGAATATGAATGAAGAGAAATTCCGTACTTTTCTAGCTTCAAACATAGCCGCAGTACAGGCTGCGCTACATACCAACAATAACCTTGGATCTAGCAGTACAAGAAATCGTGTAGGATGCACCTACAAAGAATTCACTGCCTGCAAACCTTTGGAATTTAATGGAACCAAAGGACCGATCGGATTGAAACGGTGGACCGAGAAGGTCGAATCGGTGTTTGCCATAAGTAAGTGTACTGAAGAGGACAAAGTGAAGTATGCTACGCATACCTTCACAGGTTCTGCGTTAACATGGTGGAATACCTATCTAGAGCAAGTGGGACAAGATGATGCTTACGCACTACCGTGGTCAGCATTCAAGCACTTGATGAATGAGAAGTACCGTCCCAGAACCGAGGTCAATAAGCTCAAGACAGAACTTAGAGGGTTATGAACCCAAGGATTTGATATTACCACATACGAAAGACGATTCACAGAATTGTGCCTATTGTGTCCGGGAGCGTTCGAAGATGAGGAAGAGAAGATCGACGCGTTTGTGAAAGGATTACCGGAAAGAATCCAAGAAGATATAAGTTCACACGAGCCCGCCTCCATACAACAGGCATGTAGAATGGCTCACAAACTAGTGAACCAGATTGAAGAAAGAATTAAAGAACAGACTGCTGAAGAGACCAATGTGAAGCAAGTCAAAAGAAAGTGGGAGGAAAACGGTGATAAGAATCACCAATACAACAACAACAACAACAACAACAACAAAAACAACAACAACAACAACAACAACAACAACAACAGCAGCAACTACAACAATCATCCCAACAACAATAACAACCGCAACAACAACAACAACAACAATCAGAAGCAGCTATTCCAAAGGTGTGAAAAGTATCACTCGGGGTTCTGCACCAAATTTTGCAACAAGTGTAAAAGAAATGGTCATAGCGCAGCGAAGTGTGAGGTCTACGGACCAGGGGTTAACAGAACAAAAGGAACAAATGGTGTCGGAACGAGTAATGGCAGAGCAAGTAGTGTCGGAGCAAGTTATGCCAATGTAGTTTGTTATAAATGTGGAAAACCGGGCCACATTATTAGAAATTGCCCGAATCAGGAGAACACGAATGCACAAGGCCGCGGAAGAGTTTTCAATATTAATGCGGCACAGGCACAGGAAGACCCGGAGCTTGTTACGGGTACATTTCTTATTGACAATAAATCTGCTTACGTTTTATTTGATTCGGGTGCGGATAGAAGCTATATGAGTAGAGATTTTTGTGCTAAATTAAGTTGTCCATTGACGCCGTTGGATAGTAAATTTTTACTCGAATTAGCAAACGGTAAATTAATTTCAGCAGATAATATATGCCAGAATCGAGAAATTAAACTGGGTAGCGAAACATTTAAGATTGACTTGATACCAGTAAAGTTAGGGAGTTTTGATGTAATAGTTGGCATGGACTGGCTGAAGAAGGTGAAAGCAGAGATCGTATGTTATAAAAATGCAATTCGCATTGTACGAGAAGAAGGAGAACCCTTAATGGTGTACGGAGAAAAGGGCAACACGAAGCTACATCTTATTAGTAATTTGAAGGCACAAAAACTAATAAGAAAAGGTTGCTATGCTGTTCTAGCACATGTCGAAAAAGTACAAACTGAAGAAAAGAGCATCAATGATGTTCCCGTCGCAAAAGAATTTCCCGATGTATTTTCGAAAGAGTTACCGGGATTACCCCCACATCAATCCGTTGAATTTCAAATAGATCTTATACCAGGAGCTGCACCAATAGCTCGTGCTCCTTACAGACTCGCACCCAGCGAGATGAAAGAACTACAAAGCCAATTACAAGAACTTTTAGAGCGTGGTTTCATTCGACCAAGCACATCACCGTGGGGAGCTCCTGTTTTGTTTGTCAAGAAGAAAGATGGTACATTCAGGTTGTGTATCGACTATCGAGAGTTGAACAAACTTACCATCAAGAACCGCTACCCACTACCTAGAATCGACGACTTATTTGATCAACTACAAGGCTCGTCTGTTTATTCAAAGATTGACTTACGTTCCGGGTATCATCAAATGCGGGTGAAAGAAGATGATATTCCAAAGACTGCTTTCAGAACACGTTACGGTCATTACGAGTTTATGGTCATGCCATTTGGTTTAACTAATGCACCAGCTGTATTCATGGACCTTATGAACCGAGTGTGTGGACCATACCTTAACAAGTTTGTTATTGTTTTCATTGATGACATACTTATTTACTCAAAGAATGACCAAGAACACGGTGAACATTTGAGAAAGGTGTTAGAAGTATTGAGGAAGGAAGAATTATATGCTAAGTTTTCAAAGTGTGCACTTTGGTTGGAAGAAGTTCAATTCCTCGGTCACATAGTGAACAAAGAAGGTATTAAGGTGGATCCGGCAAAGATCGAAACCGTTAAAAAGTGGGAAACCCCAAAAACTCCGAAGCATATACGTCAATTTTTAGGATTGGCTGGTTACTACAGAAGATTCGTCCAAGATTTCTCCAAAATAGCAAAACCCTTGACTGCATTAACGCATAAAGGGAAGAAATTTGAATGAAAGGATGAACAAGAGAAGGCGTTTCAATTATTGAAGAAAAAGCTAACTACGGCACCTATATTGTCATTGCTTGAAGGGAATGATGATTTTCTGATTTATTGTGAAGCATCAAAGCAAGGTCTCGGTTGTGTATTAATGCAACGAACGAAGGTGATTGCTTATGCGTCTAAACAATTGAAGATTCAAGAACAAAATTATACGACGCATGATTTGGAATTAGGCGCGGTTGTTTTTGCATTAAAGACTTGGAGGCACTACTTATATGGGGTCAAAAGTATTATATATACCGACCACAAAAGTCTTCAACACATATTTAATCAGAAACAACTGAATATGAGGCAGCGTAGGTGGATTGAATTGTTGAATGATTACAACTTTGAGATTCGTTACCATCCAGGGAAGGCAAATGTGGTAGCCGACGCCTTGAGCAGAAAGGACAGAGAACCCATTCGAGTAAAATCTATGAATATAATGATTCACACTAACCTTACTACTCAAATAAAGGAGGCGCAACAAGGAGTTTTAAAAGAGGGAAATTTAAAGGATGAAATACCCAAAGGATCGGAGAAGCATCTTAATATTCGGGAAGATAGAACCCGGTATAGGGCTGAAAGAATTTGGGTACCAAAATTTGGAGATATGAGAGAAATGGTACTTAGAGAAGCTCATAAAACCAGATACTCAATACATCCTGGAACGGGGAAGATGTACAAGGATCTTAAGAAATATTTTTGGTGGCCAGGTATGAATGTCGATATTGCTAAATATGTAGGAGAATGTTTGACGTGTTCTAAGGTCAAAGCTGAACATCAGAAACCATCAGGTCTACTACAACAACCCGAAATCCCGGAATGGAAATGGGAAAACATTACCATGGATTTCATCACTAAATTGCCAAGGACTGCAAGTGGTTTTGATACTATTTGGGTAATAGTTGATCGTCTCACCAAATCAGCACACTTCCTGCCAATAAGAGAAGATGACAAGATGGAGAAGTTAGCACGACTGTATTTGAAGGAAGTCATCTCCAGACATGGAATACCAATCTCTATTATCTCTGATAGGGATGGTAGATTTATTTCAAGATTCTGGCAGACATTACAATAAGCATTAGGAACTCGTCTAGACATGAGTACTGCCTATCATCCACAAACTGATGGGCAGAGTGAAAGGACGATACAAACGCTTGAAGACATGCTACGAGCATGTGCTATTGATTTTGGAAACAGTTGGGATCGACATCTACCGTTAGCAGAATTTTCCTACAACAACAGCTACCATTCAAGCATTGAGATGGCGCCGTTTGAAGCACTTTATGGTAGAAATTGCAGGTCTCCGATTTGTTGGAGTGAAGTGGGGGATAGACAGATTACGGGTGTAGAGATAATACAAGAAACTACCGAGAAGATCATCCAAATTCAACAACGGTTGAAAAGCGCCCAAAGTCGACAAAAGAGCTACGCTGACATTAAAAGAAAAGATATAGAATTTGAAATTGGAGAGATGATCATGCTTAAAGTTGCACCTTGGAAAGGCGTTGTTCGATTTGGTAAACGAGGGAAATTAAATCCAAGGTATATTGGACCATTCAAGATTATTGATCGTGTCGGACCAGTAGCTTACCAACTGGAGCTACCTCAACAACTCGCGGCTGTACATAACACTTTCCACGTCTCAAATTTGAAGAAATATTTTACTAAAGAAGATCTCACTATTCCGTTGGACGAAATCCAAATCAATGAAAAAATTCATTTCATTGAAGAACCCGTCGAAATAATGGATCGTGAGGTTAAGAGACTTAAACAAAACAAGATACCTATTGTTAAGGTTCGATGGAATGTTCGTAGAGGACCCGAGTTCACCTGGGAGCGTAAAGATTAGATGAAGAATAAATACCCGCATTTATTTCCAGAAGATACGTCAACACCTCCAACTACTTAAAATTTCGGGACGAAATTTATTTAACGGGTAGGTACTGTAGTGACCCGAACTTTTCCATGTTTATATATATATTAAATTAAATTGTTATTTACATGATTAAGTGTTTCCAAAATGTTAAGCAATCAAACTTGTTAAGACTTGATTAATTGAAATAGGTTTCGTATAGACAATTGACCACCCAAGTTGACCGGTGATTCACAAACGTTAAAACTTGTAAAAACTATACGATGACATATATATGGTTATATATATAGTTAACATGATTTTATTATAAGTATGTATCTCATTAGGTATTTTAACAATGAGTTATATACATAAAAATGAGACTATTAATTTAAGAAACTCGAAAACGATATATATAACGATTATCGTTATAACAACGTCTTACTAGGTACATATGAATCATATTAAGATATTGATACACTTGGTTAATTATGTTAAATGATAAGTAAATATATTATTAAGTGTATTAACAATGAAATACATATGTAAAAATAAGACTACTAACTTAATGATTTCGAAACGAGACATATATGTAACGATTATCGTTGTAACGACATTTAACTGTATATATATCATACTAAGATATATTATATATCATAATATCATGATAATATAACAATTTAACATCTCATTTGTTATAATAAACAATGGGTTAACAACATTCAACAAGATCGTTAACCTAAAGGTTTCAAAACAACATTTACATGTAACGACTAACGATGACTTAACGACTCAGTTAAAATGTATATACATGTAGTGTTTTAATATGTATTCATACACTTTTGAAAGACTTCAAGACAATTATCAAAATACTTCTACTTAACAAAAATGCTTACAATTACATCCTCGTTCAGTTTCATCAACAATTCTACTCGTATGCACCCGTATTCGTACTCGTACAATACACAGCTTTTAGATGTATGTACTATTGGTATATACACTCCAATGATCAGCTTTTAGCAGCCCATGTGAGTCACCTAACACATGTGGGAACCATCATTTGGCAACTAGCATGAAATATCTCATAAAATTACAAAAATATGAGTAATCATTCATGACTTATTTACATGAAAACAAAATTACATATCCTTTATATCTAATCCATACACCAACGACCAAAAACACCTACAAACACTTTCATTCTTCAATTTTCTTCATCTAATTGATCTCTCTCAAGTTCTATCTTCAAGTTCTAAGTGTTTTTCATAAATTTCTAAAGTTCTAGTTTCATAAAATCAAGAATACTTCCAAGATTGCAAGTTTACTTCCAAGTTTTCTAAATCCATTCCAAGTAATCATCCAAGATCAAGAAACCTTTGTTACTTATAGTAGGTTATCTTTCTAATACAAGGTAATAATCATATTCAAACTTTAATTCAATTTCTATAACTATAACAATCTTATTTCGAGTGGAAATCTTACTTGAAATTATTTTCGTGTCATGATTCTGCTTCAAGAACTTTCAAGCCATCCAAGGATCCTTTGAAGCTAGATCCATTTTTCTCATTTCCAATAGGTTTATCCAAGGAACTTGAGGTAGTAATGATGTTCATAACATCATTCGATTCATACATAAAAAGCTGTCTTATTCAACGTTATAAACTTGTAATCACTAGAACATAGTTTAGTTAATTCTAAACTTGTTCGCAAATAAAGTTAATCCTTCTAACTAGACTTTTAAAATCAACTAAACACATGTTCTATATCTATATGATATGCTAACTTAATGATTTAAAACCCGGAAACACGATAAACACCATAAAACTGGATATACGCCGTCGTAGTAAAACTGGGGGCTGTTTTGGTTGGGATAATTAAAAGCTAAGAAGAACTTTGATTTAAAAGCTATACTTCTGGAAAAATGATTTTTCTTATGAACATGAAACTATATCCAAAAATCATGGTTAAACTCAAAGTGAAAGTATGTTTTTCAAAATGGTCATCAAGATGTCGTTCTTTCGACGGAAATGACTACTTCTTTCAAAAACGACTTGTAACTTGTATTTCCGACTATAAACTTATACTTTTTCTATTTAGATTCATAAAGTTAAGTTAAATACGAAACCTTAGCCACTGGAATCACTCAAAACGGATTAGAAACGAAGAAATGGCGAGTAAAACAAGATTGATAAAAACTACTCATTTTACCTACGTGAAAGTTAGTAATAAATCTATTCCAACCATAACCTAATCAACTTATATTGTATATTATGTAATCTTGAGATACCATAGACACGTATACAATGTTTCGACCTATCATGTCGACCCATCTATATATATATTGCGGAACAACCATAGACACTCTATATGTGAATGTTGGAGTTAGCTATACAGGGTTGAGGTTAATTCCAAAATATATATATAGTTTGAGTTGTGATCAATACTGAGATACGTATACACTGGGTCGTGGATTGATTCAAGATAATATTTATCGATTTATATCTGTACATCTAACTGTGGACAACTAGTTGTAGGTTACTAACGAGGACAGCTGACTTAATAAACTTAAAACATCAAAATGTATTAAAAGTATTGTAAATATATTTTGAACATACTTTGATATATATGTATATATTGTTATAGGTTCGTGAATCAACAAGTGGCCAAGTCTTACTTCCCGACGAAGTAAAAATCTGTGAAAGTGAGTTATAGTCTCACTTTTAAAATCTAATATTTTTGGGATGAGAATACATGCAGGTTTTATAAATGATTTACAAAATAGACACAAGTACGTGAAACTACATTCTATGGTTGAATTATCGAAATCGAATATGCCCCTTTTTATTAAGTCTGGTAATCTAAGAATTAGGGAACAGACACCCTAATTGACACGAATCCTAAAGATAGATCTATTGGGCCCAACAAGCCCCATCCAAAGTACCGGATGCTTTAGTACTTCGAAATTTATATCATATCCGAAGGGTGTCCCGGAATGATGGGGATATTCTTATATATGCATCTTGTTAATGTCGGTTACCAGGTGTTCACCATATGAATGATTTTTATCTCTATGTATGGGATGCGTATTGAAATATGAAATCTTGTGGTCTATTGTCACGATTTGATATATATAGGTTAAACCTATAACTCACCAACATTTTTGTTGACGTTTAAAGCATGTTTATTCTCAGGTGAATACTAAGAGCTTCCGCTGTTACATACTAAAATAAGGACAAGATTTGGAGTCCATGTTTGTATGATATTGTGTAAAAACTGCATTCAAGAAACTGATTTCGATGTAACATATTTGTATTGTAAACCATTATGTAATGGTCGTGTGTAAACAGGATATGTTAGATTATCATTATTTGATAATCTACGTAAAGCTTTTTAAACCTTTATTTATGAAATAAAGGTTATGGTTTGTTTTAAAATGAATGCAGTCTTTGAAAAACGTCTCATATAGAGGTCAAAACCTCGCAACGAAATCAATTAATATGGAACGTTTTTAATCAATAAGAACGGGACATTTCAATGGAACTTTTACTTTGCATTCACAACTTATGTTATTTTTCGAACTATGATTTTGTAATGACCTTTGTGTCACGTACTTATGTTAATGCTTTCTATTCGTAGAAGCACGTTATCCTTGTAAAACATTTGACGTTGGTAAAGACGTCATCTTTTGTAAAACATTTGACGTTGGTAAAGACGTCATCTTTTGTAAAATATTTGACGTTGGTAAAAACGTTACCTTTTCATGAATGCAAAACTTGTCTTTAAACAGCATATAGTGTTGTAACCGTGTAAAGATCCTGTTGTTGATGATCCGTACAAGTTGATTTTGTACGGGGCATCACATTTAGTATCAGAGCATTGGTTGTAGGGAATTAGGTTGCATTAGTGTGTCTTGACCAAGTCGAGTAGGATTCACTAATAGGACTGATCTACAACTTGCTCGTTTACTTGTTTCTGTGAAACTGCTGCATGCTACTATTATATATTACTGCATGTTACTACTACTGCATGCTACTAGTTACCTGATACTACTGCATGACACTACTATCTACTACAGTTTTGTGTACTGCAATAGACTACCTAGGTTATTGTTGATGCTGTTTCTTGCTACATGTCTGCTATTCACTGTACTGACTTGGAAAATTTATCTTTCCTAGTTCAGATGTTTTTCTGAACCCTTTTCTCACTCGTCTAATCCTAAGGACTAGTATTTTAATCCACCTGTTACTACCGTTCCACCGTTCCAGAGATCGAAACATTACTTCACGCAATCTAGGAAGAGTACCCCTCGGATTACACGCCCACTAAAGTTGATCCTCGGAGGAGGAGATATGTGAGGACTTGTCGGAGTAACCGCACCTCGTTCCACCCCTCGAGCTCACCCTAACTAGCCACGTACAACGTATGAACAATAGAAGGTTGTTCGGTTTCCGAAAGTTGACCCGTACCCCGTACACTTTCATGACCGTCACTTATCTCTTTCACCCTTCACCACTACTCAACAATCTAACGACACTTCTGGACTTAGGTCCCTAACACTCTTAGGCATTGGAGAAGTCGGGAAGGCATCTCCTTTCATAAGGTCATAGTGTCTTCCAATGATGCTCAGCCATACCCAAAGACTTGGGAGTTTCTTCAAGACATATCGTATTACTACTTGCTACACGTACAACTCAACACGAGACCCAGATTGAATTTCTAGAAAGGAAACTAACGAAATTACCTGAACCCGAACATTTTGAAGAAAATTTTGGGACATTTAGGCATTGATGCATGATCTACGGAACCTACGCACCCACACCGAGAAATCGTGAGATTAATTATGTAGATTTTATTTTGAGATAGCATAGATAAAGCACCGTAAGATAAAATTGAGTAAAACTTGAAGTGACCACGTTACATTGACCATATGGAGTGATATTGGAATGTACGTACGATTTAGTACAATATGATGACACCCGACCAGCGTGATTATATTGAAGTAAATCATGCAGAAGTTCCAATGTTACTACATAAGGAATATGAAGTTATTCAAAGAAAATTTTGGTAGGAACCACTTGAGTATACGCATTATGGTCTGTTAAAGGTAGGGAAAGAATAACCACGTAGCCCAGATACTGTACAAGGAGGGCCTTGATTGTAGAATAGATAACCCAAAAATTTGTTATAGATATAGACACCCTGGACACTTAAGGAAAAAGTTCTCAAATAGGAAAAACTTTGGACTTACTTGCAGTAGAGCAATCGTTATCTCAGCTATGGAGACTCGCATGGATCCTAATTTTAGTTAGGGTACGTTTTGTCATAACGTTTTATTGTCTCGAAGTTGTTTAATACTTGAGCAATAGAAACCTTATATCTAAGAACATTAGTGTTATGACTAATAAGCCATTAACAACCATGAGAGTTAAGTATTCTATAGGAAAAGCTAATAATAAGCTGGCAGAGATAGAGGAATAATTGAAGGTAGTACCTTAAAATTAACAGGTGGGTCATGTGGAGATGACCTCATGTCAACAAAACTTGGAAGTTTTAAAGTAGTAGTTGGAAAGGATTAGTTACCTACGCACAAGCAGATGTTATTTGAGAAGATTGATAGAATTTTTCTCGATATTATAATAAGATTTGGTTAGAATGAACCTTAAGATTAACCTAACACCCATCAATTTGGGAAGCTTGATGTAATAGTTGGAATAGACTGGCTTTCAAGGATGAAAGCGAAAGTTATTTATAGTGAGAAGATTATTCGTATACCTCGCGAGAATGGTGAGCCATTAATAGTTACGGGGAGAGAAGTAGCCCGAAGCTGAACCTTATTAGTTGCATGAAGGCAGAAAAGGTCATGAGAAAAGGGCGTTTTGCTATTTTGGCACATGTGAAGAAATTGGAGACTGAGGAGAATATTGCTCAAGAACGCTCGAACATTCTCGTCTCTCGATTCGAGGTTAAAGAGACCGGACTCTGATATTTCACCGGAAGAATTTGGGTACCTAGTTATGAGGATTTACAAGGCCTGATTCTAGACGAGACCCATAAGTCACGATATTTGATTCATCCCGGAGCTAGTACACACGATCTCAAAGAACAATATTGGTGGCCGAACCTTAAAAAGGACATTGCTACTTATGTTGGGAAGTGTCTGACTTGTTTCAAGGTCAAAACCGAACACCAAAAGTCATCTGGGTTACTTCAATAACCCGAAATCCCACAATGCAAATGGAAAGGAATAACAATGGATTTCATCACGAAGCTACCGAAAACGGTAGGCGGTTATGACCCTATCTGGGTTATTGTTGACCGTCTCACCAAAACTGCTCACTTTCTAACCATGAAGGAAACTGATACAATGGACAAACTTGCACAACGATACAGGAAATTGTATCCCGTCACTTCAGCGATTCAAATTCTATATTAAAGATTACCCAAGAATCTTATTTGATACTCATTCTTACGTGACTCTAAATCCTAACTTATTCCGAGAGATTTCTTATTTGATGATAATCACACCATCATCCTTCTTACTTCGATAATAGTCATACCAGTTCAAAATTTTCCAAAAGAAATGGGTGGTTAATTCTCATCCTCATACTCTCCCATTCGTATCTCACTTATAAGCAACAGCTTCACACTTAAGCATTTTTGGTCGAAGGACTTATGCCCTACTAATAATCATCGACCACATTTACATTCAATAGTTTTCATTACCTCGTGACATTGTTGTTCAACTATCACCCGAAATTTTCAAAAATCTTTTACTCGATCCTCATCAATCTTTTTTCAACTTGTAACCTCCGATATATGAAAATTTTGTTTGCCAAAATTTTACACACACTATTTTATTGTGCGATCCTCTCAAAGTTTTATAAAAATAAATTTATTTCATTGCCATTCGTACAAATTTTAGAAATCTGATAATGCTAAAAACGAACATATATTTCATAACATTATCCCTCAAGAAAGACAAGCTTTTAGTTGCAATTGTTCTATTTACAAGTGATATTCGTTTAAATAATAAAAGGTGAAGACAAAAGACACATTCGACGAATTGAAGACGCAAACGACCAAAAAGCTAAAAAGAACAAAGTACAATCAAAGTGGTTCAAATTATTGATGAGAAACGTCTAAAAATTACAAGAGTACAAGCCGTGAAACACAAAGTACAAGATATTAAATTGTACGAAAAGGCGTTTGAAAATCCGGAACCTAGACATGAACCAACTTTCAGCGTGCGACGCAACGGACCAAAAATTACAAATCAACTATGCACAAGAATATAATATTATATATAATTAATTATATATATTATATATTATTTTAATCAAAGCAGCCCACATTTAATTCAATTTGTGAGCTGGATTCCAGACCTCCGCACTCGCGGAGGTTTAAAGCATAAAAGTTCAGCACTCGCGGAGATATACAGTGAAATGTGGGGCTATAAAAGTCGCGCATTCTGATCGATTTTAACACACCTTTTTCTAATCTATCTCTCAATCTCTACGATATATATATATATATATATATATATATATATATATATATATATATATATATATATATATATATATATATATATATATATAATTTATAATTTTAATTTTAATTTTAATTTTAATTTAATAATAATAAGGGTATGTTAGCGAATGTTGTAAGTGTGTAAGTCGAAATTCTGTCCGTGTAACGCTACGCTATTATTAATTATTGTAAGTTATGTTCAACCTTTTTAAATTAATGTCTCGTAGCTAAGTTATTATTATGATTATTTAAATTGAAGTAATCATGATGTTGGGCTAAATATTAAAGACGGGGTAATTGGGCTTTGTACCATAATTGAGGTTTGGACAAAAGAACGACACTTGTAGAAATTAGACTATGAGCTATTAATGGGCTTTATATTTGTTTAATTGAATGATAGTTCGTTAATTTAATATAAAGATTTACAATTGGACGTACCTATAAATAACCATATACACTCGATCGGACACGATGGGCGGGATATTTATAAGTAATAATAATAGTTCATTTAATCGGATACGGGAATGGATTAATAGTTAATGGACTTATTAAAACATGGGTGAATTACATACAAGGAAAATTGGTGTAATTATAGTTTAAGTCCCCAATTAGTTGGAATATTTGACTTCGGATATAAGAATAATTTGACGAGGACACTCGCACTTTATATTTATGACTGATGGACTGTTATGGACAAAAACTAGATGAACATATTGAATAATCCAGGACAAAGGACAATTAACCCATGGCAATAAACTAAAATCAACACGTCAAACATCATGATTACGGAAGTTTAAATAAGTATAATTCCTTTATTTCATATTTCATCGCACTTTTATTTACTGTCATTTTATTTAATTGCACTTTTAATTATCGTACTTTTTAATTATCGCAATTTTATTTATTGTCATTTTATTTATCGCATTTTAATTTATCCCACTTTAATTATTGTCATTTACTTTACGCTTTAAATTAAGTTATATTTATTTTTAATATTTTACATTAGGTTTTAACCGCGACTAAAGTTTTAAAATCGACAAACCGGTCATTAAACGGTAAAAACCCCCTTTTATAATAATAATACTACTTATATATATATATATATATATATATATATATATATATATATATATATATATATATATATATATATATATATATATATATATATATATATATTTATATATTTATATATTTATAAATATAGTTTTTAAAAATATAGCGTTAAACTTGGCTAGCTCCCTGTGGAACGAACCGGACTTACTAAAAACTACACTACTGTACGATTAGGTACACTGCCTATAAATGTTGTAGCAAGGTTTAGGTATATCCACTCTTTAAATAAATAAATAACTTGTGTAAAATTGTATCGTATTTAATAGTATTTCGTAGTAAAAATATAACTATTTCGTATACACCTCTACGCACATCAAGTATTTTTGGCGCCGCTGCCGGGGACACCTAAACGCCGAAAGCGCAACGCTATATAAAAAAAGATTTTTATTAATTCGTAATCCATTTCTGTAAAAATATACGTTTTAAATATTAAAAATACAAGAAAAAGAAAAATATATCTATATTTTTAAGTTTAGTTAAATTAAAAAGTTTATATTTTTTATTTATTGTGAAAAATTTATAAAAAAGTAATAATATATATTTATATATATTAAAAACAGAAAAATTAAAAAAAGTAAAAAAAAAAAAAAAATTTCTGAACCTGTACGAATTCGACCTGCACCTCAGCTGAATCTGTATCATCCGCACTCGCAGTACATTTTGCCAGCTGGGATCCGCACTCGCGGAGGTCTCTGACAGGTCAAACATTGGACAGTAATTATTACGATTTAGGGTTTAAATTAATAATAATAATTATTATTATTAAACCCTAATTAGGGTTAGTTATTTTATTAGTTGTAATTTTATTTAATTTATAATATTTAGTTTAAATTAGTTTTATTATTTATAAAATTAATACTTTTATAAAAATAATAATATAAAAATAATATTTTTATAAAAATTAGTAATTTTATCATTTTTTGTCTCTTTTTATAAATTGTCTCTTTTTATTATTTAGTACGTAATTTGTATTTTTTTCCCACTCGTAACTAGTTTTAAGATATAGTATTTGCCGTACTTATTTTTATTTCTAGATTTTTAGGATTTGCTGTAAAATCCCTTAAGTGCTTTTTCTTTAGATTAAGATTTAGACGCTTTAAGAATTTTACGACGTCGCTTATCGCTTTAGTTTTTAATAGATTTTAGTGCCCTTTTTAGTTATTTCCGTTTTAGATATAGAATTCCTTTTAAGCTTTAATACCTTTAGACGTGAGTTTTAAATTTTAGTTTCTAGACTTTTAAGTTTCGACGCTGCATTTTTTTTATTTTTCGACGCTTATTGATAATGCTAAAAACGAACATATATTTCATAGCATTATTCCTCAAGAAAGACAAGCTTTTAGTTGCAATTGTTCTATTTACAAGTGATATTCGTTTAAATAAAAAAAGGTGAAGACAAAAGACAGATTCGACGAATTGAAGACGCAAACGACCAAAAAGCTCAAAAGAACAAAAGACAATCAAAAAGGTTCAAAATATTGATGAGGAACGTCTCAAAATGACAAGAGTACAAGTTGCGGAACGCAAAGTACGCGATTTAAAATAATACGCGAGGACGTCCGAAAATCCGGAACCGGGACCTGAGCCAAGAAGAAACGCCCGACGCAACGGACCAAAAATATCTAGTCTACTATGCACAAGAATATAATATAATATATATATAATTATATATAATTATATATTATATATATTATTATTATTATATTACGTCGACAAAGAAGAAAACAAAAGCAGTTGGCTGAATCCAGGGTGGCCATGCGACTCGCATGGCCAGAAGCACAAAACCATGCGAGTCGCATGGTGTGAGATTGCTGGTCAGGTCCTATATAAAGCCAGTTTTGTGCCGAGTTATGATCATCCTTTTTCTCTTCCTCTTCAACGTAAATATATTTATATTTATAATTTATATTTTAATTTTAATTATAATTCTAATAATAAGGGTATGTTAGCGAATGTTGTAAGGGTGTAAGTCGAAATTCTGTCCGTGTAACGCTACGCTATTTTTAATCATTGTAAGTTATGTTCAACCTTTTTATATTAATGTCTCGTAGCTAAGTTATTATTATGCTTGTTTAAAACGAAGTAATCATGATGTTAGGCTAATTATTAAAATTGGGTAATTGGGCTTTGTACCATAATTGGGGTTTGGACAAAAGAACGACACTTGTGGAAACTAGACTATGGGCTATTAATGGGCTTTATATTTGTTTAACTAAATGAAAGTTTGTTAATGTTAATATAAAGATTTACAATTGGGCGTCCCTATAAATTACCATATACACTTGATCGGACACGATGGGCGGGGTATTTATATGTACGAATAATCGTTCATTTAACCGGACACGGGAATGGATTAATAGCCACTAGAATAATTAAAACAGGGGTGAAATTACATTCAAGGGTAATTGGTGTAATTGTTAACAAAGTAGTAAAACCTTGGTTTACACGCAGTCGATAACCTGGTGTATTCATTAAACAAAGTATTAAAACCTTGTTACAATTCGAATCCCCAATTAGTTGGAATATTTATCTTCGGGTATAATAATAATTTGACAAGGACACTTGCAATTTATATTTATGACTGATGGACTGTTATGGACAAAAACCAGACGGACATATTGAATAATCCAGGACAAAGGACAATTAACCCATGGGCATAAAACTAAAATCAACACGTCAAACATCATGATTACGGAAGTTTAAATAAGCATAATTCTTTTATTTCATATTTTATTTCCTTTATTTTATATTTAATTGCACTTCTAATTATCGCACTTTTATTTATTTTATTTTATCGCACTTTTAATTATCGTACTTTTTAATTATCGCAATTTAATTTTATCGCATTTTTATTATTCGCAATTTCATTATCGTTATTTACTTTACGCTTTAATTTAAAGTCTTGTATTTATTTTATATTTTACATTAGGTTTTAACTGCGACTAAAGTTTTAAAATCGACAAACCGGTCATTAAACGGTAAAAACCCCCCTTTATAATAATAATATTACCTATATATATATTTGTATTTTTATAAAAGTTAACTAATATAGCGTTGAGCTTTGTTTAAAGATTTCCCTGTGGAACGAACCGGACTTACTAAAAACTACACTACTGTACGATTAGGTACACTGCCTATAAGTGTTGTAGCAAGGTTTAAGTATATCCATTCTATAAATAAATAAATATCTTGTGTAAAATTGTATCGTATTTAATAGTATTTTCTGCTAAAAATTAATAGTATTTTATACCCCTCTGCTTTGACATCAAGTATTTTTGGCGCCGCTGCCGGGGAAATTCGCCGAAGCGAAACGTCATATTTTTAATTTTTAAGTTATAATTAGTTTTTGTAAAATTTATATTTTTGTTTAAAAATTAAATTAAAAAAAGAAAAAAAAAAAAAGCTTTTAAAATCGAAAAAAAAAAAAGGTATTTTAAATATATTTTTTTTAAAAGTTTTTCTTTTATTTTTACAAAATTATAAAGTATTTTAAGTTTATTTTTAGTTTTAAAAAATTAAGTTTTATTTTAATTATATTTTAAATATAAAACAGAAAAAAAGAAAATAAATATTAAATATACGTGACCTGTCAAATTGAACCTGTCCAGTTGAACCGGTTCAGTTCAGTCATGCGAGTCGCATGACCTACCCCCTTAAACCATGCGAGTCGCATGAGGGGTCTGACAGGGCCACAAACAACCCTAAAAACGCATTAATTACGGAGTATAATATATTATTATTAAATTAAACCCTAATTTGATTTATTATTATTAATTAAGTTTTTAGTTTAATTAATTTTAATTACTTTTAATTAGTTTTATTATATTTAAAACTTAATACTTTAATATATTTAATATAAAAATAATATTTTAATAAAAATTTTATTTTTTTTATCACTTTTTATTTCTTTTTATATTTTGTCCCTTTTTAATCGTTGTAGCGTAATATTTGTATTTTTAGCTCATAATTAATTTTAAAATTAGTTTTTGCTATAGTTATTTTTACTCCTAGATTTTTAGGCTTTGCCGTAGAATTCCTTAAGTACTTTTTCTTTAGACTAAGATTTAGGTGCTTTAGAATTTTGCGACGCCTTTTTAAGTTTTAGTTTCTTTTTAAGTTATTTCCATTTGGGATTTAGTTTTTCCTGTAAGCTTTAATATTTTTAGACCTTTTACTATGTATCAATTATCATTCCAATTAGTAATTTCAATTTGCGATTATAATATTAAGTTAGTTGTAGTAATAAGGTTAGGTTAGTAAAGTATTTTTAAGTTTTTATAAGTTTCTTTTATTTTTCCGTCGCCTTTTATTTTTCAACCATTTTTTCTCAACCTTTTTCGACGAACTCTTTTTCTCTCTTATTTCTCGCCATTCTAGTTTTTAGGACTTAGAATTTTTTCTACTTCTTATCTAAATTTCTTAAAATTACGAAAACTTATTTTAAGTAGTTAAATTAATAGACATCAAAATTTTCTGGTTCGTAGTAATAGTTGGATTTGTACGTGGACCGGGTTATTGGAGCCAAACAGTCCTCAATTATATTGAGACCAAACGAATCCTGCCCCTCTGCTGCATCTTTTGGCTATTCGAAACGTGGGCAAAATCAGAAAAGTCTATTGATTGGATAACTTATTATAATTTTTCTTTCCTTTTAAAAAAACTAATAGGATATTCAGTGAATGCACCGAGCAAGACGTTCATCACCTTTTGTACGTTCACCACCTGTAACTCGATCAAGACATCGTTTAACAAATATAACCGCCGTTGATTTTTCTTTAGAATCGTCATCCAGTCGACCAAGTACTTCAGTTCAAATTTCCGATAATCCAGTTTTTGAAACAAACCTCACAATTGAGAATCCAGAAAATATTCAGGAACGGTTCATAGATCCTGAACCATTAAACTTTCCTCCGGAACCACCAATCATTCAAACAGAGATTGTTGAGGAACGAACTATTAAAACAGAATCATCTAGTGATACCGATTCAACAAATTCAATTATGGAGAATCTGGAACCTTTAAGTATGGAAGACCGAATGAGAGCTAAACGCACTGGCCAAGGTCACGCAATTACTCATCCAGACATTAATGCGCCAGATTATGAAATCAAAGGACAAATTCTACACATGGTGACTAATCAATGCCAATTTAGTGGTGCGCCAAAGGAAGATCCAAATGAACATCTACGTACCTTTAATAGGATCTGCACACTATTTAAAATCCGAGAAGTGGAGGATGAACAGATATATCTCATGTTATTTCCCTGGACTTTAAAGGGAGAAGCCAAAGATTGGTTGGAATCGTTACCTGAAGGGGCGATTGATACATGGGATGTTTTAGTTGACAAATTTCTTAAACAATTTTTTCCTGCATCTAAAGCCGTAAGACTTCAAGCAGAAATTGTTACGTTCACACAAAAGCCAAATGAAACTCTATATGAGGCGTGGACAAGATATGGAAAGTTGTTAAGAGGATGTCCGCAACATGGTTTAGACACCTGTCAAATAGTACAAATATTCTACCGAGGATGCGACATCACTACAAGAAAAGACATAGATATAGCAGCTGGTGGTTCTATTATGAAGAAAACCGAAACTGATGCTTACAAAATTATTGATAATACTGCTTCCCACTCACATGAGTGGCACCAAGAAAAAGATATCATTAGATCATCTAAAGCAGCTAGAGCCGATTCTAGCCATGACTTAGATTCCATTTCCGCAAAGATAGATGCTTTCGAGAGACGAATGGAAAAGATGACTAAGGATATTCACTCAATACGAATTAGTTGTGAGCAGTGTGGAGGACCACATTTGACAAAAGATTGTCTCAGTATTGAATTAACAATGGAACAAAGAGAGAATATTTCATACATAAACCAAAGGCCTGGAAATAATTATCAGAATAATTATCAACCGCCAAGACCGATTTACAATCAAAACCAGAATTATAACCGAAATATTCCATACAACAACCAACAAGGTCCTAGCAATCCACAATTATCCAACAATGCTTACAATCAGCAAAGACCGAATTTTCAAAACAAACCACCACAACAAACCGATGATAAAAAGCCGAATTTAGAAGATATGATGACGAAGCTAGTTGAAACTCAAACGCAGTTTTTCACATCTCAAAAACAAACCAATGAACAAAATGCTCAAGCATTTAGAAATCAACAAGCTTCTATTCAAAATCTGGAACAAGAAGTAAGTAACCTAGCAAGGTTAATAGGTGAAAGAAAACCGGGAAGTCTACCAAGCGATACAAATGCTAACCCCCGGAATGAAACAGCTAAAGCTATTACCACAAGAAGTGGTACAACACTTAAACCACCTGAAATACCTGTAACTTCTGATGAAACTATTCCTACTACACAAGAACCACAACCCGATCAAGATAAGGAAAAAGAACCGGTAATTGAAAAGGTTAATGAAAATAACACAGTTAAGGATAAACCTTATGTTAAACCATACCAACCACCACTTCCTTACCCGAGTAAAATGAAGAAAGAAAAACTTGAAGCCGAGCAATCCAAATTCTTGGATATGTTTAAACAGATAAATGTAAATCTTCCTTTCATTGATGTGATTTCAGGAATGCCAAGGTATGCTAAATTCTTGAAAGATCTAATCACGAATAGAAGGAAAATGGAAGAACTCTCGGCTGTTACTATGAATGCTAATTGTTCAGCAGTGCTGTTGAATAAGATACCAGAAAAACTATCTGATCCAGGAAGTTTCACAATTCCATGTTTTCTGGGTAGTCTTAGTTCAATAGAAGCATTGGCAGACTTAGGTGCTAGTATAAATCTAATGCCGTATTCACTATACGCTAAACTAGACCTTGGAGAATTGAAACCAACCAGAATAAGCATACAACTAGCCGATAGATCAATAAAATATCCTAGAGGGATAATGGAGAACATGCTAGTTAAAGTTGGTACTTTAGTATTTCCAGTAGATTTTGTTGTTTTGGACATGGAAGAAGATTCTCAAGTTCCTCTCATATTAGGAAGACCATTCTTAAACACGGCTAAAGCAATGATAGACGTGTTCGGTAAGAAACTGACCCTAAGTATAGAGGATGAGAGTGTTACCTTTTCAGTTGATAGAGCAATGCAACAACCACAATCTGCAGATGATACATGTTATTATATTCAAACTATAGATGCACATGCAAAATTATTAGAAGAATTTCCAGAATTACAAGGAACAGGAGAATGTTCTTTAGGAGAAGGAAATGAACCAATTGATGAAGCTGAAATGTTAGCTACACTTATAGCTAATGGATATGAACCAACAACAGAAGAAATTCAAATGCTAAAAGAAGAAGACAGATATCGATATAAATCATCGATAGAAGAACCTCCGAAATTAGAGTTAAAGCCACTTCCAAACCATTTGGAATACGCTTATTTACATGGTGAATCTGAATTACCTGTAATAATATCGTCTTCTCTTACTGAAAATGAGAAATCACAACTCATTTCTGTGTTGAAAGCTCATAAAACAGCCATTGCATGGAAGATTCATGATATTAAAGGAATAAGTCCTTCGTATTGCACACATAAAATCCTTATGGAAGAAGGTCATAAAACGTATGTGCAACGCCAACGAAGACTAAATCCTAATATGCAAGATGTAGTTAAGAAAGAGATTATTAAACTGCTAGATGCAGGTTTGATATATCCAATTTCTGATAGTCCATGGGTAAGCCCAGTTCAATGCGTGCCTAAGAAGGGTGGCATGACTGTCATCACAAATGAGAAAAATGAGCTTATTCCTACTAGGACTGTAACAGGATGGCGTGTGTGTATTGATTATAGAAAATTAAATGACGCCACCAGAAAAGATCACTTTCCCTTACCTTTCATAGATCAAATGTTGGAAAGATTAGCCGGAAATAGTTACTATTGTTTTCTAGATGGATTTTCCGGATATTTTCAAATTCCAATAGCACCCGAGGACCAAGAGAAAACCACATTCACGTGCCCTTATGGTACTTTTGCTTACAAACGCATGCCATTTGGACTTTGTAACGCTCCTGCAACCTTTCAAAGGTGTATGATGGCAATTTTTCACGACATGATAGAAGAATGCATGGAAGTATTCATGGATGACTTTTCAGTCTTCGGTGATACATTTAAATCATGTCTAGTTAATCTGGAACGAATGCTAATTAGATGCGAAAAATCAAATCTAGTACTTAATTGGGAGAAATGCCATTTCATGGTTAAAGAAGGCATCGTTCTTGGACATAAAATTTCAAAAGAAGGAATTGAAGTGGATAGAGCTAAAGTAGATGTAATTGCTAAACTTCCACATCCCACCAATGTTAGAGGAGTTAGGAGTTTTCTAGGGCATGCCGGTTTTTACCGACGTTTCATAAAAGATTTTTCTAAAATTGCCACTCCTATGAATAAACTCCTAGAAAAGGATGCGCCATTCATCTTTTCAGATGAATGTATCAAATCTTTTAATATTCTTAAAGAAAAACTCACTAATGCACCGATCATGATAACACCAAATTGGAATCTACCATTTGAACTAATGTGCGATGCAAGTGATTTTGCAATGGGAGCCGTTTTAGGACAAAGGATTGAAAAACGATTTCAACCTATATATTATGCTAGTAAGACATTACAAGGAGCACAAACGAACTATACAACTACTGAAAAAGAACTCCTTGCTATTGTCTTTGCTTTTGACAAATTTCGATCATATCTAGTTCTAGCAAAAACGGTGGTCTATACCGACCATTCTGCTCTTAGATACCTATTTTCAAAACAAGATGCTAAACCAAGATTAATCCGTTGGATCTTACTCTTACAAGAGTTTGATATTGAAATCCGAGATAAAAAAGGAGCAGAAAATCTCGCCGCTGATCATCTTTCTCGTCTTGAAAATCCCGAATTAGAAGTTCTGAATGAATCGGCCATACAAGACAACTTTCCTGATGAATATCTATTGAAGATAGATTATAAAGAAATCCCATGGTTTGCAGACTATGCAAACTACTTAGTTTGTGGATTCCTTGAAAAAGGATTATCGTACCAAAGACGAAAGAAATTCTTCAGTGATATAAAACACTATTTCTGGGAAGATCCACATCTGTTTAAAAGTTGTCCCGATGGAATAATACGCCGATGTGTATTTGGAGATGAAGCTAGTAAAATTTTAAACCATTGTCACACAGGACCAACAGGAGGGCATTATGGGCCTCAACTAACAGCAAGAAAAGTTTATGAAGCTGGATTCTATTGGCCTACAATTTACAAAGACGCACACCTTCTTTGCAAATCCTGTGATGCATGTCAAAGGGCCGGAAAAATAAGTCAACGTGACGAAATGCCACAAAATGTCATCCAAGTATGTGAAGTATTTGACATTTGGGGTATTGACTTTATGGGTCCATTTCCAAAATCTCATAATAATCTATATATACTCGTAGCCATTGATTATGTATCTAAATGGGCGGAAGCACAAGCTCTCCCAACTAACGATGCACGAGTTGTAGTCAACTTTTTAAAACGTCTTTTTGCAAGGTTTGGAACACCGAAAGCTTTAATAAGTGATCGGGGTACTCATTTCTGTAATAATCAACTTGAGAAAGTTCTTAAAAGATATGGAGTAACTCATAAAATCTCCACCGCATATCATCCACAAACAAGTGGACAAGTTGAAAATACCAACCGAGCTTTAAAACGTATTCTAGAGAAAACCGTAGGATCAAATCCGAAGGAATGGTCCATTAAATTGGAGGATGCACTCTGGGCTTTTAGAACAGCCTACAAAACTCCAATTGGAACCACACCTTTTAGACTTGTTTATGGAAAAGCATGTCATCTTCCAGTAGAAATTGAACACAAAGCATTTTGGGCTTTGAAGACATGTAATCTTGATTTACATGAAGCCGGACGTCTACGATTAAGTCAACTAAACGAATTAGAAGAATTAAGACATGAAGCATACGAAAATTCGTTAATCTATAAAGAAAGAACGAAAAAATGGCATGATAAAAGAATCAGAAGTTCAAAAGAATTTAAAGAAGGAGACAGAGTTCTTCTTTTCAATTCACGATTCAAGCTATTTCCTGGAAAATTGAAATCAAGATGGTCTGGACCATTCATAGTCAAAAGAGTTTTCCCATACGGAACGATAGAATTAATAAATTCAAATGGGATTGAATTTAAAGTTAATGGTCACAGAGTTAAACATTACATACATGGTCCGATGGAAGTCGACAACGAAGTTAATCACAATTTCGACACCACAGCTAACTAAGTGTGGGGAGAATCAAGTCTTTAAAGGATAATATATATTTCTGTTAGAGTTAGATTGTCTGTTTTCGTATAGTTCTCGAAAATGGAACACGTATGGTCTTTCCCTAGCAGACCCTAAAGAACTAGTCTTCTTCCCCCATTCTGAATTTTTATTTTTTTAGGTTTTTACAAAATGAAGACTGCCTGTGAACTAAACCATGGTCTAATGCTACACGCTTTGATCACTAAACGTAATAATGACATACTCCCGAGTGAAATAGTATCAGTAATCAGAGAAAGAATGGACGGAGTTAGAAAAGGATCCAGATGCGAAGATAATAAGTTACAATTTGGTAAAGGAAAATCAAAATCCGCAGCGAAAAGAAGAGCACGACACCTAGAAAAATGTCACAAATGCGGAAAATGGTCACATGGAGGTAAATGTTCAAATAATCAAACCTATTCAAATACCGAATTTGTTACTTTATGCAGAGACGGACCGTTCATATGTTTAGAAGAAAAGACAATGAATGCTCGAGGTTACGCCTATGCAGCCATGGAAGACCAATTAAACCGACTATCTTATGAATATAATAGATCATATAACTAAGAAATCTATTTCACAGGTATGTCTGTACAGTTTTTATTTTTATTTTTATTTTTAACCTTTTGATAATAAACGCTAATTTGTTCGCTAAAAAGTATTAAATTGGTATTAAATAAAATTAGGTTTGGCGACCGAAATTATTGATATCGTTCAAAAATTTATTACATCACTGCGAAATTTAACGTTTATTCTTAAGGTATAAATATCTTTAATCAATCAACCCAAAATATTTCAAAAATTCGTCATGAGTTAAATTAGGTCTTGGAACCGAAATTACTTTACCGAAAAGAGGGGCGCATATTTTTGATAATATTTGATTGATTAAAGTGGGATAAAAAGACAAAAAGATTTTTAATTTTATTTTTACCATGTTTTTAAAATTAATATTTAAATCCTAAATTAATAATGTAAACTTTGTAAAAACAATATATTTAAAATTGTAAAATATTTGAAAAATTAATATAAGTTTGGTGTGAATTTATAATATACATTTTTAAAATAAGTTTGATGTGAATTTATAATATGAATTTTTAAATTAAGTTTGGTGTGAATTTTTAATTTTTAAAAATATGAATTTTTAATTTTATGCATTTCAAATTTTAAGTTTGGTGTGATTTTTTTTTATTATTAATTTTGAATTTTATATTTAAGTTGTGTGAATTTAAAAACAAAAATTTACTTTATCTCATTAAGTTAAGAATATGATTTTTAAAATTCGTCGTAAGTTGAAGACTAGGTCTTTGAACCGAAATTGCTTTACCCGAGGGAGGGACGAGAACTTTTATTATCATTATTTTTAATCTTTTTGATTTAAAGTATGCCAAAAACATTAAAAAATACAAAAATCTAAGCTTTTAAAACAATCGCTACAAAAAGACAAATTTTAAAATTTTGTCGAGGGACGGACTAGGGCATCGTCCCGAAACGACTTCGTCTTAAAAAGAAACAAAATTTTTAAAATTTTATTTAATTATATGTTTTAAAAGTATAAGGTTTATATAAAAAAAAAAAAAAAAAAAAAAAAAAAAAAAACAAAAATTCTGGAAAATACCTCCATGCGAGTCGCATGGGGGAAAGGCTTAAGCCATGCGACTCGCATGGCTGTTAAAAACTGGACAGGATCAAAAAGGCAGCCGAGTTCTGCTTCATTCACAACACACACACATATACACGAAAACTCTCCCAAATCCTCTCAAAAATTCATCATTTTTCATCAAATTTCTTGCAAAACTTCACAATAATCATGCCTAGATTCAGTAGTCTCAACCCCTTCAGGAGAAAGGTAAAGATTTCACCCCTAATCTCTTTAAATTCGAATTTTTGTGTTCTTGAGCTAGAAAATTTATATTTTGATTTTGTTAAATTTAGGTGTAATTAGAGCCAAATTGTTGTTATATTATGCATGTATATCCTAGATAGAAGCTATTTAACATGAATTGAAGCTAAAAACTTCAAATTTTTAAGAATCTAGGGTTTGTGTTCTTGAGCAATTTGGGGCTTTTTGATATAAACAGGTTATGGCCGATTTTTGTCATGAATTGTTGCTAAATTGAGTAGTGTAACATGTCTAGGTAGTTAAATGATCCAAACTTTGAGCCTAAACATGTTTTTGAGAATTAAAGTAGACTTTTTAAGTCTAAAAATTCATGAACTAGGTTAAATTGATATAAAGGCCATTTGAAACTTGTTTCATTGCTAGTAGTGATTATTTTGGCATGTTATTTAAGATAAATGCTTATGAACTTGATGTACATTTTTCGTATATACTTATTTGACAAAGTGTAGACTTGACAAAAATATGAAAATGAGCACTAGTTTGATTTGAATGCCATGTAACAAGTGTTTAATTGCTATAATGATTATTGTTGATATGTTTAAGAGTTTAAATGTGATAAAACATTGTACACATTTTCGTATGTAAAAATGTAGAATTGTTATTGTTAAGAAAATGTGTATAAAATGTGTTATGAATGGAACATGTCATCATAATTGTTTCAAGTTATTATTTTGCTAACACTAATGCATATTTGGATGCACAAATTTTGTGTTTAATGTGTTTTGCAGAAAGCCGATACTGGAGGTTCAGGAGCATCATCATCCAGGCAACCAGAGCCCGAACCGGAAATGTTTCATGAACAAGAACAGCATATGCAACAAGAAGAAGAAGAACAGGAGGAGCAACATATTCCATATCACGATCAAGATCAGTTATTCATGAATCAGTTTCGTCAATTCGCTCCACATCAAAGGATTCTGAGCTTAGACATTAATGAAGATCAGTTACACCCAAATCTGAGATTTGATCGATGTTGGATAGAGTATCCAGATTACCAAAAGAACATGCACATTCTCTACTTTAAGGTTGTTGAAATGCCAAGGGCAATTGACTGGGTACCTTTGGAAACAGTTAACCTTGCCGAACCGATTCGGGAATTATTGGTGCAAAGGTATGGTAATTCTCAGTTTAACGATTGGATGCGCCTATTTTCCATTCGTAGAACCATATATAGGGAATGGTGTATAGAATTACTTAGTACTATTAAGTTAAACAATGATGTTAGGAGGATAGATGATAGAAGCTTTATTAGATTTCTGTTAGGTGGACGCATGTACAGAATGTCCATGATAGATTTAGCTAGGGCCTTACAGATTTACACCCCTGCTGAACTTTTGAGCCCCGACTGTAATAGCCTGATTGCCCAAGGAGAAAGGGTAGATAGGGAATTTGATGTTAACGCTGTCTGGAGGCGTATGTCCCACTTTAATGAATTTCACGCCAGTGGAAATCATACATACTTAGATATAGACAGAGCTGAACTCCGGGTGATTCATAGATTCTTAGCAAACACAATTACACAAAGGGGTAGGAATAAGGAGAAATTGACCGTAAACGATTTGTTCTACCTCAAGTGTATTAGAGACCCGAGGAGTTTCGTTAACATTCCCTATTGTGTTGGTTATTATCTCGCTAATGTAGTTTCGGGGATGAAATCGGGGAGTATTATAGGTGGTGGTATTTTCATTACTCTCATTGGAGAGTATTTAGGTGTAGATAAACACCAAGGGGGTCCAATGAACGAAATAGAGGACGGAGATGAAACTATAAGTTCAAACCTTTATCACGGTGCAAGGGTATTATTGATGAGACGTGGTCGGGTATATCGATACGAGGGACCTCAGCGACAGGTAGAGAGAGGTTCGGATGATGAGATGGAGGAGGCGAACAACATTATAGGAGTTGTTCGGGAGACTGCTCTTGATTTAGGAGTTCGTATGGAGGATGAATACATGACGAACTATGATAGGCATATGCAGTACGAGGCATGGCAACGCCGGAATGACTACGAGCATTCCCGGCAACGAGAGCATGGCCGATGGGATTATCATCAGCGCCAAATTATAAGCCAGTTGCAGCCTGGCGAGATGTATTATCCGACCCGACCCGCATACTATCCCGCACATCAGCCAGAGATGAGACCACCCTATGATTCATATGATTATGACGCAGCATACCAGTACACCTATAATCAGCCATGGAACCCGGACGCGAACATGAATTGGGATCCATATCCTAATTTTCCTCCTAACCCACCTCCTGATCAGTAGAGATAAGTGGTAATTTTTATTTTTATTTTAAACACTTAACATTTTATTATGTTTATGTAATGTTGGATATTTTATTATTATTGTGTACTAATATTTTTCTTATAGTTTGAAAGTGGGATGCCAAAGTTCCATTTCAAATTGCATGTATGATTATATTTGTATTGTATGTATTCTATTTTATGCACAAAACAGGGTAAAACAACGCATTTTCAAAGACTGGCATTAAGTTCAGCAAAAGCAAGTAATTTTGACGACAATGATGCAAAATGTATGTGAAATAACAACAAGACGGAATGAACAAATGACGTGCACCATTTATCATTCAGCAAACAAACGCCAATATATTTGGAAACTTTGGTAAAAATTTAATCATTTTCACACTAATCACCCTCAATAATTTAAATTGTTACTGATTTCTTGCAAATGAGGGCATTGCAAGATCTTAAGTGTGGGAAGGGGTTAAATTCTTTCGGATTTTAAAATTTTTATATTAAACACTTGGTTACTATTAAAAATACTAGTAAAGTAGTAGTTGTATTAGAATCTAGTGCTCTCTGATAAAAAAAGAACAGCCCTAGTCTTATATACTGACTACCCAATTCTAGTAAAATTTTTCAAAATTTTTAATTAAATGAATTCAAATCATGTTTATACATATTTATGAACGATAAAACTAGGTTTTAACACCGAAATTATTGTTACCTCGGAAAGGACATAAATTGAGAAACAAACGAAAATGTTAAAATTCATTTAAAATGGAATAGAGGACGATAAAAAGGAAAATAAAAGCCAAGTGTGGGAAAATTTACCAAGTTATTTTAAACATATGTCACATATATCTGTAACAAATAACTAAAAATACTTTTGCTTTGGACTAAACTAAACTGTTTTACCCGATGAAAGAAAAGAAGAGATGGATCTACACGATGAATCAATTCCATCACTAAAAGGAAGTAAAGTCTTCCGAAAAAGACACGCGCTTCTTGATTTAGGTCATGAAGTTGTCGTCCAGACCAGCTGTAGGTTGACGAAAAATCTAGAAAAGTCATCACTAAAATCAGCAGGAAATCCACGGACCTCAGCATTAAACAGGGTCGCCAAGTGGTCAGATTTATCCTAACCATGAGAAGGATTTATCTCGTACAATGGGGGGGCACCATGCAAATTAGCTGGATAAGACTAATGAATCAGATCCCCAGAAAGGATAATCTCCTTAAAGATTAAAAATCAGCTTTTAAGACTGATATTACTCAATCCTAGAGATTGACCTTAAAGATTGAGAATTACAAACTCATGGAATTCGATGATATCTAAACTCGAGCTTGAACGAGAAAATATTTTGATCAAAAATACAAACCGATTTGTTTTCTAAAAACCCTATTTTCAATACGTTCATTACCATTGAACGTAAAATCCTAGGAATTCACCTGGAATTCATTAGGTCACCTGAACTAAATCGGGTGTCAACCGTAAGAACGGTGGTTGAATAGCATGGTCAAAGACAGGACTTTGTGCCAGACCGAAAAATTATAAGGGTGAGCTTTACTATTGCTCCTACCAAGGATAGTAATTGCGTCCGACACGTTATAGACCATAATCAAAAGCATGTCACGGGACATTGCCTTAACAGTTGCTTGTTCAACGCTTTCCTTTACAACCGGACGGTAGTTTGCCGAAAGGTAATATACGGGACAAGTAAACTGGACGTGTTGCTTTCCTAATACAAGGTTAGCAAGTGGGTGACACAAAACCGCAAGTTTTGAGCTAAAATTTTCAAATCTGAAACCCACAAAACCCACAAAAATATTTTGCAAACACCGGTAAAGGGTTATTCCGGAAAGCTAATCTAGGGTAAAAACTAGATTTCAAAAGATCAAATGTTTTCATAAAAGATCCAATTTCCTTAATGGATCTAAATTTTTATAGTCATGTGGGACTGTAAACCATATCGTTACTACCATTGTTTATACCGCCATATAGAAATCACTGATGTAAAAAGTGTGAAGAATAAAGAAGTGATTCTAGTATTTCAAGACAATATTGCTTGAGGACAAGCAACGCTCAAGTGTGGGAATATTTGATAATGCTAAAAACGAACATATATTTCATAGCATTATTCCTCAAGAAAGACAAGCTTTTAGTTGCAATTGTTCTATTTACAAGTGATATTCGTTTAAATAAAAAAAGGTGAAGACAAAAGACAGATTCGACGAATTGAAGACGCAAACGACCAAAAAGCTCAAAAGAACAAAAGACAATCAAAAAGGTTCAAAATATTGATGAGGAACGTCTCAAAATGACAAGAGTACAAGTTGCGGAACGCAAAGTACGCGATTTAAAATAATACGCGAGGACGTCCGAAAATCCGGAACCGGGACCTGAGCCAAGAAGAAACGCCCGACGCAACGGACCAAAAATATCTAGTCTACTATGCACAAGAATATAATATAATATATATATAATTATATATAATTATATATTATATATATTATTATTATTATATTACGTCGACAAAGAAGAAAACAAAAGCAGTTGGCTGAATCCAGGGTGGCCATGCGACTCGCATGGCCAGAAGCACAAAACCATGCGAGTCGCATGGTGTGAGATTGCTGGTCAGGTCCTATATAAAGCCAGTTTTGTGCCGAGTTATGATCATCCTTTTTCTCTTCCTCTTCAACGTAAATATATTTATATTTATAATTTATATTTTAATTTTAATTATAATTCTAATAATAAGGGTATGTTAGCGAATGTTGTAAGGGTGTAAGTCGAAATTCTGTCCGTGTAACGCTACGCTATTTTTAATCATTGTAAGTTATGTTCAACCTTTTTATATTAATGTCTCGTAGCTAAGTTATTATTATGCTTGTTTAAAACGAAGTAATCATGATGTTAGGCTAATTATTAAAATTGGGTAATTGGGCTTTGTACCATAATTGGGGTTTGGACAAAAGAACGACACTTGTGGAAACTAGACTATGGGCTATTAATGGGCTTTATATTTGTTTAACTAAATGAAAGTTTGTTAATGTTAATATAAAGATTTACAATTGGGCGTCCCTATAAATTACCATATACACTTGATCGGACACGATGGGCGGGGTATTTATATGTACGAATAATCGTTCATTTAACCGGACACGGGAATGGATTAATAGCCACTAGAATAATTAAAACAGGGGTGAAATTACATTCAAGGGTAATTGGTGTAATTGTTAACAAAGTAGTAAAACCTTGGTTTACACGCAGTCGATAACCTGGTGTATTCATTAAACAAAGTATTAAAACCTTGTTACAATTCGAATCCCCAATTAGTTGGAATATTTATCTTCGGGTATAATAATAATTTGACAAGGACACTTGCAATTTATATTTATGACTGATGGACTGTTATGGACAAAAACCAGACGGACATATTGAATAATCCAGGACAAAGGACAATTAACCCATGGGCATAAAACTAAAATCAACACGTCAAACATCATGATTACGGAAGTTTAAATAAGCATAATTCTTTTATTTCATATTTTATTTCCTTTATTTTATATTTAATTGCACTTCTAATTATCGCACTTTTATTTATTTTATTTTATCGCACTTTTAATTATCGTACTTTTTAATTATCGCAATTTAATTTTATCGCATTTTTATTATTCGCAATTTCATTATCGTTATTTACTTTACGCTTTAATTTAAAGTCTTGTATTTATTTTATATTTTACATTAGGTTTTAACTGCGACTAAAGTTTTAAAATCGACAAACCGGTCATTAAACGGTAAAAACCCCCCTTTATAATAATAATATTACCTATATATATATTTGTATTTTTATAAAAGTTAACTAATATAGCGTTGAGCTTTGTTTAAAGATTTCCCTGTGGAACGAACCGGACTTACTAAAAACTACACTACTGTACGATTAGGTACACTGCCTATAAGTGTTGTAGCAAGGTTTAAGTATATCCATTCTATAAATAAATAAATATCTTGTGTAAAATTGTATCGTATTTAATAGTATTTTCTGCTAAAAATTAATAGTATTTTATACCCCTCTGCTTTGACATCACTTATTTTTCAACCTTTTATTTTTCGACGTTTTTCGATGTTTTTCGATGCACTCTTTTTCTTTCTTATTCTCGACGCTCTAGTTTTTAGGACATAGAATTTTCTATTTATTCTCTAAAATTTCTTTAAATTTCGACGAAAAATTATTTTAAGTGGTTAAATTGATAGACATCCAAAATTTTCTGATTCGTAGTAATAGTTGGATTTGTTAGTGGCGAGTTGTGGGCTTCCGATTTAAAGGGTCCTGGCTACCTGCTGCATCTATTGGCTATTCGAAACGTGGGCAAAATCAGAAAAGTCTATTAATTTGATAACTTATATAATTTTTATTTTTATAACTAATAGGATATTCAGTGAATGCACCGAGCAAAACGTTCACCACCTTTTATACGTTCACCACCTGTAACTCGATCAAGACATCTAGCCAATATTGTCGCCGTTGATTTTTATTTAGAATCGTCATCTAGTCGACCAAGTACTCCAATTCAAATTTCCGATAATCCATTTTTTAAACCCGACCTCACAATTGAGAATCCGGAGGATATTCAGGGACAATTCAGAGATCCTGAACCAATAATCATTCATCCTGAACCACCAATCATTCAAACAGAGATTGTCGAGGAACAAACCATTAAGTCAGAATCCTCTAGTGATTTAGATTCAACAAATTCAATCATGGAAAATCTGGAACCTCTAAGTATGGAAGACCGAATGAGAGCTAAACGCACTGGCCAAGGTCACGCAATTACTCAACCAGACATTAATGCGCCAGATTATGAAATCAAAGGACAAATCCTACACATGGCAACAAATCAATGCCAATTTAGTGGTGCGCCGAAGGAAGATCCAAATGAACATCTTCGAACTTTTAATAGGATCTGTACTCTATTTAAAATCCAAGAAGTGGAGGATGAACAGATATATCTCATGTTATTTCCCTAGACTTTAAAGGGAGAAGCCAAAGATTGGTTAGAATCGTTACCTGAATGGGCGATTGATACATGGGACGTTTTAATTGAAAAATTTCTTAAACAATTCTTTCCGGCATCTAAAGCCGTAAGACTTCAAGGAGAAATTGTTACGTTCACGCAAAAGCCAAATGAAACTCTATATGAGGCGTGAACAAGATTAGGAAAGTTATTGAGAGGATGTCCGCAACATGGTTTAGACACTTATCAAATAGTACAAATATTCTACCAAGGATGCGACATCACTACAAGAAAAGACATCGACATAGCAGCTGGTGGTTCCATTATGAAGAAAACCGCAACTGAAGCTTATAAAATTATTGATAACACTGCTTCCCACTCACATGAGTGGCACCAAGAAAAAGATATCATTAGATCATCTAAAGCAGCTAGAGCCGATTCTAGCCATGACTTTGATTCCATTTCCGTAAAAATAGATGCTGTCGAGAGTCGAATGGAAAAGATGACTAAAGATATTCACTCAATACGAATTAGTTGTGAGCAGTGTGGAGGACCACATTTGACAAAAGATTGTCTCAGTATTGAACAAACAATAGAACAAAGAGAGAATGTTTCATACATGAACCAAAGGCCTGAAAATAATTATCAAAATAATTATTAACCGCCAAGACAAATTTACAATCAAAACCAGAAATATAACCGAAATGTTCCATACAACAACCAACAAGGTCCTAGCAATCAACAAGTATCCAACAATACTTACAATCAGCAAAGACCTATTTTTCAAAACAAACCACCACAAACTGATGATAAAAAGCCAAATTTAGAAGATATGATGTCAAAGCTAGTTGAATCTCAAACGCAGTTTTTCACATCTCCGAAACAAATGAATGACAAAATGTTCAAGCATTTAGAAATCAATAAGATTCTATTCAAAATCTGGAACAGGAAGTAAGTAACCTAGCAAGGTTGATAGGTGAAAGAAAACCGGGAAGTCTACCTAGCGATACAAATACTAACCTCCGAAATGAAACAGCTAAAGTCATTACCACAAGAAGTGGTATTACACTTAAACTACCTGAAATACCTGTAATTTCTGATGACTCTATTCCTACTCCACAAGAACCACAACCTGAACAAGATAAGGAAACAGAACCGGTAGTTGAAAAGGTTAATGAAGATAACACAGTTAAGGCTAAAACTTATATTAAACCATACTAACCACTACTTCCTTACCCAAGTAAAATGAGAAAAGAAAGACTTGAAGCCGAGCAATCCAAATTCTTGGATATGTTTAAACAGATAAATGTAAATCTTCCTTTCATTGATGTAATTTCAGGAATGCCAAGGTATGCCAAATTCTTGAAAGATCTAATCACAAATAGAAAGAAAATGGAAGAACTCTCGGCTGTTACTATGAATGCTAATTGTTCTGCAGTACTGTTGAATAAGATACCAGAAAAATTATCAGATCCAGGAAGTTTCACAATTCCATGTTTTATGGGTAGTCTTAGTTCAATAGAAGCATTGGCAGATTTAGGTACTAGTATAAATCTAACGCCGTATTCACTATACGGTAAACTAGACCTTGGAGAATTGAAACCAACACGAATAAGCATACAACTAGCCAATCGATCAGTAAAATATCCTAGAGGGATAATGGAGAACATGCTAGTTAAAGTTGGTACTTTAGTATTTCCAGTAGATTTTGTTATTCTGGACATGGAAGAAGATTCTCGAGTTCCTCTCATATTAGGAAGACCATTCTTAAACACGGCTAAAGCAATAATAGACGTGTTCGGTAAGAAACTGACCCTAAGTATAGAGGACGAGAGTGCTACCTTTTCTGTTGATAGAGCCATGCAACAACCGCAATCTACAGATGATACATGTTATTATATTCAAACTATAGATTCACATGCAGAATTATTAGAAGAATTTCCAGAATTACAAGGAATGGGAGAATGTTCTTTAGGAGAAGGAACTGAACCAATTGATAAAGCTGAAATGTTAACTACACTCATGGCCAATGGATATGAACCAACAACAGAAGAAATTCAAATGCTAAAAGAAGAAGACAGATATCGATACAAATCATCGATAGAAGAACCACCGACATTATAGTTAAAGCTACTTCCAAACCATTTGGAATATGCTTATTTACATGGTGAATCTGAATTACCTGTAATAATATCGTCTTCTCTTACGGAAAATGAAAAATCTCGACTCATTTCTGTGCTAAAAGCTCATAAACCAGCTATTGCATGGAAGATTCATGATATTAAAGGAATAAGTCATTCGTATTGCACACATAAAATCCTTATGGAAGAAGGTCATAAAACGTATGTGCAACGCCAACGATGACTAAATCCTAATATGCAAGATGTTGTTAAGAAAGAAATTATTAAACTGCTAGATGCAGGTTTAATTTATCCAATCTCTGATAGTCCATGGGTAAGCTCAGTTCAATGTGTACCTAAGAAGGGTGGCATGACTGTCATCACAAATGAAAAAAATGAGCTTATTCCTACTAGGACTGTAATAGGATGGCGTGTTTGTATTGATTATTGAAAATTAAATGACGCCACCAGAAAAGATCACTTTCCCTTACCTTTCATTGATCAAATGTTGGAAAGATTAGCCGAAAATAGTTACTATTGTTTTCTTGACGGTTTTTCCGGATATTTTCAAATTCCAATAGCATCCGAGGATCAAGAGAAAACCATATCCACGTGCCCTTATGGTACTTTTGCTTACAAACGCATGCCATTTGGACTTTGCAACGCCCCTGCAACCTTTCAAAGGTGCATGATGGCGATTTTTCACGACATGATAGAAGAATGCATGGAAGTTTTCATGGATAACTTTTCAGTCTTCGGTGATACTTTTGAAAAATGTCTAGTTAATCTTGAACGAATGTTTATTAGATGCGAGCAATCAAATCTAGTTCTTAATTGGGAGAAATGCCATTTCATGGTTAAAGAAGGCATCGTTCTTGGTCATAAAATTTCAAAAGAAGGAATTGAAGTAGATAGAGCTAAAGTAGATGTAATTGCTAAACTTCCACATCCCACCAATGTTAGAGGAGTTAGGAGTTTTCTAGGGCATGCCGGTTTTTTCCGACGTTTCATAAAAGATTTTTCTAAAATTGCCACTCCTATGAATAAACTCCTAGAAAAGGATGCTCCATTCATCTTTTCCGATGAATGCATCAAATATTTTAATATTCTTAAAGAAAAACTCACTAATGCGCCGATCATGATAACTCCAAATTAGAATCTACCATTTGAACTTATGTGCGATGCAAGTGATTTTGCAATGGGAGCCATTTTAGGACAAAGGATTGAAAAATGATTTCAACCTATTTATTATGCTAGTAAGACGTTACAAGGAGCACAAACAAATTACATAACTACTGAAAAAGAACTCCTAGCTATTGTCTTTGCTTTTGACAAATTTCGTTCATATCTCGTTCTAGCTAAAACGGTGGTCTATACCGACCATTCTGCTCTTAGATACCTATTTTCAAAACAAGATGCTAAACCACGATTAATCCGTTGGATCTTACTCTTACAAGTGTTCAATATTGAAATCCGAGACAAAAAGGGAGCAGAAAATCTCGCCGCTGTTCATCTTTCTCGTCTTGAAAATCCCGAATTAAAAGTTCTAAATGAATCGGCAATACAAGATAACTTTCCTGACGAATATCTATTGAAGATAGATTACAATGAAATTTCATGGTTTGAAGACTATGCAAACTATTTAGTATGTGGATTCCTTGAAAAGGGGTTGTCGTACAAAAAACGAAAGAAATTCTTTAGTGATATAAAACACTATTTTTGGGAAGATCCACATTTGTTTAAAATTTGTCCCGATGGAATAATACGCCGATGTGTATTCGGGGATGAAGCCAGTCAAATCTTAAACCATTGTCACACAGGACCAACAGGAGGGCATTATGGGCCTCAACTCACAGCAAGAAAAGTTTACGATGCTGGATTCTATTGACCTACAATTTTCAAAGACGCACACCTTCTTTGTAAATCCTGCGATGCTTGTCAAAGGGCTGGAAAAATAAGTCAACGTGATGAAATGCCACAAAATATTATTCAAGTTTGTGAAGTATTTGACGTTTGGGGTATTGACTTTATGGGTCCATTTCCAAAATCTCATAATAATCTCTAAATTCTCGTTGCCATTGATTATGTATCTAAATGGGCGGAAGCACAAGCTCTCCCGACTAACGATGCACGAGTTGTAGTCAACTTTTTAAAACGTATTTTTGCAAGGTTCGGAACACCGAAAGCTTTAATAAGTGATCGGGGTACTCATTTCTGTAATAATCAACTTGAGAAAGTTCTCAAAAGATATGGAGTAACTCATAAAATCTCAACCGCTTATCATCCACAAACAAGTGGACAAGTTGAAAATACCAACCGAGCTTTAAAACGTATTCTAGAGAAAACCGTAGGATCAAATCCAAAGGAATGGTCCATGAAATTGGTGGATGCACTCTGGGCTTTTAGAACAGCCTACAAAACTCCAATTTGAACCACACCTTTTAAACTCGTTTACGGAAAAGCATGTCACCTTCCAGTAGAAATTGAGCACAAAGCATTTTGGGCTTTGAAGACATGTAATCTTGATTTGCATGAAGACGGACGTCTACGGTTAAGTCAATTAAACGAATTAGAAGAATTAAGACATGAAGCATACGAAAATTCGTTAATCTATAAAGATAGAACGAAGAACTGGCATGATAAAAGAATCAGAAGTTCAAAAGAATTTAAAGAAGGAGACAGAGTTCTTCTTTTCAATTCACGATTCAAGCTATTTCCTGGAAAATTGAAATCAAGATGGTCTGGACCATTCATAGTCAAAAGAGTTTTCCCGTACGGAACAGTAGAATTAATAAATTCAATTGGGATTGAATTTAAGGTTAATGGTCACAGAGTTAAACATTACATAGATAATCCAATGGAAGTTGAAGATGAAGTTAATCACAATTTCGATACCACAGCTAACTAAGTGTGGGAAGATTCGAATCTTTTTAGGGTAATATGTATTTCTGTTAGAGTTAGATTTTTTGTTTTCGTGTAGTTCTCGAGAATGGAATCCGCATGGTCTTTCCCTAGCAGACCCTAAAGAACTAGTCTTCTCCCTCCATTCTGAATTTTTATTTTTTTAGGTTTTACGAGATGAAGAATTCCTTTGATCTGAACCATGGTCTACTACTGCACGCTATGATTACTAAACGTAATAATAACATCTTACCGAGTGAACTGGTATTATTCGTAAGAGGAAAAATGGACGAAGTAAGGAAAGAACTCAGGAAAGATCATCATAAGATACATTTTGGTAAAGAAAAATCAAAATCTGCAACAAAAAGAAGAGCACGACACCTTGAAAGATGTCATAAATGCGGAAAATGGTCACACGAAGGTAAATGTTCAAACAATCAAACATATTCAAATACCGAATTTGTTACTCTATGCAGAGAAGGACCGTTTATATGTTTAGAAGAAAAGATATTGAAGAATCGAGGTTACGCTTACGTAGCTATGGAAAATCAAATCACACGACTCTCATATGAGTCGGCTAAAGCAGGTCTCTGAGAATTCTTTCTCATAGGTAAGTATGTACAGTTTTTATTTTTATTTTTATTGCTTTTAACCTTTTGATAATAAACGCTGAATCGTTCGCTATAAAGTATTAAATTGGTATTCAATAAAATTTGGTATGCGTAACCGAAATTATTGATATCATACAAAAATTTATTACATCACTGAGAAATTTACCATTTATTCTTAAGGTATAAATATCTTTAATCAATCAACCCAAAATATTTCAGAAATTCGTCAGGGGTAAAACTAGGTTATGGAACCGAAATTACTTTACCGAAAAGAGGGGCGTATATTTTTGACAATATTTGATTGATTAAAGTGGGATAAAAAGACCAAAAAGATTTTTAATTTTAATTTTTACCTTGTTTTTAATATATAAATATTAAATTAATATTGTAAACTTTTTAAAATCAATATATTTAAGTTTGTATATATTTGAAAAATTAATATTTTTAATATAAGTTTGTATGTATAAAAATATTAATAATATGAATTTTTAATTTTATGCATTTTAAATTTAAGTTTGGTGTGAATTTAAAAACAAAAATTTACTTTATTTCATTAAGTTAAAAATGTGATAATAAAAATTCGTCGTGAGTTGAAAACTAGGTCGTTGAACCGAAATTGCTTTACCCGAGGGCGGGACGAGAACTTTTATTATCATTATTTTTAATCTTATTGAATTAAAGTAAGTCAAAAACATTAAAAAAACTCAAAAATCTTTGCTTTAAAACAACGCTTTGAAATGACAAATTTTTAAAATTTTGTTGAGAGACGGACTAGGACACCGATCCGAAACGTCCTCATTCTTAAAAGAAACAAATTTTTAAAAATTTATTAATCTATATTTTATTAGTTAAAGATTTTTATTTAAAAAAAAACCGCACTCGCGGTACTTTAAAGGGGCCCATATCCTCACTCGCGGAGGTGTCAAAATACAGCTGGGTTAACTGGTCGAACAGACCAGTCCCCAACACACACCACACTCATTTTTCTGCGAAAAAACCCACAAAAACGCTCTCAAAATCGAAATTTTTCATCGTTAAACATCAAATTTTTTGCTAAAATCATGTTGAGAAGGATCCTACCAAGAAGTTACTCAAGGAGATCGGTAATTTCTACATCTAAATACTCTTTAATTCGGATTTTTAGTGTTCTTGAATAAATTTATACCTAATTTGATTTTGATGATTTCTAGTTTAATTATGCTTAAATTGTTTGTGTATTATGCTTGTATAACCTAGATTGATGCTATTTAACATGATTAGAAGGCTTAAACTTCAAATTTTGAGTAATCTAGGGTTCGTGTCCTTGAGCAAAATTGGGGCTTTTGATATAAACGGGTTTTGACCGAATTTTGTTGTTAGTTTATACTAAATTGAGTAGTGTAACATGTTTAGATTGCTAAATGATCAAAACTTTGATCCTAAACATGATTTTCAAGTATTAAAGTAGACATTTTGAGTCAAAAATATATGAACTCAATTTAATTGATATGAATGCCATTTAGAACTTGTTTAATTGCTAGTAATGATTATTTTGACATGTTATTTGAGATAAAAGCTAAAGAACATTGTATACATTTTCATATATGTTTATTTGTAAAAGTGTAGAAGTGTTAATATTGTGAAAATGCATATAAAGTTTAAAATGGATTAAACATGTCATTATAATTGTTTTAATTTATGATTTTGCTAACACTAATGCATATTTGGATGCACAAAAATTGTGTTTAATGTGTTTTACAGACTGAAAGGGGTGAATCTTCATCCGCATCTCAGCCTCACAATGCTCCTCCTGAGAATGCAGAAGAACAGGAGATTAACGACCAATATAGAAAAAATCTACCACATCAATTCATTTCATATTCAAATATAGAATTGGCAGATTTACATCCTAATTTAAGGTTTGATCGACATTGGATAGATTATCCAAAATACCAGAGGAACTTGCACACCCTTCAGTCTAATGTTGTTGAAGTACCCAGAGTAATAGATTGGGAACCGTTAGAAACAGTGGGATTGGCCGGTCCAATCAGAGAATTACTTACACAAAGGTATGGTAATTCTACTTTTAATGATTGGGAACGTTTGTTTAATATATGTAGGCATGTATATAGAGAATGGTGTGTGGAATTATTATGTAGTGTTGAAATAAATGATCGGGTAGCTACCTTAACCGATCGTAGTTTTATTAGATTTTTATTAGGAGGTGTGATGCGCCATATGTCTTTACTAGACATGGCTCAGGCTTTGTGTATATATACGCCTGAGGAACTAGCATCTACTGATTGTTAAAGTTTGATAGTTAATGGTAGGAGGGTTGATGAAAATTTTGATATGAATGAAATATGGAGTAGAATGACTAGGCATAACTGATTTTGTGGGGGGAATAACTCTTATACTGATATTGATAGAGCTGAGCTAAGAGTAATCCATAGGTTCTTAGCAAACTCGATTACACAGCGAGGTAAGAACAAAGAGAAAGTAAATGAGAATGATTTATTTTATCTCATGTGTATTCGAGACCCGCAGAGCGTTGTGAGTGTACCTTATTGTGTGGGTTATTATTTATCGGCTATGGTTAAGAGTATACGGCCTAATGGTATAATAGGAGGTGGTATCTTTGTTACTTTAATTGCTGAGTATCTCGGTGTCGATAGAAATCGGGGGGATTAATAATTGCAGCACCAGAACCCCGTGATCCAATTGGTTTGAAAGTATATCATAGTGCTAAGGTTTTAAAGAAACAAAATAACGCTGCAGCACCATATGATGGCCCGCACCCACAGGTTGAAAGAGATCAGCAGCAAGGTAATGCGGGAGGGGGGAATCAGATGACAGAAATGCAACTTTTTATGGCTCATCATGAGTATGAAATGGCTAGACAACGAGCATTTCAAGATTGGCAGTATCATCAAAACCAAATCATAAGTCATCGTGCACACATAAATGCAAACTTCATTGCTACTCAAATGCCCGTATTTCCTCCCTGGACTATACAGACCCGACCACCGTACCCTACATATGACCCAGCTCAAGCATTCTACAGCACATACGGCTATGAATGGGATCCCTACTGGCACCATCCTCATCAACCCTAATTTTCTTTTATGCCTATTTTTATTTATTTGGTAACTTGTAATTTTATACTTTTAATATTTCTTTTGATACTATAATATTTTTTATAAATTTCTAACTTTTATTATTAGATTTTTAATAATTTTTGAATGTGGGGTGATATACCCAACTTCAAAAATATGTATATATATGTTTGTAGTTTATCTCATGTACAAAACAGGGTAAAACAGCGCATTTTCAAAGACTGGCATTAAGTTCAGCAAAAGCAACTAATTTTGACGACAAGATGCAAAATATATGTGAAATAACAACTGCAGGAATGAACAAATGATGTGCACCATTTATCATTCAACAAACAAACGCCAATATGTTTGGAAACTTTGGTAAAATTTAATCATTTTTCTACGCTAATCACCCTCAATAATTTAAATTGTACTGATTTCTTGCAAATGAGGGCATTGCAAGATCTTAAGTGTGGGAAGGGGTTAAATTCTTTCGGATTTTTAAATTTTTGACTTATACACTTGGTTACCATTAAAAATACTAGTAATGCAGTAGTTGTATTAGAATCTAGTGCTCTCTGATAATAAAGAACAGTCCTAGTCTTATATACTGACTACCCAATTCTAGTAAAAAAATTTCAAAATTTTCAATTAAATGAACTCAAAATCATGTTTATACATATTTATGAACGATAAAACTAGGTGTTAACACCGAAATTATTGTTACCTCGGAAAGGACATAAATTGAGAAACAACCCAAAATGTTAGAATTCATTTAAAATGGAATAGAGGAAAATAAAAAGGCAAAGAAAGAAAAATAAAAGTCAAGTGTGGGAAAAATTTATCAAGTTATTTAGAACATATGTCACATAATTTTGTACAAATAATTGAAGAAACTTTTGTTTTGAACAATTTTATCAGTTTTACCCGATTTCTTGTAATATATTTGAAAGAAAGATGGATCTACATGATGAATCAATTCCATCATTAAAAGGAAGTAAAGTCTTCCAAAAAAGAAACGCTCTTCTTGATTTAGGTCAGGAAGTTATCGTCCAGACCAGTTGTAGAGTCTATGAAAAACCTTGAAAAGTTTTCTCGAAAATCAGCTGGAAATCCACAGACATCAGCATCAAACAGGGTCGCCAAGTGGTCAGACTTATCCTAACCATGAGAGGATCTGTCTCGTACAATGGGGGGCACCGTGCAAATTAGCTTATAAGACTAACGAATCAGATCCCCAGAAAGGATAATCTCCTTAAAGATTAAAAATCAGCTTTTAAGACCGATATTACTCAATCCTTGAGATTGACCTTAAAGATTGAAAATTCAAACTCATGGAATTCGATGATATCTAAACTCGAGCTTGAACGAGAAAATATTTTGATCAAATTACAAACCGATTTGTTTTCTAAAAACCCTATTTTCAATGCGTTCATTACCATTGAACGTAAAATCCTAGGAATTCACCTGGAATTCATTAGGTCACCTGAACCAAATCGGGTGTCAACCGTAAGAACGGTGGTTGCATAGCATGGTCAAAGACAGGACCTTGTACCAGACCGAAAAACCATAGGGTGAGCTTTACTATTGCTCCTACAAAGGATAGTAATTGCATCTGACACGATATAGACCATAATCAAAAACATGTCACGGGACATTGCCTTAACAGTTGCTTATTCAACGCTTTCCTTTACAACTGGACGGTAGTTTACCGAAAGGTAATATACGGAGCAAGTATACTGGACGTGTTACTTTCCCAATACAAGGTTAGCAAGTGGGTGACACAAAATCGCAAGTTTTGAGCTAAAATTTTCAAATCTGAAACCCACAAAACCCACAAAAATATTTTGCAAACACCGGTGAAGGGTTATTCCGGAAAACTTATCTAGGGTAAAAGCTAGATTGAACTTTCAAAAGATCAAATGTTTTCATAAAGATCCAATTTCCTAAAGGATCTAAATTTTCATAGTCATGTGGGACTGTAAACCACATCGTTACTACCATTGTTCATACCGCCGTATAGAAATCACTGATGTACAAAGTGTGAAGAATAAAGAAGTGATTCTAGTATTTTTATTTCAAGACTATATTGCTTGAGGACAAGCAACGCTCAAGTGTGGGAATATTTGATAATGCTAAAAACGAACATATATTTCATAACATTATCCCTCAAGAAAGACAAGCTTTTAGTTGCAGTTGTTCTATTTACAAGTGATATTCGTTTAAATAATAAAAGGTGAAGACAAAAGACAGATTCGATGAATTGAAGACGCAAACGACCAAAAAGCTAAAAAGAACAAAGTACAATCAAAGTGGTTCAAATTATTGATGAGAAACGTCTAAAAATTACAAGAGTACAAGCCGTGAAACACAAAGTACAAGATATTAAATTGTACGAAAAGGCGTTCGAAAATCCGGAACCGAGACATGAACCAACTTTCAGCGTGCGACGCAACGGACCAAAAATTACAAATCAACTATGCACAAGAATATAATATTATATATAATTAATTATATATATATATATTATATATTATTTTAATCAAAGCAGCCCACGTTTAATTCAATTTGTGAGCTGGATTCCAGACCTCTGCACTCGCGGAGGTTTAAAGCTCAAAAGTTTAGCACTCGCGGAGATATACAGTGAAATGTGGGGCTATAAAAGTCACGCATTCTGATCGATTTTAACACACCTTTTTCTAATCTATCTCTCAATCTCTACGATATATATATATATACATATATATATATACATATATATATATATATACATATATATATACATATATATATATACACATATATATATATATATATATATATATATATATATATATATATATATATATATATATATATATATATTATATAAAATTTATAATTTTAATTTTAATTTTAATTTAATAATAATAAGGGTATGTTAGCGAATGTTGTAAGTGTGTAAGTCGAAATTCTGTCCGTGTAACGCTACGCTATTATTAATCATTGTAAGTTATGTTCAACCTTTTTAAATTAATGTCTCGTAGCTAAGTTATTATTATGATTATTTAAATTGAAGTAATCATGATGTTGGGCTAAATATTAAAGACAGGGTAATTGGGCTTTGTACCATAATTGGGGTTTGGACAAAAGAACGACACTTGTGGAAATTAGACTATGGGCTATTAATGGGCTTTATATTTTGTTTAATTGAATGATAGTTCGTTAATTTAATATAAAGATTTACAATTGGACGTACCTATAAATAACCATATACACTCGATCGAACACGATGGACGGGATATTTATAAGTACTAATAATCGTTCATTTAACCGGATACGGGAATGGATTAATAGTTAATGGACTTATTAAAACAGGGGTGAATTACATACAACGAAAATTGGTGTAATTATAGTTTAAGTCCCCAATTAGTTGGAATATTTGACTTCAGATATAAGAATAATTTGACGAGGACACTCGCACTTTATATTTATGACTGATGGACTGTTATGGACAAAAACTAGATAGACATATTGAATAATCCAGGGCAAAGGAAAATTAACCCATGGAAATAAACTAAAATCAACACGTCAAACATCATGATTACGGAAGTTTAAATAAGCATAACTCCTTTATTTCATATTTCATCGCACTTTTATTTACTGTCATTTTATTTAATTGCACTTTTAATTATCGTACTTTTTAATTATCGCAATTTTATTTATTATCATTTTATTTATCGCATTTTAATTTATCGCACTTTAATTATTGTCATTTACTTTACGCTTTAAATTAAGTTATATTTATTTTTAATATTTTACATTAGGTTTTAGCTGCGACTAAAGTTTTAAAATCGACAAACCGGTCATTAAACGGTAAAAACCCCCTTTTATAATAATAATACTACTTATATATATATTTATATATTTACAAATATAGTTTTTAAAAATGTAGCGTTAAACTTGGCTAGCTCCCTGTGAAATGAACCGGACTTACTAAAAACTACACTACTGTACGATTAGGTACACTGCCTATAAGTGTTGTATCAAGGTTTAGGTATATCCACTCTTTAAATAAATAAATAACTTGTGTAAAATTGTATCATATTTAATAGTATTTCGTACTAAAAATATAACTATTTCGTATACACCTCTACGCACATCAAAATCGTATATGTTACATATAATAAAGTAAATAATTACTTATTTTTGACTAGTACATGTGAAATTTTACTTTCACTTTCACTTTTACAAATCAATTCTTTTATTCAAAAGATATTTTACTTAGAATAGTACATGTTTACTAAGAACTTCGTTTCTTTTCTTACATTGTCACCTTAAACGATTTCTATAAAATTTTCGTTGCTTGTTATATAAAATTTTTCGTGTTATTCGTATCCAAGTCATCATGAAGACTTTATAACCGTCGAAATCGAGAGATTCATGTGTGTGTGTGTGTGTGTGTGCGATAAAGGCACTTACTGCCACGTTATGCAGAGCCTTTGGGCATCCACTAACACTTAAACCATTCAAAATTATTGCGTTACCCCAGGGATCTTATTTGCCACACCTGCTGGAGCGATACACTTTCTTACATAACTCTAAGTCCTGACTTATTCCAGGGGATTCTCATTTAGTGATATTAACACCATCAGTATTCCGACTTTAATATTAGTCATAACCTGTTTGGCATTTTGCAAAGTCAAGAAGCGATTAACTTCTCGTCCTCATGCTCTATCCTTCATACCTCACTTTTTAGCAACGGCTTCGCACGTGAACATTTTTGGCCCGAAGACTTATGTCCTGATAATTATCAAAACTACATCTAATTCATTAGTTTCCATTACCTAGTGACATGTCACCCGATGATTCAAAGATTTTTCACTCGATCTTTTTCAACTCGTAACCTCTGAAATACGAAAAATTATGTTTATCAAAATTTTTACACGTTGTTTATTTGTGCGATCCTAACAAGATTTATGGACAAATGAAAGTAATAAAAATTTTTCTGTCACTTATGCGATTTATAAAATCATATATGTATTTATATAATTAAGTTAATAAATTTACCTTTACTTAATTTGGTTAGTACATACTAAGTTATACCTTCAAATTATTTAAAAAAAAATCGCTCCTTTATTGAGTTGTTTAACTTAAGTCGAATAGTTTTGTGCGAAATGGTACACATTGTACATACTTCTAAATTTACTAAGAACTTCGTTCCATTTATGTTGTCACATCAAACGTTTAAAGGGTTTTCAAAACTTCCTTGGTTGATTTTGTTAAAGGTTTTCGTATTAGTCTACACCATGTATGGATTACACTTCTTCTCGTCCCCCGTTTAGGGATGAAGCTTACCATTAAGATATTTGTTAAAAACTCTTGAGCCACTTTGGATGGCCGTTTTAATAAAATTTGTTAAGAAGTCTTTGCGCTCATAAAATGCTCCTTTTAAGGTTATACATGGCAAAAATGCGGGCCGATAAATCAGTTTTCTGAGGTACACTCAGTGGTCACCCTATGGTAGGAAAGGCACTAGGTGGATTTCTACTCTCAATATTTCACGGCTAATTATCCAGTATGATCCAGTATGTTGAGGTACAAGAAGTCATTTTTGAGACTCTTTTCACTTGGAGTAAACCATTCTTTATGACCAAGGGTTCACGTATCTTCTCATCCGCGCATCCCCTTAGGTATAAGGATAAATTCAAATCAACTCGCTCGTTGTACGTAGAGTTCACTCTCGTTCAAAGATCACACCTTTCGTGCGATTTTCTTTCGAAAATGTAATGTAAAATACTTTAAAAATCTATGAATCTTGTTATCTTCTTGGAAGAGACTGCTTAAAACATCTATAACGCTGATGTGGTTACTCTATATATTTCTTCCTTCGTTAGTTGCAACTATGGTCTCCTTCCGAAATTAAGGGATTAGTAAAATCCGTGGCTAACACTATCCAGGCATCAAATCGCATGGTTGTGATCACCATGTTTTCCATTCTACCTGTCAGCTTTATATTGCGACATGAGCGCTCAATGTTTTAGATGAGTTGGTAACATTCATGATGCATTTCATGCATCCAGCTTACTGAAGATGTCTGTAAGGCTAAACACATCATCTTTCCTTTTGTGGATATATATTCAGATGACATACTCATGTTAACGAGAAACAAAATCAATTTGTTGATCTCTAAGGTCAAGAGACTTAATTAATGGCATATACCTATTCTTACTTTTATACGCCCAAGTACCTTTCAAGGTAAATCGCTCACTTCTGAGCCCACGAGTCTCCCGAAACTTTGATACGCTCCTTATTTTTCAAATTCGGTACCGTTGTTGGTCACTCCTCAAAATTTTGGGACGAAATTTTCTTTAACGGGTGGGTAATGTAACGACCCGACTTTTTCGACTTATATTTTTATGCTCTATACTCTCACGAAACCGCGTATTTATGCGTACTGTGTTAGATTATATTCTGGGATCATTATTCATGTTAATTACTTTCGTTAATGTCTTAAAACGTGCTATTAAGTGTTTAATTACTTAACTTGATCTTCGAATGCTTTTATGACCGTCAGTGTCACTTGACGTTTAGAACGAGCTATGTACTTTGTACACTAGAAACTTTTGTCATAATTGGAATATTATGACTACTTGAAACTAATTTTTATTTTCTAATGACAATTACTTGGCTTATTGGTTGCTTAATTACGCTTAGTAATTTACTAATGCACACTAGTTAGTCTTAATGGACTTAGGCCCACCCTACTCTAGTTAATGGACCATTAAATTAGCCCAACTTTAATGGATTTATGATCCATTAAGATGTAGGACAAAAACCCATTAAGATGAGCCAACATACTAACATTTTTGTTAACCATTACTACACATGTTGCATGGGATCCCAACAACAAGCACCAACTTTAGGCTACCACCATGCAAAAAGCAAAAAGTTATCCCCCTTGTCCCCCCCTTGGCCTACAGTTTTGGAGACAAAACAACCACCTCCACCACTATAAATACAAGTCTTATTCCTTCATTTCACACTTCATTTCATTCTCATTTTACACACACTTGCTCTCTAATTTTCTCTCTAGTCTTTCTCACACTAAAATTGTAAGTTCTTGAATTTTATTTCTTCTTCTTTTTCTTATTTAATTTCGACATCATCATCATGAGATCAAGCTTTTTAGCTTTTTGATCTTGTTATATCTTGTAGATTCAAACTTTGATTTAAATTTTTCAAGAACATAAAAGATTCAAGCTTTCTAGCTTTGGATCTTCATTACTTTGTTGGATCTAAGCTTTATAGCTTAAGATCACTTTATTTTTGTTAAAAGATCAAAACTTGTGTTTATGATCTTCATGTAACTTGTAGATCTAACCGAAACACGATTAATTTTTTTTTTTTTATCAAATCTGGCCAGTTCAACATTTGGCGCGGCGCGCCCCACTGTGGAGCGGCGCTCCAAAGTGGTCTGTCCACTCTTTCCTTTTTTGACAAAAAGATCGTCCACTTCCGGGTACTTTTAGACGAAACGGTTTTCACAACGCAATAAAGTAAGTAAAACTAACACGTTTTCATAATAAAACAAGTTTTACAACACCGGGCCCACATCGACCTAATTTACAACAAAGTGACCATTTCGACCCATTTTAGTTTAATACAAAACTTAGACCGAGCATGGCGATTGGGGATACGCTACCCAATCCTAATCAATCCAAAAGCACGTCTTCTAAAGCAACTACGCAAGTCCACTAGTCTCGCACACTTACCCGAGCCATCCTCCACGCAAATCTATAAAAATGTAAACAACGAGAGGGTAAGCTAACGCTTAGTGAATGCAATAATTATACATATACATATATAATATACCTACTTGCAAACACTTACACACATACCGCATACCGCATACATGCTAGCAACACAATTAGCTTATCATCACAAGTACAAAGCTATAACCTTTAATATCAGAAGCTAGCACAACAATAGCATATATATAACCCGAACAATATAATATGCTACACTACAACACAATAATCATGGTTAACCAATCGAACGAGGGAACGGTGTTTAAAGACCGTCGGAGTTCACAATAACCATTAGTGCACTTAACACTTCGTACACTAACCCCACGGGTGGCATCTTAACACGTCGATACTTCACCCTGGGTGGCATCTTAACACGTCGACACTTCACCCCGAGTGGTGTCTTAACACTTCGACACTTCACTCTTCATTTTACTTGAGGTGGCATCTTAACACGTCTATACTTCACCTCTAGTGGCGCCTTAACACATCGGCACTTCACCCGTTAATCTCTTGGAGTGGCATCTTAGTACATCGATACTTCACTCCGGGTGGTGTCTTAACACATCAAAACTTCACCCCGGGTGGCGTCTTAACACATCGACACTTCACCCGTCACATTACTTTGAGTGGTGTCTTAGCATATCGACACTTCACTCGTCAAGTGAAATGTGGTGTCTTAGCACATCGACACTTCACATCTCACGCTACAACAAATAAATACATTATATATCTACGCATATAATTATTCCACTCACCTCGTGAACTCGAGCATTACAAACCATGCACGAAATCCCCACCACACGTGACCGAGCAAGATTTTACCTATAATACGCATATAGGTATACACATAATCAACATACAACCTCATTTGGAATCTCGACCCGCCCGAATGAACAACAAGTGCAAAATATACCCTTTTGCACTTTTAACGCTACCCGAAGGTCCAAAACTAACGAGACTAGTTCCCGCATTCTCAAAATACCCAAATATGTCAACTTTAACCTTTAAACGCATACTAGCTCGTATTTTACACAAAACCCATTCCATGGTTGACCAAGTTTGATTTTATTGCTAAAACACCAAATTTTAACCTAAAATCACTTCTCGCGAGTAATTACATCAAAAGCATCATTTAACAATTAACAAAAGCGTTTAACATCCAATTAATCCCAATTAGTGTCATACTCAATTTTGACCCAATTCAAATTGCTCATTTTTACCAAAGTCATAAAATGCCCCAAAATCACTAACGACTAGTGATTATATTTCCAAGACAACCACTAACACTTAAATCAAGTATTTACCTACTTGATTTACCAAAACTTGGCTTAAAACTTAATTTGACACCGAATCAAGCTTACTTGTCCCGAAATACCTATTTGACCCGTTTTGACCTAAATTAGGCTTTACACCTAAAAACCAAGTCAACACAAGTGTTCTAACGTTTAACCAAAACACGCAAGACCCAAACTCATAATTTCATCACTCGAAACCCTAAGTCACCCATTTAGGCTTACTTACTTGAATCTTACCCAAAACCCCCAAATTTCACAATAAAATGGGTTTATAACACTAACTAACACAAACCCTAACTCAAACAATAATCATAACAATGAAATTCGAATTTAGAATTTACCATAACAATCAAAACGTAGCCGAGAACGAAAGGAACAACTTTAACACTCGAGCTTTCGATCGATTCAAGCTTCTTCTTCTTCAAAACCCCAAATCTCTCCCTAGAAATCTCTCTCTCTCTCTCTCTCTAAGATAAGATGAGAGAGATGTGTGGATGCCAAAATGATCCAAAAGTGGATCTAAAACTGCTCTAAGTGCCACAAATCCGTCCACAAGTGAAAGGACCAAAGTACCCCTCATTTAACCCTTTAAAAATGCTGAAAATTGCATCAGACGCGATCGGAGCGCCGCTCCAAAGGGTGGAGCGCCGCTCCAACCTTCAGGTCAGTTTTCAGTAACTTGTTTTGGCCATAACTTTTTGACTGTAGCTCCGTTTTCGATGAATCAAATATCGTTGGAAACGTAATAAGATTTTCTTTCCAATGGTAAGGCTTTGAAACATCAACTCAAACTTTATTTGGGGTTGAAAAGGTACGTACACACCTTGTGACTCAAACAACGTCCAGTTTTCTTCGACGTTCGAGCAAGAAACCCGTACATGTCTCGTACACTTCATACACGCATCGTACACCATAAATACATTATGTACAATAAATATTTGTTTCTTACAACTCTCCTCCACTTAAACTCGATCACGTCCTCGTGATCTTCGTCACTCAACCCATCTGGACCTACACCCTATGGTCCTTCGACGTACTTTCAAACTCGAAGTCTACGAAATTTCCCGCAACCCGAAGATCTCACACCGCACTTAAGCGACCCTTCCGATGAATCACCCCCTTTCAACTTAAATCTCCATCCGCAATTTACCAAATCCACGAATCCGAGCACTAGAAACTTGCTCAATCCCTCACATCGGGAAGAACTCAACCAATCTCGTACCGAGATATCACCCCTTTGGTGTACCCTTCACAAGTACAATGCCAAGAGTAACCACGTACCACAATAAGGTCAACATCCAAAACGACGAAGACCGAGTAAAAGTAAATCCTTACGGATAACACTTACCACTTAACACAACAAGCTACATCCTTAACTACGTCACCCAACGCGATCTACTAGGTCCACTACGCTGTGACCCAAGTCTCGCATTAATCCAAATCGAGAAGGATTCATGCCGCGTTAAAACTTCGTGCTTCACCGGTTCATAAACGTACACTCAACCGTTCAATCATGAATGTTCTCCGATTCAAGAACCAACTCCCCTCGTCTCCACAACCGGGTCATTCCTTCAACGAAGAAATTTCGGTATCACCAACTAATCACACTAGGGATACAAACTTTCCCATGAATGGATCCACACACGACCTTCCGTCTCTGAATTAATCCAGGATGACAATAATACACCACAAGTTAGACAAAACATCAACACTCGACACAGGGTTTCTCCCTTAAACCCAACAACACATCCATACAATACGGCTTCCTAGCACTAGCATGGAAACTATTTGTGTACTAGAATCCTGTTAATAGCGAATTATCATCCCAACAATTCGCAATTCGTCACGCGACCTTCAAAAGTATTCACCAATGTCAGGTGAATCCTCTAACCTAGACCGTCCACTAAGGATGGTTTTGCCATTTCAATGCGGCTAACAGGTCTCATCACTAGGGAATGCACCCTCGTAAACAAACAAAACCCGCGTGTCTCTATGTGAGACAATCGGAAATAGAACTCCCCGCCTCACAATCATCCATAAAGTGGAATAATCCACTGACAATATCCACAATCACGTTTCCCGAAAGGGAAAATACAGTATCCATACTGAAATCGAACTCGTACCTACTCAATAGCACTATCCGGGTTTCGCACCAACCCAATTTTACATCACGAGAGCACCCACAACGACAGTTACATTCTCTCACGTCCGTGATCTCAAACTTCACACTTGGTCTCATACCGCACTTGGTACCGCACGACCACCTTATACAAGAAGACTTACGCTTCACTTGATCTAACACCACCAGAGATTCCTCGGGCGGCAGTAAAAACTCCCCCACTTAGGATTTATCTCTCCATTCTCACCGCCAAGATGATAACATCCCGCGGAATTGTAATTTCACGTCCCACCTAACCATTCTCACCGTTGGTCATAAACATCAAATCAACGCAAATTCTCTTTAGGCTCTCAGAGCCGACATGCACCATCACTTGAGACATCGTACACGCGACGACATCACACCTTCATACCATAATCACAATTTACAGTTCTTCATCGTTCGCAAAGCGAACTCCACCAAGGTCGCATATACGCCTCTATGGCTAGGCATATGCCACTATGCTTAAATAGTCGTGCATCACAGTCGAGATCACCCGACCTTCCACTTAACGAATCGTTATCAACAATTGCTCACTCTCATGGAGAAGAGTGACCAATCCGACACAATAATCGCATCAACCGCAATATCAACACGTCATCATGACCTTCGGCCTAACCGACCATTAAGTACATTACCGGCTCGCCGGTCATCTTTACTCGTCCATCACTCAAGAGCAACAAGATTCGATCATCCGTCACTTCATAAGAAGTATTCACCGCAATGCTCTTGAACTTCGACTTTCGCAACCGTCGAATTACTATCGCCCGTCGATCACTATTGTAATCTCCGCTGCTTCCAAGGATATCTCACGGACACCCTCAGCTCAAAGTGATCACACCATCACCGGAGTTGAACATCACACTAGCAGGTATAAGGAGGCACCTGACGCAGTGTCATGCAGACTCCCACCACAATCAACCGAATTTTAGAAACTCGATCTTTAGGTTCCATACACCCGATGTCACCCATCCATCTATAATAATGACCCGAAGTCATACCTACCTGACAAACCTTACGGTTTATTGTCTTATCGAAAGTTCCTAGCGATCACACGCTACCCGCAATTTTCACAAGGCCAAACGATATAGCCTCACGAAACCCTTCATCTAACACTAAAGAGATGCTTGGAAACACCAAGTCTTACACTCTTTCGCACATCAACACGACCACATCACCAAAGGGGTATTCCGTTAAGAATGTTACCCTATAATCCACAACACGCTATCACACTACGCAATCACCGTCATACGGGTTCCACTTCCATGAGTTTAATGACCCGAAGACTTCTCGATTCGCCAATTCCAAGGCGACTCACAACAAGAATCCTAACACGATTCTCTAACCACACACTCTACCGAGTGTAACTCAAAACTACAATCATTAGACTTATTGCATTCCATTACGGAATTCAAGTCTTCGCCGCACACACGCACATGTAAATCGGTCATCCTAGTTACGATGGGTAACTAAAACCAATAACAATCTCAACAGTGCACCCACTACTTAGGGTGACTAAGCACGCACCAAACTCGAGAGTTGGCTCACTCACTTAACTAACTAAATCCATCGTAACACTTCCCGGCTCGCAATGAACCCGATGTGACAACAAGCACATCACTCGAGACCACTATATTTTAGGAACCAATAAAAGATTCCTAATTCGTCCCGTTCTACCCCAACCATGCCACGTTTCCTCCGTTCGGTACTTGTCATGTCATGCTTGGTGTCAAGATACACTTTCGTAATAATGGTGATCAATCACTATTAAAAATGCGTACCTTACCATTTCCACATGGTCATGCAAAGTACTTTACCCGGACTGACGCAACATTCACACAAAATAACTCGCGATAACTCCTAGTACCCGAATGACCCAAGTCCTTACCGTGAACTTGATCACTCAAACCGCCAAACATGCGAATCTCTCCAATAGATTCGTCCCTAGGACACCGTACCAAAAGATACCTGTATATACACACCAATATACAATAATAATAAACGTACACAAGTACACCACAATAACAAGTCAACCTACAACCTAGGTTACTATCACTAAAACAACGTCCAAGTTCGCCTACTTACATTAGGCACTAGCGATCTAAGGCACTAATTTACCCACGAAATAGGGCCCCACAAAATTCCACATTGGACAAACACAAGTGCTAGTTAGTCACCTACTCTAATGCACTAACAAATCTCAATCCGACCCGTAATCCTACAAGTCCCGCAATTAACGCACCACTGTCAATAAGTCTAAGACTAGGCACCTATTCCAAGGTCACCTAATTCCCTTAGACCATGCTCTGATACCACTTGTGACAACCCAACCCGTCATCCAACCGAAACACGATTAAATTTTTTTATCAAATCTGGCCAGTTCAGCATTCGGCGCGGCGCGCCCCACTGTGGAGCGGCGCTCCAAAGTGGTCTGTCCACTCTTTCCTTTTTTGACAAAAAGATCGTCCACTTCCGGGTACTTTTAGACGAAACGGTTTTCACAACGCAATAAAGTAAGTAAAACTAACACGTTTTCATAATAAAACAAGTTTTACAACACCGGGCCCACATCGACCCAATTTACAACCAAGTGACCATTTCGACCCATTTTAGTTTAATACAAAACTTAGACCGAGCATGGCAATTGGGGATACGCTACCCAATCCTAATCAATCCAAAAGCACGTCTTCTAAAGCAACTACGCAAGTCCACTAGTCCCGCACACTTACCCGAGCCATCCTCCACGCAAATATATAAAAATGTAAACAACGAGAGGGTAAGCTAACGCTTAGTGAATGCAATAATTATACAGATACAAATATAATATACCTACTTGCAAACACTTACACACATACCGCATACATGCTAGAAACACAATTAGCTTATCATCACAAGTACAAAGCTATAACCTTTAATATCACAAGCTAGCACAACAATAGCATATATATAACCCGAACAATATAATATGCTACACTACAACACAATAACCATGGTTAACCAATTGAACGAGGGAACGGTGTTTAAAGACCGTCGAAGTTCACAACAACCATTAGTGCACTTAACACTTCGTACACTAACCCCACGGGTGGCATCTTAACACGTCGATACTTCACCCTGGGTGGCGTCTTAACACATCGACACTTCACCCCGAATGGTGTCTTAACACTTCGACACTTCACTCTTCATTTTACTTGAGGTGGCATCTTAACACGTCGATACTTCACCTCGAGTGGCGCCTTAACACATCGGTACTTCACCCGTTAATCTCTTGGAGTGGCATCTTAGCACATCGATACTTCACTCCGGGTGGTGTCTTAACACATCGACACTTCACCCCGGGTGGCGTCTTAACACATCGACACTTCACCCATCACATTACTTTGAGTGGTGTCTTAGCACATCGACACTTCACTCGTCACGTGAAATGTGGTGTCTTAGCATATCGACACTTCACATCTCACGCTACAACAAATAAATACATTATATATCTACGCATATAATTATTCCACTCACCTCGTGAACTCGAGCATTACAAATCATGCGCGAAATCCCCACCACACGCGACTGAGAAAGATTTTACCTATAATACGCATATAGGTATACACATAATCAACATACAACCTCATTTAGACTCTCGACCCTCCCGAATGAACAACAAGTGCAAAATATACCCTTTTGCACTTTTAACGCTACCCGAAGGTCCAAAACTAACGAGACTAGTTCCCGCGTTCTCGAAATACCCAAATATGTCAACTTTAACCTTTAAACGCATACTAGCTCGTATTTTACACAAAACCCATTCCATGGTTGACCAAGTTTGACTTTATTGCTAAAACACCAAATTTTAACCTAAAATCACTTCTCGCGAGTAATTACATCAAAAGCATCATTTAACACTTAACAAAAGCGTTTAACATCCAATTAATCCCAATTAGTGTCATCCTCAATTTTGACCCAATTCAAATTGCTCATTTTGACCAAAGTCATAAAACGCCCCAAAATCACTAACGACTAGTGATTATATTTCCAAGACAACCACTAACACTTAAATCAAGTATTTACCTACTTGATTTATCAAAACTTGGCTTAAAACTTAATTTGACACCGAATCAAGCTTACTTATCCCGAAATACCCATTTGACCCGTTTTGACCTAAATTAGGGTTTACACCCAAAAACCAAGTCAACACAAGTGTTCTAACGTTTAACCAAAACACGCAAGACCCAACCTCATAATTTCATCACTCGAAACCCTAAGTCACCCATTTAGGCTTACTTACTTGAATCTTACCCAAAACCCCCAAATTTCACAATAAAATGGGTTTATAACACTAACTAACACAAACCCTAACTCAAACAATAATCTTAACAATGAAATTCGGATTTAGAATTTGCCATAACAATCAAAACGTAGCCGAGAACGAAAGGAACAACTTTAACACTCAAGCTTTCGATCGATTCAAGCTTCTTCTTCTTCAAAACCCCAAATCTCTCCCTAAAAATTTCTCTCTCTCTCTAAGATAAGATGAGAGAGATGTGTGGATGCCAAAATGATCCAAAAGTGGATCTAAAACTGCTCTAAGTGCCACAAATCTGTCCACAAGTGAAAGGACCAAAGTACCCCTCATTTAACCCTTTAAAAATGCTGAAAATTGCATCAGACGCGATCGGAGCGCCACTCCAAAGGGTGGAGCGCCGCTCCAACCTTCAGGTCAGTTTTCAGTAACTTGTTTTGGCCATAACTTTTTGACCGTAGCTCCGTTTTTGATGAATCAAATATCGTTGGAAACGTAATAAGATTTTCTTTCCAATGGTAAGGTTTTGAAACATCAACTCAAACTTTATTTGGGGTCGAAAAGGTACGTACACACCTTGTGACTTAAATAACGTCCAGTTTTCTTCGACGTTCGAGCAAGCAACCCGTACATGTCTCGTACACTTCATACACGCATCGTACACCATAAATACATTATGTACAATAAATATTTGGGTCTTACATTTTTGCTTTAAGGATCTTCAAGAACATTAAATATCCAAGCTTTCTAGCTTAGGGTTTCATTATTTTGTTGAAGATCTAAGCTTTTTAGTTTATGATCTCATTACTTTTACTAGATCTTAGCTTTCTAGCTTATGGTCTCATTAATCTTGTAAAGATTCAAGCTTTCTAGCTTAGGGTTTCTTAACATTTGAGATCTAAGTTATTATTGTAGATCTCACTTACTTGGAACCTTTTAATGATTTTTATGGTGATAAAAATTAAGTCTTCATCATCTCATATGATTAAGATGCATAAACTTGTATCAAAAGGACAAAGGTTGAAGCTTTATTATGTTTATACAATAAAGAGACAACCTTTGAAATGTCCCGTTCTTATTGATTAAAAACGTTCCATATTAATTGATTTCGTTGCGAGGTTTTGACCTCTATATGAGACGTTTTTCAAAGACTGCATTCATTTTTAAAACAAACCATAACCTTTATTTCATAAATAAAGGTTTAAAAAGCTTTACGTAGATTATCAAATAATGATAATCTAAAATATCCTGTTTACACACGACCATTACATAATGGTTTACAATACAAATATGTTACATCGAAATCAGTTTCTTGAATGCAGTTTTTACACAATATCATACAAACATGGACTCCAAATCTTGTCCTTATTTTAGTATGCAACAGCGGAAGCTCTTAGTATTCACCTGAGAATAAACATGCTTTAAACGTCAACAAAAATGTTGGTGAGTTATAGGTTTAACCTATATATATCAAATCGTAACAATAGACCACAAGATTTCATATTTCAATACACATCCCATACATAGAGATAAAAATCATTCATATGGTGAACACCTGGTAACCGACATTAACAAGATGCATATATATAAGAATATCCCCATCATTCCGGGACACCCTTTGGATATGATATAATTTCGAAGTACTAAAGCATCCAGTACTTTGGATGGGGTTTGTTAGGCCCAATAGATCTATCTTTAGGATTCGCGTCAATTAGGGTGTCTGTTCCCTAATTCTTAGATTACCAGACTTAATAAAAAGGGGCATATTCGATTTCGATAATTCAACCATAGAATGTAGTTTCACGTACTTGTGTCTATTTTGTAAATCATTTATAAAACCTGCATGTATTCTCATCCCAAAAATATTAGATTTTAAAAGTGGGACTATAACTCACTTTCACAGATTTTTACTTCGTCGGGAAGTAAGACTTGGCCACTGGTTGATTCACGAACCTATAATAAATACATATATATCAAAGTATGTTTAAAATATATTTACAACACTTTTAATATATTTTGATGTTTTAAGTTTATTAAGTCAGCTGTCCTCGCTAGTAACCTACAACTAGTTGTCCACAGTTAGATGTACAGAAATAAATCGATAAATATTATCTTGAATCAATCCACGACCCAGTGTATACGTATCTCAGTATTGATCACAACTCAAACTATATATATTTTGGAATCAACCTCAACCCTGTATAGCTAACTCCAACATTCACATATAGAGTGTCTATGGTTGTTCCGAAATATATATAGATGTGTCGACATGATAGGTCAAAACATTGTATACGTGTCTATGGTATCTCAAGATTACATAATACATAATACAAGTTGATTAAGTTATGGTTGGAATAGATTTGTTACCAATTTTCACGTAGCTAAAATGAGAAAAATTATCCAATCTTGTTTTACCCATAACTTCTTCATTTTAAATCCGTTTTGAGTGAATCAAATTGATATGGTTTCATATTGAATTCTATTTTATGAATCTAAACATAAAATTATAGGTTTATAGTCATAAAAATAAGTTACAAGTCGTTTTTGTAAAGGTAGTCATTTCAGTCGAAAGAACGACGTCTAGATGACCATTTTAGAAAACATACTTCCACTTTGAGTTTAACCATAATTTTTGGATGTAGTTTCATGTTCATAATAAAAATCATTTTCTCAGAATAACAACTTTTAAATCAAAGTTTATCATATTTTTTAATTAACTAACCCAAAACAGCCAGCGGTGTTACTACGACGGCGGAAATCCGGTTTTACGGTGTTTTTCGTGTTTCCAGGTTTTAAATCATTAAGTTAGCATATCAAATAGATATAGAACATGTGTGTAGTTAATTTTAAAAGTCAAGTTAGAAGGATTAACTTTTGTTTGCGAACAAGTTTAGAATTAACTAAACTATGTTCTAGTGATTACGAGTTTAAATCTTCGAATAAGATAGTTTTATATATATGAATCGAATGATGTTATGAACATCATTACTACCTCAAGTTTAGTAGGTAAACCAACTGGAAGTGACAAGAAATGATCTAGCTTCAAAGGATCTTGGATGGCTTGAAAGTTCTTGAAGTAGGATCATGACACAAAAACAAGTTCAAGTAAGATTTTTACTCGAATTAAGATAGTTTATAGTTATAGAAATTGAATCAAAGTTTGAATATGAATATTACCTTGAATAAGAAAGATAACCTACTATATATAACAAAGGTTTCTTGATCTTAGATGATTACTTGGAATGGATTAGAAAGCTTGGAAGTAAATTAGTAAACTTGAAGGGATTTTTGAAGTGTTCTTGAAGTGTTCTTCCTATGATGATTATAGCTTGATTCTTGAAGTGATTTTTGATGAAGATGATGATTAACTACTGGAAAAATACGTTCATAATAGTGTGTGTGTGTTGAGAGAGAATTAGAAAGAGAATTGGAAGTGAAATGGAGTGAATGATGAGTGGTAATTGGTGAGTGGTGAGTGGGGTTAAAAGGAGTTCTAGTTAGTTGACTAGCTCATGGTAGAAGTTAAAATTGATTATTCATACATGACATAATCAAGAGTGGAATCCCATGCTAGTTCCTATTGGTATATACTCATAGTAAGTACGTTTTGAAGCTGTGTATAATACGGGTAAGAATACGACTAGAATTCTTGATGAAAGAAAAGAATGGAAAAGTAACTGTAACCATTTTCGTTAAGTATGAGTGTTTTGATATATGTCTTGAAGTCTTCCAAAAGTATTTTAATACATCTAAATACACTACATGTATATACATTTTAACTGAGTCGTTAAGTCATCGTTAGTCGTTACATGTAAGTGTTGTTTTGAAACCTTTAAGTTAACGATCTCAATTAATGTTGTTAACCCATTGTTTATTATATCTAATGAGATGTTAAATTATTATATTATCATGATATTATGATATATTAATATATCTTAATATGATATATATACATTTAAATGTCATTATAACGATAATCGTTACATATATGTCTCGTTTCGAAATCCTTAAGTTAGTAGTCTTGTTTATATGTATATAACTCATTGTTAATATACTTATGGAGATACTTACTTATCATAATCTCATGTTAACCATATGTATATCCATATATATATCGTCATGTCATTTTTACAAGTTTTAACGTTCGTGAATCGCCGGTCAACTTGGGTGGTCAATTGTCTATATGAAACATATTTCTATTAATCAAGTCTTAACAAGTTTGATTGCTTAACATGTTGGAAACATTTAATCATGTAAATATCAATCTCAATTAATATATATAAACATGGAAAAGTTCGGGTCACTACAGTACCTACCCGTTAAATAAATTTCGTCCCGAAATTTTAAGCTGTTGAAGGTGTTGACGAATCTTCTGGAAATAGATGCGGGTATTTCTTCTTCATCTAATCTTCACGCTCCCAGGTGAACTCGGGTCCTCTACGAGCATTCCATCAAACCTTAACAATTGGTATCTTGTTTTGCTTAAGTCTTTTAACCTTACGATCCATTATTTCGACGGGTTCTTCGATGAATTGGAGTTTTTCGTTGATTTGGATTTCATCTAACGGAATAGTGAGATCTTCTTTAGCAAAACATTTCTTCAAATTCGAGACGTGGAAAGTGTTATGTACAGCCGCGAGTTGTTGAGGTAACTCAAGTCGGTAAGCTACTGGTCCGACACGATCAATAATCTTGAATGGTCCAATATACCTTGGATTTAATTTCCCTCGTTTACCAAATCGAACAACGCCTTTCCAAGGTGTAACTTTAAGCATGACCATCTCTCCAATTTCAAATTCTATATCTTTTCTTTTAATGTCAGCGTAGCTCTTTTGTCGACTTTGGGCGGTTTTCAACCGTTGTTGAATTTGGATGATCTTCTCGGTAGTTTCTTGTATAATCTATGGACCCGTAATCTGTCTATCCCCCACTTCACTCCAACAAATCGGAGACCTGCACTTTCTACCATAAAGTGCTTCAAACGGCGCCATCTCAATGCTTGAATGGTAGCTGTTGTTGTAGGAAAATTTTGCTAATGGTAGATGTCGATCCCAACTGTTTCCGAAATCAATAACACATGCTCGTAGCATGTCTTCAAGTGTTTGTATCGTCCTTTTGCTCTGCCCATCAGTTTGTGGATGATAGGCAGTACTCATGTCTAGACGAGTTCCTAATGCTTGCTGTAATGTCTGCCAGAATCTTGAAATAAATCTGCCATCCCTATCAGAGATAATAGAGATTGGTATTCCATGTCTGGAGACGACTTCCTTCAAATACAGTCGTGCTAACTTCTCCATCTTGTCATCTTCTCTTATTGGCAGGAAATGTGCTGATTTGGTGAGACGATCAACTATTACCCAAATAGTATCAAAACCACTTGCAGTCCTTGGCAATTTAGTGATGAAATCCATGGTAATGTTTTCCCATTTCCATTCCGGGATTTCGGGTTGTTGAAGTAGACCTGATGGTTTCTGATGCTCAGCTTTGACCTTAGAACACGTCAAAAATTCTCCTACATATTTAGCAACATCGGCTTTCATACCCGGCCACCAAAAATATTTCCTGAGATCCTTGTACATCTTCCCCGTTCCAGGATGTATTGAGTATCTGGTTTTATGAGCTTCTCTAAGTACCATTTCTCTCATATCTCCAAATTTTGGTACCCAAATCCTTTCAGCCCTATACCGGGTTCCGTCTTCCCGAATATTAAGATGTTTCTCCGATCCTTTGGGTATTTCATCCTTTAAATTTCCCTCTTTTAAAACTCCTTGTGGCGCCTCCTTTATTTGAGTAGTAAGGTTATTATGAATCATTATATTCATAGATTTTACTCGAATGGGTTCTCTGTCCTTCCTGCTCAAGGCATCAGCTACCACATTTGCCTTCCCCGGGTGGTAACGAATCTCAAAGTCGTAATCATTCAATAATTCAATCCACCTACGCTGCCTCATATTCAGTTGTTTCTGATTAAATATGTGTTGAAGACTTTTGTGGTCGGTATATATAATACTTTTTACCCCATATAAGTAGTGCCTCCAAGTCTTTAATGCAAAAACAACCGCGCCTAATTCCAAATCATGCGTCGTATAATTTTTTTCGTGAATCTTCAATTGTCTAGACGCATAAGCAATCACCTTCGTTCGTTGCATTAATACACAACCGAGACCTTGCTTTGATGCGTCACAATAAATCACAAAATCATCATTCCCTTCAGGCAATGACAATATAGGTGCCGTAGTTAGCTTTTTCTTCAATAACTGAAACGCTTTCTCTTGTTCATCATTCCATTCAAATTTCTTCCCTTTATGCGTTAATGCAGTCAAGGGTTTTGCTATTCTGGAAAAGTCTTGGATGAACCTTCGGTAGTAACCAGCTAGTCCTAAAAACTGGCGTATGTGTTTCGGAGTTTTCGGGGTTTCCCACTTTTCAACAGTTTCTATCTTTGCCGGATCCACCTTAATACCTTCTTTGTTCACTATGTGACCGAGGAATTGAACTTCTTCCAACCAAAATGCACACTTTGAAAACTTAGCGTACAATTCTTCCTTCCTCAATACTTCTAACACCTTTCTCAAATGTTCACCGTGTTCTTGGTCATTCTTTGAGTAAATAAGTATGTCATCAATGAAAACAATGACAAACTTGTCAAGGTATGGTCCACACACTCGGTTCATAAGGTCCATGAACATAGCTGGTGCATTAGTTAAACCAAACGGCATGACCATAAACTCGTAATGACCGTAACGTGTTCTGAAAGCAGTCTTTGGAATATCATCTTCTTTCACCCGCATTTGATGATACCCGGAACGTAAGTCAATCTTTGAATAAACAGACGAGCCTTGTAGTTGATCAAATAAGTCGTTGATTCTCAGTAGTGGGTAGCGGTTCTTGATGGTAAGTTTGTTCAACTCTCGGTAGGCGATACACAACCTGAATGTACCATCTTTCTTCTTGACAAACAAAACAGGAGCTCCCCACGGTGATGTACTTGGTCGAATGAAACCACGCTCTAAAAGTTCTTGTAATTAGCTTTGCAGTTCTTTCATCTCGCTGGGTGCGAGTCTGTAAGGAGCGCGAGCTATTGGTGCAGCTCCTGGTACAAGATCTATTTGAAATTCAACGGATCGCTGTGGGGGTAATCCCGGTAATTCTTTCGGAAATACATCAGGAAATTCTTTTGCAATGGGAACATCATTGATGCTCTTTTCTTCAGTTTGTACTTTCTCGACGTGTGCTAGAACAGCATAGCAACCTTTTCTTATTAGTTTTTGTGCCTTCAAATTACTAATAATATGTAGCTTCGTGTTGCCCTTTTCTCCGTACACCATTAAGGGTTTTCCTTTTTCTCGTATAATGCGAATTGCATTTTTGTAACAAACGATCTCTGCTTTCACTTCTTTCAACCAGTCCATACCGATTATCACATCAAAACTCCCTAACTCTACTGGTATCAAATCAATCTTAAATGTTTCGCTAACAAGTTTAATTTCTCGATTCCGACATATATTATCTGCTGAAATTAATTTACCATTTGCTAATTCGAGTAAAAATTTACTATCCAAAGGCGTCAATGGACAACTTAATTTAGCACAAAAATCTCTACTCATATAGCTTCTATCCGCACCCGAATCAAATAAAACGTAAGCAGATTTATTGTCAATAAGAAACGTACCCGTAACAAGCTCCGGGTCTTCCTGTGCCTCTGCCGCATTAATATTGAAAACTCTTCCGCGGTCTTTTCCATTCGTGTTCTCCTGGTTCGGGCAATTTCTAATAATGTGGCCCCGTTTTCCACATTTATAACAAACTACATTGGCATAACTTGCTCTGACACTACTTGCTCCGCCATTACTCGTTTTGACACCATTTGTTCCTTTCGTTCTATTAACCCCTGGTCCGTAGACCTCACACTTCGCCGCGCTATGACCATTTCTTTTACACTTGTTGCAAAATTTGGTGCAGAACCCCGAGTGATACTTTTCACACCTTTGGCATAGCTGCTTCTGATTGTTGTTGTTGTTGCTGTTATTATTGTTATTGGGATGATTGTTGTAGTTGCTGCTGCTGTTGTTGTTGTTGTTGGGCCGTTTGTTGTAGTTGCGATTGATGTTGCGATTGTTGGGATAATTGTTGCGATTATTGTTGCAATTGCTGTTGTTGTTGTTGTATTGGTGATTCTTATCACCGTTTTCCTCCCACTTTCTTTTGACTTGCTTCACATTGGCCTCTTCAGCAGTCTGTTGTTTAATTCTTTCTTCAATCTGGTTCACTAGTTTGTGAGCCATTCTACATGCCTGTTTTATGGAGGCGGGCTCGTATGAACTTATATCTTCTTGGATTCTTTCCGGTAATCCTTTCACAAACGCGTCGATCTTCTCTTCCTCATCTTCGAAAACTCTCGGACACAATAGGCACAATTCTGTGAATCGTCTTTCGTACGTGGTAATATCAAATCCTTGGGTTCGTAACCCTCTAAGTTCTGTTTTGAGCTTATTGACCTCGGTTCTGGGACGGTATTTCTCGTTCATCAAGTGCTTGAATGCTGACCACGGTAGTGCGTACGCATCATCTTGTCCCACTTGCTCTAGATAGGTATTCCACCATGTTAACGCAGAACCTGTGAAGGTATGCGTAGCGTACTTCACTTTGTCCTCTTCAGTACACTTACTTATGGCAAACACCGATTCGACCTTCTCGGTCCACCGTTTCAATCCGATCGGTCCTTCGGTTCCATCAAATTCCAAAGGTTTGCAGGCAGTGAATTCTTTGTAGGTGCATCCTACACGATTTCCTGTACTGCCAGATCCAAGGTTATTGTTGGTATGTAGCGCAGCCTGTACTGCGGCTATGTTTGAAGCTAGAAAAGTACGGAATTCCTCTTCATTCATATTCACGGTGTGTTGAGTAGTCGGTGCCATTTCCTTCAAAATAGTTAAATGGAACAAGTTAATCAAACAGAATATTAAGAGTAGTTAATAGTATTTCGTAGCATAATATGAACTCATTTATAAAAGCTTTTTCTTCATATTAGCGTTTTATAAGTTTAAATTCGGGTAGTACCTACCCGTTAAGTTCATACTTAGTAGCTAATATACAATTCAACTACTACAATTCTATATGAAAAACTGATTATAATAATATTTCACGTTCAAACTTTTATACAATATTTTACAAACTTACAATACCGCTTATTTTACATAAAGCATGAAATATAGCACACAATAACTTTGATACAAGATAGTTGTAAAGATAATTCTAGCTAGTACACAAGTCGTTCAGCAAAGGCAATAAAGACACGTAATTCATACGTCCAGAAACAAGTCATGCATTCTGGTTTTACTAGGACTACTTCCCATCCTTGGTCTTGTGGAACATAACCGTTATGGCCGTTGATAAGACAGCGTGTTGTAACGTCGTCAAAGGGACGAGGGTTACGTAATGACCAACAGTCTCGTAATAACCTAAAAACCTCATTTCTTACCCCAATTACCGACTCCGTCACTTGTGGGAACGTTTTGTTTAATAGTTGTAGCCCGATGTTCTTGTTCTCACTTTGGTGAGAAGCGAACATTACTAACCCGTAAGCATAACATGCTTCTTTATGTTGCATGTTAGCCGCTTTTTCTAAATCACGAAGTCCTATATTCGGATATACTGAGTCAAAATAATTTCTTAACCCGTTGCGTAAAATAGCATTTGGGTTCCCCGCAATATATGCGTCAAAGTAAACACATCGTAACTTATGGATTTCCCAATGTGATATCCCCCATCTTTCGAACGAAAGCCTTTTATAAACCAAGGCATTCTTGGAACGTTCTTCGAATGTCTTACAAACTGATCTCGCCTTAAATAGTTGTGCCGAGGAATTCTGACCGACTCTAGACAAGATTTCATCAATCATGTCTCCGGGTAGGTCTCTTAAAATATTGGGTTGTCTATCCATTTTGTGTTTTTATACTGTAAAATAGACAAGAGTTAGATTCATAAAAAAAATGCTTATTAATACAAGCAATTTTTTTACATATATCATAAAGCATAAGCACACTATATTACATATATTACACCACACGAATACAACTATCTTATTCCAACTCGCTCGTTTCTTCTTGTTCGGTTTTGGTTCGTTTTGCCAAGTTTCTAGGGATATATGGTGTTCCCGTAATATGAGCCGTCGTTGTCCACATTGGTTTAGAAAAACCTGGTGGTTTAGAGGTTCCCGGGTCATTGTTACAACTTAAGGACTTCGGGGGTTGACGATACATATAAAGTTCATCGGGGTTGGAATTAGATTTCTCTATTTTTATGCCCTTTCCCTTATTATTTTCTTTTGCCTTTTTAAATTCAGTTGGGGTAATTTCTATAACATCATCGGAATTCTCGTCGGAATCCGATTCATCGGAGAATTGGTAATCCTCCCAATATTTTGCTTCCTTGGCGGAAACACCATTGACCATAATTAACCTTGGTCGGTTGGTTGAGGATTCTCTTTTACTTAACCGTTTTATTATTTCCCCCACCGGTTCTATTTCTTCTTCCGGTTCCGATTCTTCTTCCGGTTCTGACTCTTCTTCCGGTTCCGACTCTTCTTCCGGTTCCTCTTCGGGAACTTGTGAATCAGTCCACGAATCATTCCAATTTACATTTGACTCTTCATTATTATTAGGTGAGTCAATGGGACTTGTTCTAGAGGTAGACATCTATCACATAATATCAAACACGTTAAGAGATTAATATATCACATAATATTCATATGTTAAAAATATATAGTTTCCAACAAAAATGTTAAGCAATCATTTTTAAAGAAAATGCGGTCGAAGTCCAGACTCACTAATGCATCCTAACAAACTCGATAAGACACATTAATGCAAATTTTCTGGTTCTCTAAGACCAACGCTCTGATACCAACTGAAATGTCCCGTTCTTATTGATTAAAAACGTTCCATATTAATTGATTTCGTTGCGAGGTTTTGACCTCTATATGAGACGTTTTTCAAAGACTGCATTCATTTTTAAAACAAACCATAACCTTTATTTCATAAATAAAGGTTTAAAAAGCTTTACGTAGATTATCAAATAATGATAATCTAAAATATCCTGTTTACACACGACCATTACATAATGGTTTACAATACAAATATGTTACATCGAAATCAGTTTCTTGAATGCAGTTTTTACACAATATCATACAAACATGGACTCCAAATCTTGTCCTTATTTTAGTATGCAACAGCGGAAGCTCTTAGTATTCACCTGAGAATAAACATGCTTTAAACGTCAACAAAAATGTTGGTGAGTTATAGGTTTAACCTATATATATCAAATCGTAACAATAGACCACAAGATTTCATATTTCAATACACATCCCATACATAGAGATAAAAATCATTCATATGGTGAACACCTGGTAACCGACATTAACAAGATGCATATATATAAGAATATCCCCATCATTCCGGGACACCCTTCGGATATGATATAAATTTCGAAGTACTAAAGCATCTGGTACTTTGGATGGGGTTTGTTAGGCCCAATAGATCTATCTTTAGGATTCACGTCAATTAGGGTGTCTGTTCCCTAATTCTTAGATTACCAGACTTAATAAGAAGGGGCATATTCGATTTCGATAATTCAACCATAGAATGTAGTTTCACGTACTTGTGTCTATTTTGTAAATCATTTATAAAACCTGCATGTATTCTCATCCCAAAAATATTAGATTTTAAAAGTGGGACTATAACTCACTTTCACAGATTTTTACTTCGTCGGGAAGTAAGACTTGGCCACTGGTTGATTCACGAACCTATAACAATAAATACATATATATCAAAGTATGTTTAAAATATATTTACAACACTTTTAATATATTTTGATGTTTTAAGTTTATTAAGTCAGCTGTCCTCGTTAGTAACCTACAACTAGTTGTCCACAGTTAGATGTACAGAAATAAATCGATAAATATTATCTTGAATCAATCCACGACCCAGTGTATACGTATCTCAGTATTGATCACAACTCAAACTATATATATTTTGGAATCAACCTCAACCCTGTATAGCTAACTCCAATATTCACATATAGAGTGTCTATGGTTGTTCCGAAATATATATAGATGTGTCGACATGATAGGTCGAAACATTGTATACGTGTCTATGGTATCTCAAGATTACATAATATACAATACAAGTTGATTAAGTTATGGTTGGAATAGATTTCTTACCAATTTTCACGTAGCTAAAATGAGAAAAATTATCCAATCTTGTTTTACCCATAACTTCTTCATTTTAAATCCGTTTTGAGTGAATCAAATTGCTATGGTTTCATATTGAACTCTATTTTATGAATCTAAACAGAAAATTATAGGTTTATAGTCGGAAAAATAAGTTACAAGTCGTTTTTGTAAAGGTAGTCATTTCAGTCGAAAGAACGACGTCTAGATGACTATTTTAGAAAACATACTTCCACTTTGAGTTTAACCATAATTTTAGGATGTAGTTTCATGTTCATAATAAAAATCATTTTCTCAGAATAACAACTTTTAAATCAAAGTTTATCATAGTTTTTAATTAACTAACCCAAAACAGCCCGCGGTGTTACTACGACGGCGTAAATCCGGTTTTACGGTGTTTTTCGTGTTTCCAGGTTTTAAATCATTAAGTTAGCATATCATATAGATATAGAACATGTGTGTAGTTAATTTTAAAAGTCAAGTTAGAAAGATTAACTTTTGTTTGCGAACAAGTTTAGAATTAACTAAACTATGTTCTAGTGATTACGAGTTTAAACCTTCGAATAAGATAGTTTTATATATATGAATCGAATGATGTTATGAACATCATTACTACCTCAAGTTTAGTAGGTAAACCTACTGGAAGTGACAAGAAATGTTCTAGCTTCAAAGGATCTTGGATGGCTTGAAAGTTCTTGAAGTAGGATCATGACACAAAAACAAGTTCAAGTAAGATTTTTACTCGAATTAAGATAGTTTATAGTTATAGAAATTGAATCAAAGTTTGAATATGAATATTACCTTGAATAAGAAAGATAACCTACTGTATATAACAAAGGTTTCTTGATCTTAGATGATTACTTGGAATGGATTAGAAAGCTTGGAAGTAAATTAGTAAACTTGAAGGAATTTTGAAGTGTTCTTGAAGTGTTCTTCCTATGATGATTATAGCTTGATTCTTGAAGTGATTTTTGATGAAGATGATGATTAACTACTGGAAAAATACGTTCATAATAGTGTGTGTGTGTTGAGAGAGAATTAGAAAGAGAATTGGAAGTGAAATGGAGTGAATGATGAGTGGTAATTGGTGAGTGGTGAGTGGGGTTAAAAGCAGTTCTAGTTAGTTGACTAGCTCATGGTAGAAGTTAAAATTGATTAGTCATACATGACATAATCAAGAGTGGAATCCCATGCTAGTTCCTATTGGTATATACTCATAGTAAGTACGTTTTAAAGCTGTGTATAATACGGGTAAGAATACGACTAGAATTCTTGATGAAAGAAAAGAATGAAAAAGTAACTGTAACCATTTTTGTTAAGTATGAGTGTTTTGATATATGTCTTGAAGTCTTCCAAAAGTATTTTAATACATCTAAATACACTACATGTATATACATTTTAACTGAGTCGTTAAGTCATCGTTAGTCGTTACATGTAAGTGTTGTTTTGAAACCTTTAAGTTAACGATCTCAATTAATGTTGTTAACCCATTATTTATTATATCTAATGAGATGTTAAATTATTATATTATCATGATATTATGATATATTAATATATCTTAATATGATATATATACATTTAAATGTCGTTACAACGATAATCGTTACATATATGTCTCGTTTCGAAATCCTTAAGTTAGTAGTCTTGTTTATATGTATATAACTCATTGCTAATATACTTATGGAGATACTTACTTATCATAATCTCATGTTAACCATATGTATATCCATATATATATCGTCATGTCGTTTTTACAAGTTTTAACGTTCGTGAATCGCCGGTCAACTTGAGTGGTCAATTGTCTATATGAAACATATTTCAATTAATCAAGTCTTAACAAGTTTGATTGCTTAACATGTTGGAAACATTTAATCATGTAAATATCAATCTCAATTAATATATATAAACATGGAAAAGTTCGGGTCACTACAACCTTGATGTTCAAAACTTGCAGAAAGTTAGCTTTTACTTTTAGTTGTGTATTGATGGTTAAAACTTGATCATAATGATGCTAAAACATCAAAGAGTTGTACACTTGAGGCTTATACGCATCAAGGATGAGAACCGTGATAAGCATCAAGTACCAAGAAACCCACCGGAGCACTTGTTTCTATTTTTCGGGGTCTCATCAGACTCCTGGGACTTCTAGAAAGTTTATTTTCAGATATTTTGGTTTTAGTAGATGAGTTTTTGTTCAAGACTTGCCTAAATCCGATATACAGTTTGGGATTTATAGCCTTCCGAAAATCACTACGCCTTCGTAACGACGTGCTGAAATTTCTGACCTACCCGCGCTTGAACCATCGCCACGGTCAAACGACATCGAGTTATGATCTAAAAATTTTATAGCAGTAAGAGGACTCACAAACGGAGCCTTTGCCACTAGCCGCGCATCATTTCAGTTTGTATAGAGGTCGTAGCAACTGTCCGAAGTCAGCCCTTTGTTTCCATCTCTATTCTTGTTGAAAACTTACTTTATCTTTTACGTATGATGATAATAATGATGATGATGATGATGATGATGATGATGATACTTAAGACTTAATTTATTCACTTTTAAACTTTTGGGGACAATTTACTGACAAAGTAACCTTTGACTTAGGTTGAGGACCTTTCGGACCGACTTATTACTTGCATACTTTTCATATCGATTTTTACCGCACATTCACTGTGAGTTATATCTCCCTTTCTACTTTACTATTTTTGGGACTGAGAATACATGCGCTTTTTATGTTTTACATACTAGACACGAGTACTTAAACTTTATATATGTGTGGGTGATATAACGGCACAAACATTCCCCTTAGCTCGGTAACGTTTAACTATTGGTTTTTGAACCGGTAGACGTGAATCTTAGATATGGATCCATAGGGTTTGACATCCCCAATCGGGCTAGTCGCGCTAGCATTTAACGGGTGTTTAATACTTCGAGAACATACGCACTCGCTAAGTGTACTTTTAGAGGGTGATATTTATATTACTTTTGAAATGTCCCGTTTATATTGATTATAAACGTTCCATATTAATTGATTTCGTTGCGAGGTTTTGACCTCTATATGAGACGTTTTTCAAAGACTGCATTCGTTTTTAAAATAAACCATAACTTTTATTTTATTGACAAGGTTAAAAAGTCACCACCTAGATTATCCAGAAATGATAATCTAAAATATCACACTTACACACTACCAATACATATTGGTTTACAATATTAATATGTTACAACAAAGTAAATCTCGAATGCAGTTTTAAACAATATTATACAAGCATGCTGACACCAAATCTTGTCCATATTTTAGCATGCAACAGCGGAAGCTCTTAATAATCACCTGAGAATAAACATGCTTTAAACGTCAACAAAAATGTTGGTGAGTTATAGGTTTAACCTATATATTTATCAAATCGTAATAATAGACCACAAGATTTCATATTTCAATATACATCCCATACATAGAGATAAAAATCATTCATATGGTGAACACCTGGTAACCGATCTTAACAAGATGCATATAGAATATCCCATATCATTACGAGACTCCCTTCGGACATGATGAATTCGAAGTACTAAAGCATCCGGTACTTTGGATGGGGCTCGTTAGGCCCAATAGATCTATCTTTAGGATTCGCGTCAATTAGGGTGTCTGTTCCCTAATTCTTAGATTACCAGACTCAAAAGGGGCATATTCGGTTTAATAATCCAGCCATAGAATGTAGTTTCATTTACTTGTGTCTATTTTGTAAAAATATTTATAAAACTGTATGTATTCTCATCCCAAAATATTAGATTTTAAAAGTGGGACTATAACTCACTTTCACAGATTTTTACTTCGTCGGGAAGTAAGACTTGGCCACTGGTCAATTCACGAACCTATAACAAATATGTACAAAAATATCAAAGTATGTTCAAAATATATTTACAACAATTTTTATTATGTTAATGATTTGAGTTTATTAAGTCAACTGTCTTCGTTAGTAACCTATAACTAGTTGTCCACAGTTAGATGTACAGAAATAAAGCAATATATATTATCTCGAATCAATCCACGACCTCGTGTATACAAGCCTCAGGCTAGATCACAACTCAAAGTATATATAATATTTTGGAATCAACCTCAACCCTGTATAGCTAACTCCAACATTACTGCATATAGAGTGTCTATGGTTGTTCCGAAATATATATATATATATATATATATATATATATATATATATATATATATATATATATATATATATATATATATATATATAGATGGGTCGATATGATATGTCAAAACATTGTATTCATGTCTATGGTATCCCAATATTACATAATATATTAGAATACATGTATAATACAATATGAGTTAGCTAGGATATGATTAATATAGATTTGTTACCAATTTTCACGTAGCTACAACAAGAAAAATTATCCAATCTTGTTTTACCCATAACTTCTTCGTTTTAAATCCGTTTTGAGTGATTCAAGTTGCTATGGTTTCATATTGAACTTAAGTTTATGAATATAAACATAAAAAGTATAGGTTTATAGTTGGAAATACATATTACAAGTCATTTTTGTAAAGGTAGTCATTTCAGTCGAAAGAACGACGTCTAGATGACCATTTTGGAAAACATACTTCCACTTTGATTTTAACCATGATTTTTGGATATAGTTTTATGTTCATAAGAAAAATCATTTTCCCAGAAGAACAACTTTTAAATCAAAGTTTATCATAGTTTTTAATTAAATAACCCAAAACAGCCCTCGGTGTTACTACGGCGGCGTATATCCGATTTTACGGTGTTTTTCGTGTTTTCAGGTTTTATATCTTTAAGTTAGCATATCAAATAGATATATAACATGTGTTTAGTTGATTTTAAAAGTCAAGTTAGAAGGATTAACTTTTGTTTGCGAACAAGTTTAGAATTAACTAAACTATGTTCTAGTGATTACACGTTTAAACCTTCGAATAAGGTAGTTATATATATGAATTGAATGATGTTATGAACATCATTACTACCTCAGGTTTTGTGTATAAACCTACTGGAAATGAGAAAAATAGATCTAGCTTCCAAGGATCCTTGGATGGCTTGAAAGTTCTTGAAGCAAAATCATGACACGAAAACAAGTTCAAGTAAGATTTCCACTCGAAATAAGATTGTTATAGTTATCGAAATTGAATCAAAGTTTGAATATGAGTACTACCTTGTATTAGAGAGATATCTTACTGTAAATAAGAAAGATTTATTGAGTTTGAATGATCACTTGAAATGGATTTGCAAGATTGAAAGCAAGTTAGCAAACTTGGAAGTGTTATTGGTGTGTTCTTGAGTAGTTGTTTTGTATCTTGGTTTATGTATAGATTTATGAACTAGATTGAGCTAGATTTTGTTGAAGATGATGAAAAACACTTAGAACAAAGGAAGAACACTTGAGAGAGAGTAGTTTGATGCATGTAAGTTGCAAAATGAAAGTGTTTGTGTACCCTCTAATTCACGTGAACTTTGCTTCATCATATAGGCTCCATTAGTTTGTTATTTTATGAGATATTTCATGCTAGATGTTAAATTATGGTTCCCACATGGTTAGGTGACTCACATGGGCTGCTAAGATCTGATCATTGGAGTGTATATACCAATAGTAAATACATTTAGAAGTTGTGTATTGTACGAGTACAAATACGAGTGCATACGAGTAGAATTGTTGATGAAAATGAACGAGGATGTAATTATAAGCATTTTTGTTAAGTAGAAGTACTTTGATAAGTGTCTTGAATTCTTTCAAAAGTGTATAAATACATATTAAAACACTACATGTATATACATTTTAACTGAGTCGTTAAGTCGTCGTTAGTTGTTACATGTATGTGTTGTTTTGAAACCTTTAAGTTAACGATCTTGTTAAATGTTGTTAATCCATTGTTTATTATATCTAATGAGATGTTAAATTATTACATTATCATGATATTATGATGTATTAATATATCTTAATATGATATATATACAATTAAATGTCGTTACAACGATAATCGTTACATATATGTCTCGTTTGAAAATCCTTAAGTTAGTAGTCTTGTTTTTACATATGTAGTTAATTGTTAATATACTTAATGATATGTTTACTTATCATTTATCATATCTATATATAGTGTAACAATATCTTAAAATGATTCATATGTAATTAGTAAAACGTTGTTATAACGATAATCGTTATATATATCGTTTTCAAGTTTCTTAATTCAATAGTCTCATTTTTATGTATATAACTCATTGTTAAAATACCTAATGAGATACTTACTTATCATAATATCATGTTAACTATATATATGTCCATATATATGTCATCATATAGTTTTTACAAGTTTTAATGTTCGTGAATCACCGGTCAACTTGGGTGGTCAATTGTCTATATGAAACCTATTTCAATTAATCAAGTCTTATCAAGTTTGATTGCTTAACATGTTGGAAACACTTAATCATGTAAATATCAATTTCATTTAATATTTTAAAGATGGAAAAGTTCGGGTCACTACAACTCTGTTAAGTTAGTTACCGGGTGCCCACGGATAAGCATATACTTTATCATACGGATTTGAGATACTGTTTTGAATACGAAATCTTGTGGTCTACATTACATTGTTGTTTAAAATCAAACTATAGCTCACCAACATTCGTGTTGAGTTTTTAAGCATGTTGTTGTGACAACCCGGAAATTTCTGACCAAATTTAAACTTTAATCTTTATATATTCCCGACACGATAAGCAAAGTTTGTAAGTTGAATCTCAAGAATTTTAAACTGTGTTCATACATTCAATTAACCTCGACCAAGTTTCGACGATTTACGAACCAATACATAAATGAATAAGATTATATATATATATATATATATATATATATATATATATATATATATATATATATATATATATATATATATATATATATATATATATATATATATATATATTATAACTTGAGAATATTAACAAAGTATTAAACATATAATACATTACATGAACGTATTTATTTCAATATGTTTATCGACGGAATTAAAAGAAAATATCAAATGATTGAATTATTAGATACATTGAATTATGGCTACGAGTCCCTATTAGGAGGTCCACTTTGATTTAGGAAACCTTTCCCTTTTAACCATATTCGGAAAATGGTAAAGTGATTTTACAAATAAGAACATAGTGTCAATTAACGAGAACTAGACAAGAGTTGGTAAAGATTCCTATTTGATATTCAATTCATACCTTACAACATTTTCCTCGTGATGTTAATAAGATAACTATTATGACTATCATTTTAAAGTTGGAATGTGGAATGTAATTAACTTAGACATTGGGTATCGACATTTTACATTAAGGTGATTTCGCACGTTTATCTAACCTTTAGACTTTATATCACGTTGCACCAACAAACGTTAAAAACTTGAAACCTATGAAAAGTATATTTAATCTTACTTTTCTAAAATTTTTTACGATATAACAATTATAACCTCTTTAGAAATGATTCTTAAATATATTTAATTTTGGAAAAACAAAGTTTTCATATTTATTTAATATTGTTTCAACGTACAAAAATAGTTTGGTTTAAAACGAACTTTATCATTAAAATGTTTTATAAGATAATTTGTTCATAAGTTTTAAAGAACTTAATTAAGGCTTTGTATTATAAATTACATATATATATATATATATATATATATATATATATATATATATATATATATATATATATATATATATATATATATATATATATATATACATATATATATATGTATATATATATATATATATATACATATATATATATGTATATATATATACATATATATACATACATATATATACATACATATATATATATATACATATATATATATATATATATATATATATATATATATATATATATATTGATAACGTAAACGTGTTACGACATAATACTTTCTATTACTTAAACGATTTTGAAATGAACTTTGAAAAATAATTAGTTTTGAAAAACTAAACGTTATATTATTAAATAGATATTTCAATTATATATAAGATATACAAAATTATATTTTTAAATAAGAATATTATATATATATATATATATATATATATATATATATATATATATATATATATATATATATATATACAAATGCTTTAATTTAAACATAAAACGTTTCGGTATTATTAAACGTATTTTAATAAACAATGAGACATTGATTTATAGAAGCAAATGACCACAACACTCAATTAAAGAAGTTATACTTTGGGTAATATAAATTATAGATGATTAAGTCTAATTATTTATAATAGTTACTCGTCGCGTAACATAAAGAGCTAGTTTTCTAAGCGTACGAATATGCGTTCGAAAAACCGAAACTAGGACATAAGTCGAGTGATAACGTACGAGTCATTAGAACTAAAATTATAGGTTAACTATGCACGTAAATATAATATAATATATAATTAATTATATGAATTAAATATATTATATATTAAATAAATATATAAACCGTCGGCAGCCTTGAAATCATTGGGAATGAGCTGGACAGGGGAACTCCGCACTCGTGGAGCATATGGGCAAAAAACCTCCGCACTCGCGGAGGTGTCAGTTTCAGGATTTGTGTATAAAGCTCACATTTTTCTGCCGAACCATTCCATCCCTCAATCTATCTCTCGATATCTATATATATATATATATATATATATTATTATTATTATTATTATTATTATTATTATTATTATTATTATTATTATTATTATTATTATTATTATTATTATTATTATTATTATAATAAAGATTAATATTATTATTATTAATCTTATTATTATTAGTATTAATATTAATATTATTATTATTACATAAAATATTAAGACGAGGTCATGAGCGAGCTATTTCAAAACTGGTTTTCGAGTAGGATACGGCTAAGGAAATTATGAGTTAAAGCTATGGAGGTGATGGGTAATGTTCGAGGGTATGCTTGCGGGGTCAACCTAGGGTTTATCATCTCCGTTGCGTCTACGTACCTTCCCTGCAATATTGAATCTCAATATTGATACGTGAGTACTCATAATTTAACTTTTATATGTTAATAGTGTATCCTTGACTAGTGCTCGAGTATATAGGATTATGCATGCTTGCACTTTTGATATTGCCATTAGATAGGTTATGTTGAATCCTGAATTAGTTACATATGTGGTTGAGATAAGGTATAAGATATGCATGTCGTTGGAAAGCTAGCGAAAAATTAAGAACTTTTCATTTAGATATCGAATGGTTTCGATGAACGGATTAGAAGTTATAGTCAATTGAATTTTTGTATTATTATTAAAAATGATTATTATTATCGTCGTTCTAGTTTTTATCTAATTATTATTATTATTATTATGATTATTATTATTATCATTATCCATAAAAAGTATTATCATTAAAAATTGTTATTTTATTATTATTACTATTGTTAAAGTTATAATTAGACTTATCATTAATATTATCATAATATTTATTACCATTAGTATTATTATAACTAGAAACTAATATTAGTAACACCTAATTATTATAATTACTATTATTATCATTAACACAAATGCGATATAAAAGACGATTAAAAGCTATTAAATGAATTGATTAAGAAATAATGTATATGAGTATCATGATGAAATTAAAATATTGTACATTGATTTAGATAAAATTATCGTTATTATTATTTTTATCATTACTATTATTATTAAAAGTATAGTTAGTATTAAAACTATCATTTTAACAAAAATTATCAATTTAATAGAAATGTCATTGTTATTATAAAATATCATTATTATTATCATTTTAAATAAAATTATTATTTTAAAGTTAATATTAAAAAGTATCGTAAATATTAAAGTTATCATAATCAGAATTATCATTTTATCATAATATCATTTTTAGTAAATATAAATATTGATATTTTTATTAATAGAATAATAATAATTATTACTACAAAATAATACAACTTTTATTCATTATTATTATCAATGTTATTTTATCAAATAAATATGTAACACAAATAATATAATTACCTTAATAAAACCAATCACAATATTTTATGATGTTAAATGAACTTTATAAATTTTATTACTTAAGATATATAAAAGTATATTTTTATAATAAAATTTTATTTATTAATAAATGAATTATATTATTTACTTTAATAAATCTTTTAAAAAATATTTAAACATACAAAACGACGATATTTAAACTATATAATAATCATGTATAAATTTTGGAAATCATTTTGAGTCAAATTGACTTTTGTTGACTTTTGCATATTAGTCTCGAGCATTAGGATTGTGGTACACTATGACCTGACCTAAATTGCTATACAGATATTGACCAACATATAAAAATATATAATTAATATAGGTTGTGAATCCGAGGCCAACCTTGCACTTGTTCAATGACGTTATATGTATTTTTACTACGAAATACAGTATGGTGAGTTTCATTTGCCTTTTTGCCCTTTATATTTTTGGGCTGAGAATACATGCGCAAATTTTTTATAAATGTTTTACGAAATAGACACAAGTAATTGAAACTACATTATATGGGTGAATGATCAAAGTCGAATATGCCCCTTTTGCTTGGTAACCTAAGAATTAGTAAACCGATCTACTAATTGACGCGAATCCTAAAGATAGATCTATTGGGTCTAACGAACCCCATCCAAAGTACCGGATGCTTTAGTACTTCGAATTCATTTTTTATCATGTTCGATGGATTTCCCAGAATGATAGGGGATATTCTTATATGCATCTTGTTAATGTCGGTTACCAGGTGTTCAATCCATATGAATGATTTTTGTCTCTATGCATGGGACGTATATTTATGAGAAATGGAAATGAAATTCTTGTGGTCTATTAAAATGATGAAAATGAATGATTATGATAAATTAATGAACTCACCAACCTTTTGGTTGACACTTTAAAGCATGTTTATTCTCAGGTATGAAAGAAATCTTCCGTTGTGCATTTGTTCATTTTAAGGATATTACTTGAAGTCATTCATGGCATATTTCGAAGAACGTTGCATTTGAGTTTTTGAGTTCATCACAGATTATTATTAAGTCAATTTATCATTGGATAGTGGATATTATGAAATGGTATGCATGCCTGTCAATTTTCAATGTAAAGAAAGTTTGTCTTTTAAAAACGAATGCAATGTTTGTAAAATGTATCATATAGAGGTCAAATATCTCGCGATGTAATCAACTATTGTGAATCGTTTATAATGTATATGAACGGGTCCTTTGAGTTGGTATCAGAGCGGCGGTCTTAGCGAACCAGGTCTGCATTAGTGTGTCTAACTGATAAGTCATTAGCATGCATTAGTGAGTCTGGACTTCTACCGTGTCTGCATGTCAAAAGTTTTGCTTATCATTTTGTGTCGAAAATTAACTACTTATCATCCTCAGGAAATTACCTGCTTATCATTTTTAGTCTAAGACTCGTCTTGCTGTATTGATTGCATGAATAGTGTATAGACAAAAATTCATATCTTGGCGTATCTGCTAAATCATATCTTATCGTATCTATTACTGTGAACTTTGCCTGACATATCCCGTAAATTCCTCCGTAATCTACGAAATCTCTGCTCTATATATATAGATATTCTATGTAATTAGAATACCACACGATAGCTGGAAAATCATTTCATATTGAAAAATCCTTTATTCAATCGTACGAAATGAAATTCGTCATTACTTCAAGTCAATCGGATTCCGAAATGGAATCCCACTCAAGCTCCGAAAGCAGTGTGACCGGAATGGAACAACCAATCAGCCATCATCTATTCTGGATGAATTGGGGATGGGTTCGTAGCCTCCTCAATCATTGGAGATAAGAAGAAGGTGATCCCTTCCATCCACCACATTGCCCTCTTGACGAAGAACCTGAAGCAGTTACCAGTGAACCAATCCGAAACACCATTTTCTCTCTCATTTCCAGAGTATCTCGTCACGATTTTATACTACATCAAATTTTAGATTTTATTTATCTGCTCGTCCGAACCGACAATCACCTCGATGTAATAGAAGAAGTCAACGAGCTTCGCGCTGGGTAGTGGCTTTGGAGAATATGGTGCAAAGATTACAAACACCAGCACCAGCACCAGCAGTATAACCAGTACCACCATCGTCAACGCCAACAGTACCATTACCACCTCCAACCACAATCGCGTCGTAAACCTCAACTTCACAATCTGTCCCACGAGCATCAACGTCATACGCACCATAGATACCAATGAGTACCAACAACAATAACTGACGAAGTATTAATTCATAACTTCATTGGAGAAACATTCTGCGGCGATTATGTAATCTCTAAAGTCTTAGAGATTATCTAATCTAGCCCTAACCATAAATCAGTTAAGCGAACCAAAATAATAGAAGGAAGAGTAGAAACCCTGAAAAAAATGGTGTGTGATTAACAAGCTAAACTTGTTTTACCAACAACATCAACAGTACCGTCAGCGTCACCAGCATCATCAGTACAGTCAACATCAGAATAAACAACACCTATAACATCACAAACTCCGTCAGTTCAAGAATCACTATGGACATCATTACGAATCAATAACGCGTATATTGTATCAACGAGTTATGAAGAATTAACTCATTCCCTCTGAAGAAATTATATGTATATTTTATATATATATATATTTTGAAATAAAAATAAATCTTTCCGTGCTAAGTTATTGTGTGTGAATCTTAACTACTCGGTTAATTCATATTACAAATATGCAATAATGTACGTCCTTCGCCCGCAACTTAACCATCGTTAACTACAATCTCTGTCTCAATTCAACAAATTCCAATTCCTAATAAATCAAGTATATATTTGATTTTACACTTTCATCATCGATGTAACCAAAACTTTTCAGATAACATCATTCGTACTTTGCGAAGTTCACAAGAATTTAACGAAAACCAACATCACGCCTCAACAAATAACGAAGAATTGATTCATAATTTCAATATTATTGAAGAAATACTTATGTAATCTCTAAAGCATTCAAGAGATTATTCAATTCTAGTTCTAACCGTAAATCGAATGAGTTTAATTTAGTATTAACTCATTAAAATCTATGTTACATCTAAGGAGAATATATACATATATATTTTCATAAAGACTGTAATAAAATTCTTATGTACAAAATATTAATTGTGAATTTTTTTTTAACGGGTAGGTAATACCCGAGGGATATATATATATATATATATATATATATATTCACAATTAATATGTTACATTCTTCGAATCAGATTAAGTAAATTATCAACTATACTTCCTACTTTCACAATAATATACATTCCTTTATAGAAATCAAAACAACTATACTCATTCAAACCCAATTACATATTCTGATTTTGAAACCTCATAATTCAATTCGAGATATAACCGGTACCATCACTTTTAGATTCCTACATCTTTCAAAGATATACTTTGACTTCAAAACTGTGTTAGAACATCAAATGTATATTAACGATTACAATCTGTGTTCAAACCCTTCGAAATTTCCGAAAGACACTTCAAATAATGAGCAATCGAGATGATGATCCAACCACATATTACCCACAGTTATATACCTAAAAAGCTCTCGAAACCAAAGTCATAATTTAACACGTATCCGCGTTAAATCCTTTGGCATTTATTAGCAAAAATAACCATACGATTTTCTTTCAAAATAGCAAATTTTGTCACAGCTCCAACAAGTCAACTTCGACTTTTCAGTCAGATTAATCTTATTATAATCTTGAGATATACACCATCGTTACCAGGGAACCTTTTACATCCCACCACATTATCAGCAGATGTACCAGCAACTTCATTACCCTTTGACTTTAGTCTCTCCGAAAAGTCATTATAGTTATTGAAACCCCATCATTTACTCATCCTCACCTTAAAACGGGAATTGCCCTACTAATTATCGAGAAATCAGCAATCAGTATTTTAGAATCTTGCAACATGTCTACATCAACAGTTATATATATATATATACATACAACGTCAATCTCCAAGACTTACATACTTCGAATGTGAAGTTTTTGAAAAACACCTCAATCTACGAATCAGATCTTCGAATTTTGAAAAAGCTGAATGAAACAGCAGAAACTGTTGACAATTGTAACAGTCAAAAGTTTGATGATAAAAAAATAGTGTATTGGCAAAGCTCAGAAAAAGAGAAGTTTTGGAACTGGAAAACGGATTGAGCAAAGTATGAAGGAGGCTGTGGACAAATCACCAGGTGATGTGTAAAATCGTGTATATAAATTTGAAATAGAAAATTACCGGTTATTAGATTAAACACAACTTCGGGCAGTGTACCCGATCGTGCAATAATATAGTTTATGGTAAAATCCAAGTATCGTTCCAAGGACAGTATAACGCAATTCAAGATTATTAACTAAAATGTAATTAACTTCTAAAACAAATAAAATCAACATACGCAACAAATATTATGTTGGCTATTTAACGATTAGCCGAATCAAAATGGATATAAAATAAAAACAATATTTTTATACTTTTAAGTTTATAGAAAATAAATGCAGACTCAACAAACATAATAAAGATAGTTTTAAATTCAATAGAGAAAGAAATGCTCGCCTAGATCTTTTACCCTCAATGTCAGATGATATAGTATTAAGCACATGTTACAATGATAAAATGCATGTAATTACTAAGTCGGTTCGTTTAGAGTTCTCTTTTACGAACACTCAAGCTAGGATTTATCGGCTTAGGGTTCCCTCTCGCCAAAGACCTCGTTGCTTGTGACTAAGTAATTAATTAATTTAGAGATTTAGATTAAATCGGTTACACGTTCGCTCCACACAATTCACCCCTGTTTTGTCCAACATATGTTACTCAATTTACCCCCTTGGTCCAGTAAGCACCCAACTAATTAAGACAAATCAATTGAAAATTAATGCACTAAATTGAAACAGGGTTCCCTTTGTTCAAACAAGTACACTAATCAATCTCATAACATACATCAACACCCACAAGTGTGGTTCTTTATCCAAACTCTAATTTATCATGCAAAAAATCATATTACTATAAAAGAAATCATCTACCACTAAGGTTATTAATCTAGATGAACATAAAGTATTTAGCTCATGACCATATTATAGATTGAACACAAACACAAATAATTATTGCATATATAAATCATTACTTGCCTACACACAAATAATTAAATTAACATAGCACTAATATATATGTGTTCATGACAAAAACCAAAATATGAATCAAAATAATAGTGACAAAAGTGAATGGACAAAAATTAAACCACAATTTGATTCTGATCATGAGATGACTTTTGACCTCAAAAATTGTGACCAATACTCCCTTTTTTTCCTTGTCCTCTGACGCATCTAACTCCAATAAATAAACTTATTTGCTAACTTCCTTTTCTCTTTTGTCTAATTCAAATAAAATCAAACAAGAAGGGGTCCCACAATAGCTGCTGAAATTCGCAGAACTCCTCTTCTGGTTGCTGTTTCTTTTCGTCGCAAGCAAAACCCCAAGGGGTCCCACTCGGCTGCCACACCCTTGAAAACGTACTTACCTTTTTCTTGTTTTCGTTCGATGATGACTACTTATAGTGATTGGATAATAATTCAGTTAATCCCATGTGTGAGAAGGGCCCAACAATGTTTAATCCATCAAAAGCCACTTAATAACCCATCAAAGCCCACTATTATTTAATGGATCTTGACAAATCAAATTGGCCTGTCAACTATTTTTATTAAATCCGCATTTCAAATAGCATGAGTTATGTTCGGATTCTAATCAGCTCGTACAACAACTAAAAAAAAAATATCAACACAAATATTGTAGCCTTTCTCAATATGGACGGACGTCTAGCTTTTTGAATCACCTAATTTCGGGTCCTTATGAATGAGATGTCCAAAACGATGAAGGCACATACATTGTATATACTCGGCTTCACCAAACTCAAACCAAACTCGATAACTGGTACTTCAAGATAAAACAATATATAATGTACCTTAAAACGCTTAAATATCCAACTTTATCATCTTTGTAGCTCTTAAACTTGAATCTTCACAAATACTATCAAATTGTCTCCAAACCGTATCCAAAGGACCAAAATATGAAGGATATTGCTAAGATAAACGTATGTAAAATATGCAATATCACCAGTATTGAACCTGCCTTCAAAGAATTCAAATGATTCAGTATCTACTGAAGTTATTAACGAATACCTTGCTCCTGACTCTAAACCCCTGCAAACAATACCCTTCATCATCCCCTGATATTAGAAATTATAAGGTATCATCGTATCTTTCATTATAAATATCCTCCATATTTCTGAAGATATTTCCATAATTATTCTTATTTGAAATCATTTACCTCTTTGCGCTATCTGTATTACATCATAAAAGAAACTATTTTAGTTTCTGAATTCTGAAACCCTCAAGTTTAAAATAAAAATGTTTTTAAAGTAGTGTTGGGAACTGAAGCATGAGTTAGTATAATATAATGACACTTGATCAACGTGATTATATTACAGTAATTCATGCTGAGTTTCTAATGAAACATGAAGATTCACAGACCATATCGTCATCATGTGCCATGTTACACAACTCTTGTATTCTACTTAATCTCTAAAAAATATCAAGAAAATATTTTCTTGATGATTCGATCTTTTCCGAGGTATTCTGATAATTTGACAAATCAAGATCATGCCATTACGATTTCCTTCTTAGAACATTAACAATGTTCATTTCGAAATTCATATCTGCGAATTATGGATCATTATAAGTAGTAATTACTCGCAAGAAGAATAAACGAAAGGACAAAGCTCCGAAACAGAAATTGGGGTATAAATCGTAGCAAATAAAAGAAAGCATTAACTAGAGATGACAATGATTATGGGAGACAGAAGCAAGGACATCGAAATATAAGAGAACCAAATTTAAACTTTAATCTTTATATATTCCCGACACGATAAGCAAAGTTTGTAAGTTGAATCTCAAGAATTTTAAACTGTGTTCATACATTCAATTAACCTCGACCAAGTTTCGACGATTCACGAACCAATACATAAATGGATATGATTATATATATATATATATATATATATATATATATATATATATATATATATATATATATATATATATATATATATATATATATATATATATATATATATATATATATATATATATATATATTATAACTTGAGAATATTAATAAAGTATTAAACGTATAATACTTTACATGAACGTATTTGTTTCAATATGTTTATTGACAGAATTAAAAGATAATATCAAATGATTGAATTATTAGATACATTAAATTATGGCTACGAGTCCCTATTAGGAGGTCCACTTTGATTTAGGAAACCTTTCCCTTTTAACCATATTCGGAAAATGGTAAAGTGATTTTACAAATAAGAACATAGTGTCAATTAACGAGAACTAGACAAGAGTTGGTAAAGATTCCTATTTGATTTTCAATTCATACCTTACAACATTTTCCTCGTGATGTTAATAAGATAACTATTATGACTATCATTTTAAAGTTGGAATGTGGAATGTAATTAACTTAGACATTGGGTATCGACATTTTACATTAAGGTGATTTCGCACGCTTATCTAACCTTTAGACTTTATATCACGTTGCACCAACAAACGTTAAAAACTTGAAACATATGAAAAGTATATTTAATCTTACTTTTCTAAAATGTTTTACGATATAACAATTATAACCTCTTTAGTAAAATGATTCTTAAATATATTTAATTTTGGAAAAACAAAGTTTTCATATTTATTTAATATTGTTTCAACGTACAAAAACAGTTTGGTTTAAAACGAACTTTATCATTAAAATGTTTTATAAGATAATTTGTTCATAAGTTTTAAATAACTTAATTAAGGCTTTGTATTTTATATATATATATATATATATATATATATATATATATATATATATATATATATATATATATATATATATATATATATATATATATATATATATATATATATATATATATATATATATATATATAACGTAAACGTGTTACGACATAATACTTTCTATTACTTAAACGATTTTGAAATGAACTTTGAAAAATAATTAGTTTTGAAAAACTAAACGTTATATTATTAAATAGATATTTCAATTATATATAAGATATACAAATTTATATTTTTAAATAAGAATATTATATATATATATATTTTTATAAATGCTTTAATTTAAACATAAAACGTTTCGGTATTATTAAACGTATTTTAATAAACAACGAGACATTAATTTATAGAAGCAAATGACCACAACACTCAATTAAAGAAGTTATACTTTGGGTAATATAAATTATAGATGATTAAGTCTAATTATTTATAATAGGTACACGTCGCGTAACATAAAGAGCTAGTTTTCTAAGCGTACGAATATGCGTTCGAAAAACCGGAACTAGGACATAAGTCGAGTGATAACGTACGAGTCATTAGAACTAAACTTATAGGTTAACTATGCACGTAAATATAATATAATATATAATTAATTATATAAATTAAATATATTATATATTAAATAAATATATAAACCGTCGGTAGCCTTGAAATCATTGGGAATGAGCTGGACGGGGGAACTCCGCACTCGCGGAGCATATGGGCAAAAAACCTCGACACTCGCAGAGGTGTCAGTTTCAGGATTTGTGTATAAAGCTCACATTTTTCTGCCGAACCATTCCATCCCTCAATCTATCTCTCGATATCTATATATTATTATTATTATTATTATTATTATTATTATTATTATTATTATTATTATTATTATTATTATTATTATTATTATCATTATTATTATTATTATTAGTATTATTATTATTATTATTATTATTATTATTATTATTATTATTATTATTATTATTATAAAGATTAATATTATTATTATTAATCTTATTATTATTAGTATTAATATTATTATTATTACATAAAATATTATGACGAGGTCATGAGCGAGCTATTTCAAAACTGATTTTCGAGTAGGATAGGGCTAAGGAAATTATGAGTTATAGCTATGGAGGTGATGGGTAATGTTCGGGGGTATGCTTGTGGGGTCAACCTAGTGTTTATCATCTCCGTTGCGTCTACGTACCTTCCCTGCAATATTGAATCTCAATATTGATACGTGAGTACTCATAATTTAACTTTTATATGTTAATAGTGTATCCTTGACTAGTGCTCGAGTATATAGGATTATGCATGCTTGTACTTTTGATATTGCCATTAGATAGGTTATGTTGAATCCTGAATTAGTTACATATGTGGTTGAGATAAGGTATAAGATATGCATGTCGTTCGTAAGCTAGCGAAAAATTAAGAACTTTTCATTTAGATATCGAATGGTTTCGATGAACGGATTAGAAGTTATAGTCAATTGAATTTTTGTATTATTATTAAAAATGATTATTATTATCGTCGTTATTATCGTCGTTCTAGTTTTTATCTAATTATTATTATTATTATTATTATTATTATTATTATTATTATTATTATTATTATTATTATTATTATTATTATTATTATTATTATTATTATTATCATTATCCATAAAAAGTATTATCACTAAAAATTGTTATTTTATTATTATTACTATCGTTAAAGTTATAATTAGACTTATCATTAATATTATCGTAATATTTATTACCATTAGTATTATTATAACTAGAAACTAATATTAGTAACACCTAATTATTATAATTACTATTATTATCATTAACACAAACGCGATATAAAAGAGGATTAAAAGCTATTAAATGAATTGATTAAGAAATAATGTATATGAGTATCATGATGAAATTAAAATATTGTAAATTGATTTAGATAAAATTATCGTTCTTATTATTTTTATCATTACTATTATTGTTAAAAGTATCATTAGTATTAAAACTATCATTTTAACAAAAAATATCAATTTAATAGAAATGTCATTGTTGTTATAAAATATCATTATTATTATCATTTTAAATAAAATTATTATTTTAAAGTTAATATTAAAAAGTATCGTAAATATTAAAGTTATCATAATCAGAATTATCATTTTATCATAATATCATTTTTAGTAAATTTAAATATTGATATTTTTATTAATAGAATAATAATAATTATTACTACAAAATAATACAACTTTATTCATTATTATTATCAATGTTATTTTATCAAATAAATATGTAACACACATAATATAATTACCTTAATAAAACCTATCACAATATTTTATGATGTTAAATTAACTTTATAAATTTTATTACTTAAGATATATAAAAGTATATTTTCATAATAAAATTTTATTTATTAATAAATGAATTATATTATTTACTTTAATAAATCTTTTACAAAATATTTAAACATACAAAACGATGACATTTAAACTATATAATAATCATGTATAAATTTTGGAAATCATTTTGAGTCAAATTGACTTTTATTGACTTTTGCATATTAGTCTCGAGCATTAGGATTGTGGTACACTATGACCTGACCTAAATTGCTATACAGATATTGACCAACATATAAAAATATATAATTAATATAGGTTCGTGAATCTGAGGCCAACCTTGCACTTGTTCAATGACGTTATATGTATTTTTACTACGAAATACAGTATGGTAAGTTTCATTTGCCTTTTTACCCTTTATATTTTTGGGCAGAGAATACATGCGCAAATTTTTTATAAATGTTTTACGAAATAGACACAAGTAATTGATACTACATTATATGGGTGAATAATCGAAGCCGAATATGCCCCTTTTGCTTGGTAACCTAAGAATTAGTAAACCGATCTATTAATTGATGCGAATCCTAAAGATAGATCTATTGGGCCTAACGAACCCCATCCAAAGTACCGGATGCTTTAGTACTTCGAATTCTTTTTTTATCATGTCCGATGGATTTCCCGGAATGATAGGGGATATTCTTATATGCATCTTGTTAATGTCGGTTACCAGGTGTTCAATCCATATGAATGATTTTTGTCTCTATGCATGGGACGTATATTTATGAGAAATGGAAATGAAATTCTTGTGGTCTATTAAAATGATGGAAATGAATGATTATGATAAAATAATGAACTCACCAACCTTTTGGTTGACACTTTAAAGCATGTTTATTCTCAGGTATGAAAGAAATCTTCCGTTGTGCATTTGTTCATTTTAAGGATATTACTTGAAGTCATTCATGGCATATTTCGAAGAACGTTGCATTCGAGTCTTTAAGTTCATCAAAGATTATTATTAAGTCAATTTATCATTGGATAGTGGATATTATGAAATGGTATGCATGCCTGTCAATTTTCGATGTAAAAAAGTTTGTCTTTTATAAACGAATGCAATATTTGTAAAATGTATCATATAGAGGTCAAATACCTCGCGATGTAATCAACTATTGTGAATCGTTTATAATGTATATGAACGGTTCCTTTCAGTTATTTCTCAGGTGCTTAGACGATTTGCTTCCGCTGTTATAGACTCGCTGTGTTAGACTTCTGCTGCATTGTTTAGAGATGTCTCAATCATGGAACTTTTACTTTGCATTCACAACTTATGTTATTTTTCGAACTATGGTTTTGTAATGACCTTTGTGTCACGTACTTATGTTAATGCTTTTTATTCGTAGAAGCACGTTATCCTTGTAAAACATTTGACATTGGTAAAGACGTCATCTTTTGTAAAACATTTGACGTTGGTAAAAACGTTACCTTTTCATGAATGAAAAACTTGTCTTTAAATAGCATATAGTGTTGTAACCGTGTAAAGATCCCGTTGTTGATGATCCGTACACGTTGATTTTGTACGGGGCGTCACAAATTATTAAGTAATAAGAACAAGTAGGAACGACAAAGATAATTTGCAAACTTGCAGAATTCTTATTTGAATAAAATATCATGATTACAAAAACTGAATTATAAAACAAAGCTAGGGACTTTTATATATAGGACTAGAATAATTTAGAAAAGGAAATAAATAATGGATGGAAATCCTTATTCAAATATAACTAGGCATAATTAGAAAACAAATCAAATTCCTTTTTTTCCTTAGCTTGCTCTCGAAGCTGAATCTCATCCTACACCTTTCTTGATTCTTCTAAAACCATCCACCGTATATGGATCATTCCCCCTTCTTCAAAAAAAACTCGTCCTCGAGTCTTCAATGACATCAAGCGAGTTATTTAGAGGAATATTATCGACATTCAGTTCAGTCATTTGGAATGAAACTAGATTGACTATATACTCCAGATATGACAAAATCTTCACCAAATATACCATTGTAGATCATGTTATGTGCATTAAGCTCGATATTTGCATTTAAGGGTGCGACCTGATTTACAACCTTCTCGTGTCCCCTGATTTTATAGGCATATTCTGATGCTTCTCCAACGATGGTGGTAATAACATTGACAGCAATCCTACTATCAGTATTGTTATCCTTTCACAGCAAAGCACACATCTGATTGGTGCTTTTATTTGTAAATGAAAGCAAGAATTCAATGATTCTAGTATCCTCCACAACCTTACACTCGTAATCTTCCTCTTAACCATCCGTATCATTGATGAGTTCATAATCTTCATCTACCATAGGTTCGGAAATATACTCCATACTAGTCTTCAACCTTCATACTATTGGTCCATAAGGGATCATCATAATGGTTCCACCTGAATCTGCTCGGCGCATCAGCGAATGGACTCATACTTTCCCATTGATCCTCTATTTGTTCCAAGTCATACCTAGCATCTTAAGCATAATCTCGGTTAATCTCAAACTCCATAATTCGTTGTATCAAATGAGCAATCTCGGCTTCTTGTAGATCACCTTCGATGCCTGCGTCGACGTTTCCGCGAGGTTAACTCGTTGGCCAACTTCACTTTTCGTCGGCCAATTCCTAAGCTCTGATACCAAATAATGACTAATGAATCGTTGGCCAATTATTAAGTAACAAGAACAAGTAGGAACGACAAAGATAATTCGCAAACTTACGGCTTTCTTATTGACTAAAATATCACGATGACAAAAACTGAATTATAAAACAAATTAGGGTCCTTTATATATAGGACTTGAATAATTTAGAAAAAAGAAAATAAATAATGGATGAAAATTTTGATTCAAAAATAACTAGATGATAAATTAGAAAACAAATCAAATTCCTTTTTTTTCCTTAGCTTGTTCTTCAAGGTGAATCGCATCCTACACCTTTCTTGATTCTACTAGAATCATTCACCATATATGTATCAACACTAAAACAATCTTTTTAACATTTAAGATGCCATATTTACAATAATTGTTTTAGTACACAAATAATATATATATATATATATATATATATATATATATATATATATATATATATATATATATATATATATATATATATATATATATATATATATATATATATATATATATATATATATATATATATATATATATAGTGAAATGATCCCTAGAGAACTAGAGTATGTAGAGAACTCATAGAACTCATATATTGAACTTCAATCTATGTGGAGATTGAGCTTCAATCTATGAAGAAGAAAAAAATCTGGAAAAAAAACAGTTAATCTGCACAGAAAAAAAAGTCAGTCTGCAAAAAAAAAACTGAAAAAAACTGCAAAAAAAGGTCAATCAGATTGACTCAATCTGCACAGAAAAAAAGTCGATCTGCACAGAAAAAAGTCGATATGCAAAAAAAAAACTGCAAAAAAAACACAGATTGACTCAATCTGCCCAGAAAAAAATCAATCCGCAAAAAAAAAAAAAAAAAAAAAAAACTGCAAAAAAGTGTCAATCTGCACAGGAAAAAAAATCTGCAAAAAAAAAAAAGTCAATCTGCAGCAGATTGACTCAATCTGTACGAGTTCCATGGGTTCTCTACTACCTTTGGTTCTCCATGGATCCTCACCCTATATATATATATATATATATATATATATATATATATATATATATATATATATATATATATATATAGAGAGAGAGAGAGAGAGAGAGAGAGTGTGTGTGTGTGTGTGTTAGTTTACATGAACTTTTTTTACGAAGTAGTATGGAGATTACTTATAACTGATAAAGCAATCAAAAATTGAATTTATTATTTATGTTTTCAGTAAGAAATAATCACATACAACTGTGAATGTACATCTAAATTCCATTTCGTGATTATCTCGAATACTTGATTTTTTTAGCAGCTGATGTGTGAAATCTAGTATATAATTTATCTTGGAAAATGCCGGTTTAAAGATTACTACACACTAACAGGCAGTGTACCCGATCGTGCAATAGTATAAAGTTGGTAATTCTGAAATCGTTCCAAGGACAGTTTTAAGCGTGAGAATTAAGATTGCAACTAATAAAATAAACTAAGTTAATCTATGAAAATCGAAAGTACGAGATAGTTTGTTTTGTGGCTATTTAACGATTAGCCAAATCAAAGATTAATTAAAAGTAAAAGACAGTATTTTTATGTTTTTAAGTTTATAGAAAGTAAATGCAGACTCAACGAAAAGTAAAGATATTTGAATTCAATAGATAAAAGAATGTTCGCCTAGATTTCCTATTCGCAGTGTCGGATGATTTGTTATTAAGCTCTAGTTCAATTTATCAATACATGCAACTACAGAGTCGGTTTACCCAGAGTTCTCTTTTAGCAAACACGTCAAACTTGGATTTATTGGCTTAGGGTTCCCTTTCACCAAAGACCTCTTTCGTTTGTGACTTAGTAATTAACTAATTACAAGATTAAGATTCAATTGGTTACGCGTTCGCTCCACACAATTCACCCCAATTTTGTTTAATCTATGTTACCCGGTTTACCCCCTTGGTCCAGTAAGCACCCAATTGGTTAAGACAAATCAATTGAAAACTAGTGTACTAAATTGAAACAGGGTTCCCTTTGTTCAAACAAGATTACTAATCAACCTAGTAACAATAATCAACACCCACAAGAATGGTTCTTAATCAAAACTCATAATTATCATGCATTAATAAAATCAAACATTAAAGTATCATCCAAACACATACGAATATTCAATCTAGACAAACATTAAAAAGCTTAGCCAATAATCATGACTAAAACCAAAATCACCAATAAAAAATTAAGATTATTCATAATGATGATAAGAATTAAACCTAATGAAAATTGTGTTCTTGAATGATGAACTGATCGAGACGCGTTTTCGGAATGATTGATGTGTTAGAATGATCTTGGGGTTCCCCAAAAATCACCCTTTTTCGTTAAAAAGCTGCTGGAATTCGTCTGGATGCAAAAGTGATAAGTTAGGGTATTTTTCGGGCCTTAAATACCTGCCAAATATATCTGAACCGACAGACCTCCGCGCCGCGAACCAATTTGTCGCGCCGCCACAATTAACTTGAACTGGAACCTTCGTAAATCTTCTCCTAAAATTGAAACTAGGCCAACATCGCGCCGCGTACCCATTTGTCGCGCCGCGGCCTGTAACTGATTCTGGACCCTTCTTTAAACCCCTTTCTGATATCAAAATATTTAGATTATCGCGCCGCGGCCAAGGTCTCCACGCCGCGACCTTCAACGTGTGCTGATTCTATCCTTCCCTTGCACTTTTACAACACTAATAATAACTTAGAACCAAAATACCCGATATGTACTTAACGTTTCCAACCCCGGAGCACCAATAATAATAATCGATTAACAAATGCCTCAAAAGCTCCATAAAACGCTACTCTTCAACAATATACTCTTCAAACTCAGAATTTCCCAATATCATCATTATAACCGCCAAATCGTATCCGAACGGACTAAAATGTGATCGTTATCGCTAAGGAAAACGTGTATAGAATATGCGATATCAAACCACCTCACACTAGAGTTTTGCTTGTCCTCAAGCAATAGAACTCGAAAATAATCTTCTATCATATAATAACTTCTTCAACATGTATGTAGAACCAAACGAATAACCAACAAACCAAAAACTAGCATGGGCACAATTTGGAGTAAATATCAACCATACTTCCCACTTGCATTCCCCCGAAATTAACTTCTCAAACCTCAAGCAAATAATATGAACAAAGTAGCTAAATATAATCTCGAATAGCGTACCAAGTAAAATGAAGCAGAGAGTCTCGAACCATAATGTAAGTCTTCAAAGGAACCGGGAATCAAGTGGGAACCGAGCACCAAAAATATGACAATCGAACGCATGTGCCAAAAAGAACACACGGGCTACCCCGCAATTGGTCAAGCCAATGCCTCCCACAGTACCTAACATCGCGAGATGTCGGTAAGAAAATAATGTGCTTATGAGGATACACATTATGTCCAGATATCATCGATAATCATGAGGTAATCATCTAATTCGTTAAGTCAATCATAGAGATTGAGGTTCATCAGGCTTAAAAGCTGATATCTTACCTTTCCGGAGGTTATCCACTGGGAATCTGATCAATCACTGACATTTTGTGTATCATGGTGCGCTTCCCATTTGGCTAGCAAATCTCCCTCATTTAGATAAGCTTTGACTACCAGTTTCCCTGTTTGACGTTGAGGCCTGGTAGATTTCCAGTCGATTTTAGCAATGACTTTTCAAGATTTTTCGTCACCCTACAACTGGTCTGGACTACAACTTCTGAAACAAATCAGCAAGTGTGTCGTTCGGGAGACTTGACTCCCTTTAGGAGGGAATAGATACATCCTATATGGTTAAATAAGGTGTTCGGGTGCAACATTGTCCTTGTAGGAGAAACAATGAGGATCACCCTGTTTAAGTTTTCGATCTAACGCATGGTCCGGTTTCGACCACACGCTACTATCACCGTTCATACGGTTGACACTCGCCTTGGTACAAGTGACCTACGTATGAATTTTTAATGTTCATGTAGGATTTCACATTTAAAATAATGAATATGTTTTGAAAGTTCAAGACTTTCACCTCTAACAGTACCTCATCATAAAATGATGGGTAATGAAATGGTACAGCTTAAGAGGTATACGTACCAAGTGAAATGGTCGAAAGACTTTACTTCCTTAATGAGTGGATCTGAGTCACTCGGGAATGCCAATCTATTTCAATTGACACTCAGTTTAAATCCCAAAAACCTTTGAGTGCCATAGCTTTTGGCTATGGGTTGTGTTGTCTAACCAAACACAAGCACGTAGCTATTGTTCCTAAAAAGGACAACACTGGTGAAGCTCTAGGCTCCTCTTCCCACAGTATCACACCATTGAATGATGTAATAATAAAATGATATAGTTTCAGAAGTCTGCTATACCAAGTTACCAAAAGTTTGTGATCTGGCACGTGATTCGGTCACAATCACGCTATGAAATCACCGCTCTCTCACGGTTTACACCCGTTTTGGTACAGGTGACCTACTATTGAGTTCTCCGAACTCGTAGGATTTCATGTCCAAGAAAATGAACATGTGGGACAATTTTGGCTTCTTTTAAATCACGAAATATGCCATAAAATATCAAGCCAATTTTCATAATAAAGGTTTTGGCCAAATTTTTAATTGTTTTTCTACTTTTTTTTTATTTTTAAACTAACTTTTCTATTTTTTTTTATTTTCCCCTAAATTTTTCAATTTTTTTTTTACGACCAAAACCCGTGAAACGTCAAGTCTTTTAATATCAAAACTAATATGATGATGATTTCATTAACAACCAACCCGAGAGATTTTACATCCCCACCCCACACTTGAGATCGAGTAATGTCCCCATTACTTGAGATCAAAAACAGATTAAAATCGAAAGGGTAAGAAAAATAAAAAATAAAAACTTATCGAGTTAACCACTGATCGTGGAATGACAGTGACAGATGGCGCTGAACTGACTGCCAGCATAAGAACATCGTCCATTCCCGATCATCACACCAATATCATCAATCATGCAGTTTTGCTGAACTTAATGCCAGACTTGAAAATCGTTTCACCAACAAACCTAAGAAAATAAAAACAAACGAACTACATAAACGGGACAAGGTGGCACCACCCGATGCCGAAACGCCTTGTCCCTCAAATAAGTTTCAAAGTACACAAGCAGAGAATATAATTATTCAAGTACAGACCAACGAAAAGGAAATAGTTTCAAACAAATTACAACATAATCAACGGGCTCGCAGGCCCTCCTCACTGAAAATCATCATACGGCCAATTTCCGTACGGATACTGCTGCTGAAACCTCTGAAGCGCATCATCCAACCTTTCCTGCTCACTGTAAATCAGGGCTTGCACTCGTGGTCGAACTGGACTTCGATAATACACGGGTGTCTGAGAAGTAGTACCATAATAATGATCCAGGTTGAAGTAGAAGAGACGAGCATTGTGCCTTTGCCAATCGTTCCCATAAGCAATCCATTGCTGGTCATGTAAGGACTCGACCGACCTCTCATTGACCCTCTGCTGACTTTCCCACATACGGTCATTATGCGACCGTTGTTCTCCCCGAAACTCATTAAATCTATCTGACACACCGATTTGCACATTATCAACCCGCGAGACCAAGTTATCCCAAATTTCTTAGGAAATACCCCAAGGCTGACCCCCTGCAGGAACATTCTGGGCAACCAACTCTGCCTCATCACCTCCTTGATCATGATCACCACCCTCTTGCGCTTGTTGCCGAACATAGGCCACTAAGCCAACTCGATTTGCATCCCACATTACAAAATTTTCACTAATATAAAACCTTACATTAAAAGGTTTCATAACCTGTAATGGATCGGTCAATTTCGTACACCTGCTGAAATCAATGTTGAAAAACCTCGCAATTTTTGTAACAAAGTGCCCACCAAGAAGTGGCCTTGTCGCCCTTGTTTCCCTCGCATGATGAGATAAATAAGTAGCAATTAACATACACAAATCAACATGCGCATCGACCCGAACTCGATGCATAATCCACAACTCGGTTGAATTGACTTTATCTTTCCCATTTCTTCGACCACAAAAAGTACACGAAAGTAACTTATGAAGTAACCGTAGCTGTCTGCTCCGAACATCGGACCCCTTCGACTCATTGGAAACAAAAGGAGTCAAACCCGAAATTTCATACCAAAAGTCTCGCTCGTTATAATCCTCCGGGTGCCCTATAAACTCAGTTTCTGTTTTCAAGTACCGTGTTAAAGACTTCTCATCCAATTCCTCATACAAATTTAGTGCTCGAGCCAAATCCATCCCACTCATGGCTCGATTCTCTCCACCTAGCTAAAATTTCATAATCCCTTAATCCGTAGGATCCTATCATAACCCGACCTTAACCATAAGGACGAATACAATAACATATGATTTCATCGCGAAGTATTGACCTCTATATGCGACGTTTTTCAAAAACTGCATTCATTTTTACAATACAAACCATAACTTTTATTACAAATACAAGGTTTAAACAAGATAATAATGATTATCGTTTTGCAATAATCTTAGACTTACAAACTTTACATGTGATAATAACAATACGACTTCCAACATATTTTACATTACAAATCCTCCGATATGCAGTTTTATTTTTGACACAAATATGCATACTCAAGATCTTGCTTAAATTCAACATGTTGCAGCGGAAGCTTTTAGTTATCACCTGAGAATAAACATGCTTAAAACGTCAACATAAAGTTGGTGAGATATAGGTTTAATGCCGGCAGCGTTATAAATATAGACCACAAGATTTCATATATAAACGTTTTAATAAAGATATTCTAAGTTGTTGAGCACTTGATAACCATACTTAACATTTAATCAACGTCGCATATTCCCTTTATTATGAAATCTTACTACACCGTACCAAGTGTAGTCACCGAAACGAAGTACTGTGCAACCGTTGAATACTGGTCGTCCAGTCCGGTTGGGGTTGTCAGGCCTGATAGATCTATCAACAGGATTCGCATTTACAATACCTCATGTAAATAGTAGTTACCAAGTTACAGGGAAGTATGCCAGTGGTACAACTCAACGTAGAATATATATTTTTAATCACTTGTGTTCATAACGTAAATCATAAAATGCATGTATTCTCATCCCGAAATATTTAGGGTTTAAAAGTGGGACTATATACTCACTTTTGCCTTGAAGGTATTTATCACGACTTGGTCTCCGATAGATATCACGAACCTAACCATATGTATAATATATCAACATATTTTATTTTTAAGTAATCGTTATATATATATATATATATATATATATATATATATATATATATATATATATATATATATATATATATATATATATATATATATACTTTTAATACTTTTAATATTTTCTTAGTCCGTAGTTAGCAGTCCGATGTTAGTGGTCCACAATTAGTTGCTTAAATAAAATAAATAAAGACCCCATCGTATTCGTATTGATCAGAATTAATCTAGACCCATGGTACCATGTTGTCAAGTGACGTGTTGCGTACATAAAGTACCGTGTTGTCAAATGACGTGTTGCGTACAATCATGAGGTCTTATGATTAATCTTCTCGTGTTGTTCACGGGTGGTCCTGAAATATATAAAATCAAATCATAAGTAAATATATATGAAATATCATATTAATTAGAAACTATATGATTAATTTAATTTTTCTCCAAATATTTTCGTAGCTAAACTAGCTTCGGATACCCGATCTTGTTTTAGTCGTAGTTTCTTCATTGCAACTCCGTTTTTGCTGGTTCAACTTGCCACTTCCTTGGATCGAGTCAAATTTTAAGAATATGAACTAATAATACCTTAGTTTGTATTCGAAATCACAGGTTATAGGTCAAACTTTGGTGAAACTTATGAAAGTGATCATTTTCCATCATAAAAACAACATTTAATGATCATTTTTCTAAAAATACTTACACTTTGAGTTAAACCATGAAATTTTTATGTGTTAACATATTCATAAGAAGTATCATTTTTCCAGAACATGAACTTCCAATTCAAAGTTCAAGATAGTTTTTATTTATCCAACCCAAAACAGCCCCCGGTTGCACTCCGACGACGTAGATTCAGTTTTTAAGGTGTTCTTTGTAAAACCAAGTTATATCTTGTTACGTAGATTCAAACTATGTTCTTGTTGTTAAAATTTTTTACCACAAAATAAGATAGCTATATAAATATGAATCGAATAAGGTTATGAACAAGGTTACTACCTCAAGTTACTTGGACAAAGTTACTGTAAAAGATGAGAAAAATACTAGAACCAAAAGAGTGGTGGAGTTGGATCAAAAGGTTGGAAGTAAACTTGTATTTTTAGAAGGATTATTGAAGTTTTCTTGTAAGGGATTTATTATGATGATTAAGGCTTGTTTTTGAAGCTAGATCTTCATGGTTATTTGCTGAGATTGTGAAGAACACTTAAGGTTCCTAAGAGTGTGTTTTTGGTTAGAGAAAATGTGTAGTAAAAATGAAATTGGAATGGAGTATAAATGGTGGTGAAAAGATGTATAAATTTGTAATATTGTGCAAAAGTCTTGTAATATGCCAAATTGATTAATCATGCATGCTAAGATCCAAAATTGGCTGACTCATGGCTGCTAATAAAGTGATTGTGATGTGTATATACTAATAGTAAATACGTATAGGAGCTGGGTATGATACGAGTACATATACTCTAGGTATACGTGTAGAAATTTTGAGGAAACGGAACGAGAATTCAAATATAGCTATCTTTTGTAAATATACTTATATTGTTTTATGTATATAAGCCCTTTAAAAGTGATTAAATACATATTTATACGATACTTGTATAAGTATTATAGGTTAAAGGTATATATGTCAAATAACGTTACGTATAGTTATCATTTTGAAAACTTAAGTTAGTAGTCTCAAAATATACTTATAACTTATTGTTATTAGTACACAATGAGATGTTAAACCATTCTTAGGTAATGTTAAATATATATAAATACATATATATACACAAACGTATAATTATCGTTTGTTATATAGTTCGTGATATCATCGGTCAAATTGGACGGTCAAACGTTGTGTAAAACTCTTTTTAAAAACATAAATCTCAACAATTTAGATTGCTTATCATGTTGGTAAGGTTTAATTTATGTAAATATTAATCTCATAGGTATAAAATGATCGGAAAAATCCGGGTCATTACAGTACCTACCCGTTAAATAAATTTCGTCCCGAAATTTTAAAATTGTACCTATTTTGCGTTCTCGGGAAACAAATGTGGGTACTTTCGTTTCATCTGATCCTCTCATTCCCAAGTAAACTCGAGACCTCTTCAAGCATTCCAACAAACGTCAATGATTGGTATGTTGCTCTGCTTGAGCCGTTTAACTTCACGGTCCATGATTTCGACTGGTTCTTCTTTGAATTGTAGTTTCTCATCGACTTAGATTTCTTCAAGAGGAATGGTGAGATCTTCCTTTGCAAGACATTTCTTGAGGTTTGAGACGTGAAATGAATTATGTACTCCGACGAGTTGTTGTGGTAACTCGAGTCGATAAGCTACCGGTCCGATGCGTTCGATGATCTTGAACGGGCCTACATACCTTGGGTTCAGTTTACCCCTTTTTCCAAAACGTATTACACCTTTCCAAGGTGACACCTTCAGCATAACCATGTCACCGATATGAAACTCTAATGGTTTCCTTCGGACATCCGCGTAGCTCTTTTGGCAACTACGGGCTATTTTCAATCTCTCCTTGATTTGTACTATCTTCTCAGTCGTTTCGTGTATGATCTCGGGACCAGTTAATTGTCGATCTCCTACTTCATTCCAACAGATAGTGTAGTGACCCGAACTTTTCCATGTTTATATATATTAATTGAGATTGATATTTACATGATTAAATGTTTCCAACATGTTAAGCAATCAAACTTGTTAAGACTTGATTAATTGAAATATGTTTCATATAGACAATTGACCACCCAAGTTGACCGGCGATTCACGAACGTTAAAACTTGTAAAAACGACATGACGATATATATATGGATATACATATGGTTAACATGAGATTATGATAAGTAAGTATCTCCATAAGTATATTAACAATGAGTTATATACATATAAACAAGACTACTAACTTAAGGATTTCGAAACGAGACATATATGTAACGATTATCGTTGTAACGACATTTAAATGTATATATATCATATTAAGATATATTAATATATCATAATATCATGATAATATAATAATTTAACATCTCATTAGATATAATAAACAATGGGTTAACAACATTAATTGAGATCGTTAACTTAAAGGTTTCAAAACAACACTTACATGTAACGACTAACGATGACTTAACGACTCAGTTAAAATGTATATACATGTAGTGTATTTAGATGTATTAAAATACTTTTGGAAGACTTCAAGACATATATCAAAACACTCATACTTAACGAAAATGGTTACAGTTACGTTTCCATTCTTTTCTTTCATCAAGAATTCTAGTCGTATTCTTACCCGTATTATACACAGCTTCAAAACGTACTTACTATGAGTATATACCAATAGGAACTAGTATGGGATTCCACTCTTGATTATGTCATGTATGACTAATCAATTTTAACTTCTACCATGAGCTAGTCAACTAACTAGAACTCCTTTTAACCCCACTCACCACTCACCAATTACCACTCATCATTCACTCCATTTCACTTCCAATTCTCTTTCTAATTCTCTCTCAACACACACACACTATTATGAAAGTATTTTTCCAGTAGTTAATCATCATCTTCATCAAAAATCACTTCAATAATCAAGCTATAATCATCATAGGAAGAACACTTCAAGAACACTTCAAAAATCCCTTCAAGTTTACTAATTTACTTCCAAGCTTTCTAATCCATTCCAAATAATCATCTAAGATCAAGAAACCTTTGTTATATACAGTAGGTTATCTTTCTTATTCAAGGTAATATTCATATTCAAACTTTGATTCAATTTCTATAACTATAAACTATCTTAATTCGAGTAAAAATCTTACTTGAAATTGTTTTTGTGTCATGATCCTACTTCAAGAACTTTCAAGCCATCCAAGATCCTTTGAAGCTAGATCATTTCTTGTCACTTCCAGTAGGTTTATCTACTAAACTTGAGGTAGTAATGATATTCATAACATCATTCGATTCATATATATAAAACTATCTTATTCGAAGGTTTAAACTCGTAATCACTAGAACATAGTTTAGTTAATTCTAAACTTGTTCGCAAACAAAAGTTAATCCTTCTAACTTGACTTTTAAAATTAACTACACACATGTTCTATATCTATATGATATGCTAACTTAATGATTTAAAACCTGGAAACACGAAAAACACCGTAAAACCGAATTTACGCCGTCGTAGTAACACCGCGGGCTGTTTTGGGTTAGTTAATTAAAAACTATGATACACTTTGATTTAAAAGTTGTTATTCTGAGAAAATGATTTTTATTATGAACATGAAACTATATCCAAAAAATTATGGTTAAACTCAAAGTGGAAGTATGTTTTCTAAAATGGTCATCTAGACGTCGTTCTTTCGACTGAAATGACTACCTTTACAAAAATGACTTGTAACTTATTTTTCAGACTATAAACCTATACTTTTCTGTTTAGATTCATAAAATAGAGTTCAATATGAAACCATAGCAATTTGATTCACTCAAAACGGATTTAAAATGAAGAAGTTATGGGTAAAACAAGATTGGATAATTTTTCTCATTTTAGCTACGTGAAAATTGGTAACAAATCTATTCCAACCATAACTTAATCAACTTGTATTGTATATTATGTAATCTTGAGATACCATAGACACGTATACAATGTTTCGACCTATCATGTCGACACATCTATATATATTTCGGAACAACCATAGACACTCTATATGTGAATGTTGGAGTTAGCTATACAGGGTTGATGTTGATTCCAAAATATATATAGTTTGAGTTGTGATCAATACTGAAATACGTATACACTGGGTCATGGATTGATTCAAGATAATATTTATCGATTTATTTCTGTACATCTAACTGTGGACAACTAGTTGTAGGTTACTAACGAGGACAGCTGACTTAATAAACTTAAAACATCAAAATATATTAAAAGTGTTGTAAATATATTTTAAACATACTTTGATATATATGTATATATTGTTATAGGTTCTTGAATCAACTAGTGGCCAAGTCTTACTTCCCGACGAAGTAAAAATCTGTGAAAGTGAGTTATAGTCACACTTTTAAAATCTAATATTTTTTGGATGAGAATACATGCAGGTTTTATAAATGATTTACAAAATAGACACAAGTACGTGAAACTACATTCTATGGTTGAATTATCGAAATCGAATATGCCCCTTTTTATTAAGTCTGGTAATCTAAGAATTAGGGAACAGACACCCTAATTGACGCGAATCCTAAAGATAGATCTATTGGGCCTAACAAACCCCATCCAAAGTACCGGATGCTTTAGTACTTCGAAATTTATATCATATCCGAAGGGTGTCCCGGAATGATGGGGATATTCTTATATATATGCATCTTGTTAATGTCGGTTACCAGGTGTTCACCATATTAATGATTTTTATCTCTATGTATGGGATGTGTATTGAAATATGAAATCTTGTGGTCTATTGTTACGATTTGATATATATAGGTTAAACCTATAACTCACCACATTTTTGTTGACGTTTAAAGCATGTTTATTCTCAGGTGAATACTAAGAGCTTCCGCTGTTGCATACTAAAATAAGGACAAGATTTGGAGTCCATGTTTGTATGATATTGTGTAAAAACTACATTCAAGAAACTGATTTCGATGTAACATATTTGTATTGTAAACCATTATGTAATGGTCGTGTGTAAACAGGATATTTTAGATTATCATTATTTGATAATCTACGTAAAGCTTTTTAAACCTTTATTTATGAAATAAAGGTTATGGTTTGTTTTAAAAATGAATGCAGTCTTTGAAAAACGTCTCATATAGAGGTGAAAACCTCGCAACGAAATCAATTAATATGGAACGTTTTTAACCAATAAGAACGGGACATTTCAGTTGGTATCAGAGCGTTGGTCTTAGAGAACCAGAAAATTTGCATTAGTGTGTCTTATCGAGTTTGTTAGGATGCATTAGTGAGTCTGGACTTCGATCGTGTTTTCTTTAAAAATGATTGCTTAACATTTTTGTTGGAAACTATATATTTTTAACATATGAATATTATGTGATATATTAATCTCTTAACGTGTTTGATATTATGTGATAGATGTCTACCTCTAGAACAAGTCCCATTGACTCACCTAATAATAATGAAGAGTCAAATGTAAATTGGAATGATTCGTGGACTGATTCACAAGTTCCCGAAGAGGAACCGGAAGAAGAGTCGGAACCGGAAGAAGAATCGGAACCGGAAGAAGAATCGGAACCGGAAGAAGAAATAGAACCGGTGGGGGAAATAATAAAATGGTTAAGTAAAAGAGAATCCTCAACCAACCGACCATGGTTAATTATGGTCAATGGTGTTTCCGCCAAGGAAGCAAAATATTGGGAGGATTACCAATTCTCCGATAAATCGGATTCCGAAGAGAATTCCGATGATGTTATAGAAATTACCCCAACTGAATTTAAAAAGGCAAAAGAAAATAATAAGGGAAATGGCATAAAAATAGAGAAATCTAATTCCAACCCCGATGAACTTTATATGTATCGTCAACCCCCAAAGTCCTTAAGTTGTAACAATGACCCGGGAACCTCTAAACCACCAGGTTTTTCTAAACCAATGTGGACAACGACAGCTCGTATTAGGGGAACATCATATATCCCTAGAAACTTGGTAAAACGAACCAAAACTGAACAAGAAGAAACGAGCGAGTCGGAATAAGATAGTTGTATTCGTGTGGTGTAATATATGTAATATAGTGTGCTTATGCTTTATGATATATGTAAAAATTGCTTGTATTAATAAGTATTTTTTTATGAATCTAACTCTTGTCTATTTTACAGTATAAAAACACAAAATGGATAGACAACCCAATATTTTAAGAGACCTACCCGGAGACATGATTGATGAAATCTTGTCTAGAGTCGGTCAGAATTCCTCGGCACAACTATTTAAGGCGAGATCAGTTTGTAAGACATTCGAAGAACGTTCCAAGAATGCCTTGGTTTATAAAAGGCTTTCGTTCGAAAGATGGGGGATATCACATTGGGAAATCCATAATTTACGATGTGTTTACTTTGACGCATATATTGCGGGGAACCCAAATGCTATTTTACGCAACGGGTTAAGAAATTATTTTGACTCAGTATATCCGAATATAGGACTTCGTGATTTAGAAAAAGCGGCTAACATGCAACATAAAGAAGCATGTTATGCTTACGGGTTAGTAATGTTCGCTTCTCACCAAAGTGAGAACAAGAACATCGGGCTACAACTATTAAACAAAACGTTCCCACAAGTGACGAAGTCGGTAATTGGGGTAAGAAATGAGGTTTTTAGGTTATTACGAGACTGTTGGTCATTACGTAACCCTCGTCCCTTTGACGACGTTACAACACGCTGTCTTATCAACGGCCATAACGGTTATGTTCCACAAGACCAAGGATGGGAAGTAGTCCTAGTAAAACCAGAATGCATGACTTGTTTCTGGATGTATGAATTACGTGTCTTTATTGCCTTTGCTGAATGACTTGTGTACTAGCTAGAATTATCTTTACAACTATCTTGTATCAAAGTTATTGTGTGTATATTTCATTCTTTATGTAAAATAAGCGGTATTGTAAGTTTGTAAAATATTGTATAAAAGTTTGAACGCGAAATATTATTACAATCAGTTTTTCATATAGAATTGTAGTAGTTGAATTGTATATTAGCTACTAAGTATGAACTTAACGGGTAGGTACTACCCGAATTTAAACTTATAAAACGCTAATATAAAGAAAAAGCTTTTATAAATGAGTTCATATTATGCTACGAAATACTATTAACTACTCTTAATATTCTGTATGATTAACTTGTCCATTTGACTATTTTGAAGGAAATGGCACCGACTACTCGACACACCGTGAATATGAATGAAGAGGAATTCCGTACTTTTCTAGCTTCAAACATAGCCGCAGTACAGGCTGCGCTACATACCAACAATAACCTTAGATCTGGCAGTACAGAAAATCATGTAGGATGCACCTACAAAGAATTCACTGCCTGCAAACCTTTGGAATTTGATGGAACCGAAGGACCAATCGGATTGAAACGGTGGACCGAGAAGGTCGAATCGGTGTTTGCCATAAGTAAGTGTACTGAAGAGGACAAAGTGAAGTACGCTACGCATACCTTCATAGGTTCTGCGTTAACATGGTGGAATACCTATCTAGAGCAAGTGGGATAAGATGATGCGTACGCACTACCGTGGTCAGCATTCAAGCACTTGATGAACGAGAAGTACCGTCCCAGAATCGAGGTCAATAAGCTCAAGATGGAACTTAGAGGGTTACGAACCCAAGGATTTGATATTACCACGTATGAAAGATGATTCACAGAATTGTGCCTATTGTGTCCGGGAGCATTCGAAGATGAGGAAGAGAAGATCGACGCGTTTGTGAAAGGATTACCGGAAAGAATCCAAGAAGATATAAGTTCACACGAGCCCGCCTCCATACAACAGGCATGTAGAATGGCTCACAAACTAGTGAACCAGATTGAAGGAAGAATTAAAGAACAGACTGCTGAAGAGGCCAATGTGAAGCAAGTCAAAAGAAAGTGGGAGGAAAACGGTGATAAGAATCACCAATACAACAACAACAGCAATTACAACAATAATCGCAACAATTATCCCAACAATCGCAACATCAATCGCAACTACAACAAACGGCCCAACAACAACAACAACAACAACAATAACAGCAACTACAACAATCATCCCAACAACAATAATAACCGCAACAACAATAACAATCAGAAGCAGCTATGCCAAAGGTGTGAAAAGTATCACTCGGGGTTCTGCACCAAATTTTGCAACAAGTGTAAAAGAAATGGTCATAGCGCGGCGAAGTGTGACGTCTACGGACCAGGGGTTAATAGAACGAAAGGAACAAATGGTGTCGGAACGAGTAATGGCGGAGCAAGTAGTGTCGGAGCAAGTTCTGCCAATGTAGTTTGTTATAAATGTGGAAAACCGGGCCACATTATTAGAAATTGCCCGAACCAGGAGAACACGAATGGACAAGGCCGCGGAAGAGTTTTCAATATTAATGCGGCAGAGGCACAGGAAGACCCGGAGCTTGTTACGGGTACGTTTCTTATTGACAATAAATCTGCTTACGTTTTATTTGATTCGGGTGCGGATAGAAGCTATATGAGTAGAGATTTTTGTGCTAAATTAAGTTGTCCATTGACGCCTTTGGATAGTAAATTTTTACTCAAATTAGCAAATGGTAAATTAATTTCAGCAGATAATATATGTCGGAATCGAGAAATTAAACTGGTTAGCGAAACATTTAAGATTGATTTGATACCAGTAGAGTTAGGGAGTTTTGATGTGATAATCGGTATGGACTGGTTGAAAGAAGTGAAAGCAGAGATCGTTTGTTACAAATATGCAATTCGCATTATACGAGAAAAAGGAAAACCCTTAATGGTGTACGGAGAAAAGGGCAACACGAAGCTACATATTATTAGTAATTTGAAGGCACAAAAACTAATAAGAAAAGGTTGCTATGCTGTTCTAGCACACGTCGAGAAAGTACAAACTGAAGAAAAGAGCATCAATGATGTTCCCATTGCAAAAGAATTTCCCGATGTATTTCCGAAAGAATTACCGGGATTACCCCCACAGCGATCCGTTGAATTTCAAATAGATCTTGTACCAGTAGCTGCACCAATAGCTCGTGCTCCTTACAGACTCGCACCCAGCGAGATGAAAGAACTGCAAAGCCAATTACAAGAACTTTTAGAGCATGGTTTCATTTGACCAAGCACATCACCGTGGAGAGCTCCTATTTTGTTTGTCAAGAAGAAAGATGGTACATTCAGGTTGTGTATCGACTACCGAGAGTTGAACAAACTTACCATCAAGAACCGCTACCCACTACCGAGAATCGACGACTTATTTGATCAACTACAAGGCTCATCTGTTTATTCAAAGATTGACTTACGTTCCGGGTATCATCAAATGCGGGTGAAAGAAGATGATATTCCAAAGACTGCTTTCAGAACACGTTACGGTCATTACGAGTTTATGGTCATGCCGTTTGGTTTAACTAATGCACCAGCTGTGTTCATGGACCTTATGAACCGAGTGTGTGGACCATACCTTGACAAGTTTGTCATTGTTTTCATTGATGACATACTTATTTACTCAAAGAATGACCAAGAACACGGTGAACATTTGAGAAAGGTGTTAGAAGTATTGAGGAAGGAAGAATTGTACGCTAAGTTTTCAAAGTGTACATTTTGGTTGGAAGAAGCTCAATTCCTCGGTTACATAGTGAACAAAGAAGGTATTAAGGTGGATCCGGCAAAGATAGAAACTGTTAAAAAGTGGGAAACCCCGAAAACTCCGAAATACATACGCCAGTTTTTAGGACTAGCTGGTTACTACAGAAGGTTCATCCAAGACTTTTCCAGAATAGCAAAACCCTTGACTGCATTAACGCATAAAGGGAAGAAATTTGAATGGAATGATGAACAAGAGAAAGCGTTTCAGTTATTGAAGAAAAAGCTAACTACGGCACCTATATTGTCATTGCCTGAAGGAATGATGATTTTGTGATTTATTGTGACGCATCAAAGCAAGGTCTCGGTTGTGTATTAATGCAACGAACGAAGGTGATTGCTTATGCGTCTAGACAATTCAAGATTCACGAACAAAATTATACGACGCATGATTTGGAATTAGGCGCGGTTGTTTTTGCATTAAAGACTTGGAGGCACTACTTATATGGGGTCAAAAGTATTATATATACCGACCACAAAAGTTTTCAACACATTTAATCAGAAACAACTGAATATGAGGCAGCGTAGGTGGATTGAATTATTGAATGATTACGACTTTGAGATTCGTTACCACCCGGGGAAGGCAAATGTGGTAGCCGATGCCTTGAGCAGGAAGGACAGAGAACCCATTCGAGTAAAATCTATGAATATAATGATTCATAATAACCTTACTACTCAAATAAAGGAGGCGCAACAAGGAGTTTTAAAAGAGGGAAATTTAAAGGATGAAATACCCAAAGGATCGGAGAAACATCTTAATATTCGGGAAGATGGAACCCGGTATAGGGCTGAAAGGATTTGGGTACCAAAATTTGGAGATATGAGAGAAATGGTACTTAGAGAAGCTCATAAAACCAGATACTCAATACATCCTGGAACGGGGAAGATGTACAAGGATCTCAGGAAATATTTTTGGTGGCCGGGTATGAAAGCCGATGTTGCTAAATACGTAGGAGAATGTTTGACGTGTTCTAAGGTCAAAGCTGAGCATCAGAAACCATCAGGTCTACTTCAACAACCCGAAATCCCGGAATTGAAATGGGAAAACATTACCATGGATTTCATCACTAAATTGCCAAGGACTGCAAGTGGTTTTGATACTATTTGGGTAATAGTTAATCGTCTCACCAAATCAGCACATTTCCTGCCAATAAGAGAAGATGACAAGATGGAGAAGTTAGCACGACTGTATTTGAAGGAAGTCGTCTCCAGACATGGAATACCAATCTCTATTATCTCTGATAGAGATGGCAGATTTATTTCAAGATTCTGGCAGACATTACAGCAAGCATTAGGAACTCGTCTAGACATGAGTACTGCCTATCATCCACAAACTGATGGGCAGAGTGAAAGGACGATACAAACGCTTGAAGACATGCTACGAGCATGTGTTATTGATTTCAGAAACAGTTGGGATCGACATCTACCATTAGCAGAATTTTCCTACAACAACAGCTACCATTCAAGCATTGAGATGGCGCCGTTTGAAGCACTTTATGGTAGAAAGTGCAGGTCTCCAATTTGTTGGAGTGAAGTGGGGGATTGTGACGACCCCGTCAAAACACTTAACGGATCCGTCAGTTGGTCCCACAGCTTGATCGGACTTAAATGAATTAAATAAACAAAGTTGCATTCTTTTATTTCAAAATGTTCCCCAAAAAGGAAACAAACCAAGTTAAGTAGTTTGAAAACCAACCAACCATAATATGAAACCAAAAGTTGACACAAAACATTGCCAACAAACCCACAATTTAAATTATCCAAAATAGAATGCAAACTTAAGTTTCATAAATAGTTTCATAAAATCTGCCCAAATGCATGCAGACTCTTCTAACGACAGCGGAAGCATCAAATAACTCAAGTACCTGTGAAAACATGCAAGTAAACTGTCAACACAAAGGTTGAGTGAATTATAGGTTTAAATAAATAAGTAAACTTTAGACCACAAGATTTAAAAATGTTAGAAAACATTAAACATTATTCCATTATCAATGAGCCACCTGGTAACCACTTAACCCTTTATTTACCCTTGCCAAACACAATAAAAAAAAATATACACTTGGACAGTGTATCTACAACAAATTACGAAGTACTAAACATTCCGATTATAAATTGCTAGCGCGACTAGCTCGAAATGGGGTTGTCAAACCCGATAGATCTATCCGTAGGATTCGCGTTCACCGGTAGAAACCAATGATTACAGTTACCAGACTAGGGAATATTTTTGTCCAACTCACAATGAATAATTAAATTTAACTGTTACTTGTGTCTAAACGTAAATAAAAATCTGCATGTAATCACATCCCAAAAATATACTTTGAAAAGTATGTAAAAACGGGACTATAACTCACCTTAAATAGCAACTGAAGAAATCTCACAAACACGCGAACAGCAAGTAAAGTAAAGTGATCAAGAAAGATCACAACGCCGACCTATAAATAAAGCAGGTCGAAATAAATAACTAACTTAGGCCAAGTCTTAGTATGATAGCTATTGTACATGTTGCAAGTAGGCATAGAACATTACTCAACAAGCATCGGTTTGATTGGAACAGCATAAGGACACACACTTTCTATTTTTAGAAAGTTTCTATTTTTAGCAGGTTTCCATTTTTGGAAAGTTTTCTATTTTTGGAAAGTTTCTATTTTTGGAAAGTTTCCAAATTTAGAAAGTTCTATTTTTAGAAAGTTTTGAAGTTAGGAAAGTTTCCTTATTTAGAAAGTCAACAGAAGTCAACTGAAAGTCAAAGTCAACCGAAAGTCAACTCAAAAGTCAACCTTGGTCAAACCTAGTCAACATTAATTTTAAAAGTGTAAGTTATAATAATAACATAGGTTATAATGTTATTTAAAGTCAAAAGTGTATAATAATGTCTTAACATAAGTTTAATTAAATAAAATGAATTATTAAAGTTAATATAAGTTGAAATGTTATAATTAGTATAACATAAGTATTTAATTAATTAATTAAATATCAATCATAATATAAATATTATTAATTTATAATAAATTTTAAATCATATCATAAGTATTATTAATTAATAATGAATTATTAATCATATCATAAGTTTCTAATTAAAATTATTAAATCATAAGTATTTAATAATTAAGTCATAATTAAATAATAATTAAGTCTTATAATAATTAAATAATTATTTAATATTTATTATAAGTCTTATAATAATTTCTCATAATTAAATTTAATACTTATCATAAGTATTTTCCTTTAACAATTAAAAGTGTTATTAATCATAAGTTTAATTAAAATGTTAATTAAATTATAATTAATAATTAAATAATATAATAAATAATTATATTAAAAGTCTTAAAATAAAATAATTACTTCTTTAACATAAGTAATTAATTAATAATGAATTCCATAAATTTTATCATAAGTTTAATCATTAACCATAAGTTTTAAGTTTAAAAGTTCGCCGGGTCGTATCTTGAGCCCCGGGTGTCGGTTTCGGGCAAGCCACATATGCAACTTCACCTACTCAAACCACCCGACACATTTATGAACTCAAGAACACTCCAAGAACAGTCCCTAAGTCGTGCATATCAGCCATGACTTCAATTGGGAAATCATTTTAATCAAAACAGTAATTCGGGCAAAACGGGTGAACCGTGGCTCGGATTTAGGTGACCCGAACATGAATATTCGTCTCACCATCAGTCCTAACCAAATAACACACCCTAAAGACACCAAGGATGGTCACAAAGTCGGACCCAACCTTGTTCATGCCAAGAACACCTTTCAATCTTTAACAAAAACCAAATTAAGCGTATCTAGGGCTCCGGGAATCGAAACGACATGAATCCGGAGTCTAAAATTAATGTCTTGATGAGAGGAACTCATTTATGTACTTTATTTTAACATTCATAACAGTTATATAGTCAGAATATACGAATCAAACTGCTGTCCAAAATTTACAAACCGAACACATGAACAAACGAGTAATTCTACGCATTCAAACAACATTACAACAACTTATACATATCATACTAATCATATAACATCAAAATACAGAAAAATAAATAAAAATGGAAAGTTCTAGGGTTAGGGTTTATACCCTAATCGAGAAACAAAGTATATGATCGCGTAGAGAACGAAACAAGGAACGCGATGGTGTTAATTGATTTATGATCCAAGCTTTAATTTTGTTGAAGAATGGTGATGATGGTGGTGATGTATTCGACGGCCAAAGGGGGAAGAGGGAGGAAGAGAGCACAAAAAAATAAGATTAGGTTTTGATTTTGTAAAATGAAGTGGAAAAAAGAAAAATCAAGGGAGTATACCCCCTCCCTTGGTGGGTTTCGGCCGAATGGGGGGTGTGGGGTGGGCCCCACAAGCCCGTCTTGCTAAATAATGAAATCCTTGTGGCCCGAGATCCCGTACGAAGCCCGAAACGCGAAAACACGCTTACGCGATTAAAAATCCGGAAAGATAACAAACGCGCGACGAAAAATAAATATAAATACACCTATTAATAATATGACCTTAAAATATCATATTTAAAATATTTAGGATTTAAAAATCCCGAAAGCTCGACCGTTGGTTTAAAAACCGAAAAGATTCGCCGGATGGAAATCCGCGGAACGTAGAAACGTATAATTTAAAATATGAATACATATATCCACATAACACATAATAATTATTATATATATATTATTACAAAAATAATAATATAGGTCATGGAAATGACGTGGCACACTAACAGTTAACGGTCGTTAAATAATTAACGGAAAAAGATAACGGAAAAAGTAGGGTCGTGACAGTACCTCCCCGTTATGGAAATTTCGTCCCGAAATTTAAGCAGGCGCAGGGGTTGACTCGGCATCTGAGAACAAATGCGGATACTTCTGCTTCATTTGGTCTTCACGCTCCCAAGTGAACTCGGGACCGCGTCTAGCGTTCCATCGGACCCGAACAATAGGAATTTTGCTCTGTTTAAGAGTCTTAACCTCTCGGTCCATGATCTCAACTGGTTCCTCAATAAAATGCAATTGCTTGTCAACCTGAAGTTCCTCCAAAGGAATAGTCTGATCAAATTCAGCCAAACACTTCTTTAAGTTCGAAATATGGAAAACATCGTGAACAGCACTGAGTTCTTGTGGCAACTTCAAACGATAAGCCACCGGTCCAACTCTTTCAATGATCTCAAACGGTCCCACAAAACGAGGACTTAACTTCCCTCTTTTACCAAAACGAATAACACCCTTCCAAGGCGAAACTTTTAACATAACACGATCACCAACTTGAAATTCAACATCTTTCCTTCCTTTGTCGGCATAACTCTTTTGCCGACTTCTAGCAGTTCTCAACCTTTCTTTAATTTGAACAATCTTCTCAGTAGTCTCGTGAATAATCTCTGGACCTGTAAGTTGAGCATCCCCAACCTCATTCCAACAAACAGGAGACCTACATTTCCTACCGTACAAAGCTTCAAACGGTGCGGCTTTAATACTTGCGTGGTAGCTGTTGTTATAAGAAAACTCAGCTAACGGCAAATACTTATCCCACCCATTCCCAAAATCAATCACACAAGCTCGCAACATATCTTCTAATGTCTGAATGGTCCTCTCACTTTGACCATCCGTTTGAGGATGATAAGCGGTGCTCATATCCAATCTAGTGCCCAAGGCTTCTTGCAACGATTGCCAAAATCTCGATACAAATCGACTATCTCTGTCGGAAATTATAGAAACGGGAACACCATGCCTCGAAACAATCTCTTTCAAATACAAACGGGTGAGTTTCTCCATGGAATCGGTTTCCCTAATCGGCAAAAAGTGAGCCGACTTAGTGAGTCGATCTACAATCACCCAAATCGCATCGTAGCCACCCGAAACTCTTGGTAACTTAGTGATAAAATCCATAGTGATACCTTCCCACTTCCACTCGGGAATTTCTGGTTGTACCAACAATCCGGACGGTTTTTGATGTTCAGCTTTGACCTTAGAACAGGTCAAACACTTAGCCACATACGTAGCCACATCACCTTTCAAATTTGGCCACCAATACAGCTCCTTAAGATCATGGTACATCTTCCCTGAACCAGGATGAATAGAGTACCTAGACTTATGAGCCTCATCCAAAACAAGTTGTCGCAGTTCACCAAACTTCGGAATCCAAAGACGTCCTACAAAGTACCTAGTACCATCTGCTCGAATCTCGAATTTCTTAGCCATACCTCTTACGCTTTCTTTCACAAAATTCTCTTCCTTTAAGGCTTCTTGTTGTGCCTCAAGAATCTGCCTTGCGAGGTTTGATCTAACTGTCATATTCAAGGCCCTAACCCTGCGAGGTTCAGTCCTTTCTTTACGACTCAATGCATCAGCCACAACATTGGCCTTACCCGGGTGATACAAAAGGTCACAATCGTAATCATTCAACGTCTCAATCCATCTTCGTTGTCTCATGTTCAACTGTTTCTGATCGAGGATATGTTGAAGACTTTTGTGATCTGTGTACACAGTACTCTTGACCCCATACAAATAATGTCTCCAAATCTTAAGTGCAAAAACAACAGCCCCCAACTCTAAATCATGAGTTGTATAGTTCTGCTCGTGAATCTTCAACTGACGTGATGCGTACGCAATAACCTTCTTTCGTTGCATCAAAACGCAACCATAGCCTTGTCGAGATGCGTCACAATAAACAACAAAATCATCATTACCCTCCGGTAAAGACAATATCGGAGCGGTAGTCAGTTTCTTCTTCAAAATCTGAAAAGCATTCTCCTGTTCATCCTTCCACTCATACTTTTTCCCTTTATGCGTTAAAGCAGTCAGAGGTTTCGCTATACGAGAGAAATCCTGGATGAACCTTCGATAGTAACCTGCCAATCCTAAGAACTGACGAATTTGAGTAGGAGTTTTCGGGGTTTCCCACTTTTCAATCGCCTCAATTTTAGCAGGATCAACTTGTATTCCTTGTTTGCTAACAATGTGACCAAGGAACTGAACTTCTCTTAACCAAAAAGCACACTTAGAGAACTTAGCGTACAACTCTTCTTTCTTTAACAAATCAAGCACTAACCTCAAGTGTTCTTCGTGCTCTTCATCACTCTTAGAATAGATAAGAATGTCGTCGATGAAAACAATAACGAACTTGTCCAGATAGGGTCTACACACACGGTTCATGAGGTCCATGAACACAGCAGGTGCATTTGTCAATCCGAACGGCATAACAAGAAATTCAAAGTGACCGTAACGGGTGCGAAAAGCAGTTTTCGAAACATCAGATTCTTTAACACGCAACTGATGATAGCCAGAGCGAAGATCAATTTTTGAATAAACAGAAGAACCCTGAAGCTGATCGAACAGATCATCAATTCTCGGAAGAGGATAACGATTTTTAACAGTGAGCTTATTCAGTTCACGATAATCAATGCATAAACGAAAAGAACCATCCTTCTTCTTAACAAACAGAACAGGAGCTCCCCAAGGGGACGAACTAGGACGAATAAAACCTTTGTCTATCAACTCACGGAGTTGACTTGACAATTCTTGAAGTTCAGAAGGCGCAAGACGATAAGGAGCACGTGCTACAGGAGCAGCACCGGGAACAAGATCAATTTGAAATTCTACCGCGCGTTGCGGCGGAAGGCCAGGTAAGTCATCGGGAAACACCTCGGGAAAATCCCTAACAATATGAACGTCATCAACGTTCATTACTTCCTTACTAGGATCAACAACATGAGCAAGGATAGCATGACAGCCCTTACGGAGATGTTTACGAACTTTCATACAGCTAATAAGGTTTAACTGTGTGCATTTCTTATCTCCAAAGACCATCAGTGGCTCTCCAATCACATCAGTAATACGAATAGCCTTATCATAACAGACGATCTCGGCACGGTTCGCGGACAACCAATCCATACCAATAACAATATCAAAACTACCAAGTTCAATCGGTATCAAATCTATCTCGAAATCCCTACCACCCAGATTAATGTTACACTTACGATGTACAGTCTTAGCAGTAAGTTCCTTACCATTAGCTACTTCAACAACATAAGTATTGTCTAAGAGAGCTAACGGCGTTTTGATTCTCGGACTTAATTTACTCGACACGAAACTTAAATCAGCCCCTGAATCAAATAACACATAAACTGATAAATCATCGACTGAGAACGTACCAGTAACAAGCTTAGGATCTTCCTCCGCATCCTTAGCATTAATGTTGAACGCTCGGCCGCGTGCAGTCTCTGCAGTCTTCTTGTTGGGACAAGCATCTCGAAAATGCCCCGGCTTCCCACACTCATAACAAACCCTTGGATTACCTCCATTATTCGATTTCCCATTACCGTTACCGTTACCACCTCTATTACCAACATTATTATTATTACCACCAGTCGCGGGAGTAGCAGACCCCGGCAAAAGCACTGTACAATCTTTAGCAATGTGCCCTTGCTTAGAGCACCTCTTACAAGTAACTGTGCAGTAACCATCATGAACTTTATAGCAACGAGGACACACACGCTGATTTCTGTTGTTAGCACCTGAGGTATCCTGTTTCTTCTGCTGATTTTGGTTTTGATTGCGGTTGTTATCCCACTTTCGTTTCCCATTATCAGCCTTCTTGACAACCTCCTCACTACTTTCAACAACTGTAGTCTTGCTTCTTCTCAACACCTTGTCATTAAGTTTGTGGGCCATAGACATAGCTGCCTCAATAGTCTGGGGTTCACTGGACTCAACCCCGTGTTCAATCTTCTCGGACAAACCATCAATGTAAGCCTCAATTTTGCGGTCCTCATCCGCATAAACCCTAGGACACAGCAAAGTTAACTCGAAAAACCTTCGTTCATAGGCATCTAACTCGGTGCCATGCATTTTCAAATTCTTGAGCTCAACCTCTAGCTTCTTAAGCTCACCCCGAGGTCTATAGCGGGTGATCAATCTTTCCTTAAAATCATTCCAGGCCAAACCATAAGCTACATCGCTTCCCAAACTACTAACCAGATTGTTCCACCATGTCAAGGCACTATCCTTGAGAGTGCAACTAGCGAAACTAACTTTGTCCTCTTCACGGACCCGACTGACCCTGAAAATAGATTCGATTTTCTCGAACCAACGAGTAAGCCCTATTGGTCCTTCCGTACCACTGAATTCTTGAGGTCGACCAGCCATAAAAGTTTTGTGGGAGCATCCCACGTTGTTGTTCGCATTGGCGTTAACATTAGCATTTGCTGCCATAGCAGCAGCAATTCCTTCATTGATCAGGCGTTGCATACGCGCTTCAGCGGACTCTCTTGGAGGCATGATCTTCAAAATAGAATAACACATCCGTTAGTACCAAGAATAATACTAGTGTCATAAAGGAATAGATCAAAACACGAAAAGACTAACCATTAAGATATTAGTCAACTAACACTATGAGTAATAACATGACAGTTATGATTGTTATAGAAATAACCATCACATGCATACATATTTTATGATAACATCATACAACATACATAGCACCTAACATACATGAACATATATTACGCATAATATAACATGCCAAGAGCCACAACATCAGAAATAAAACATGATAATGATAATAGATGTCATAAAAATAACCATCCATACATAATGAAAAATATCCCATAACAAAATCTTAATAAAATCCTCGACAAAACGCCGTACATAACCCAAAATGTATGTATAAAAAGGACATTAAGTCTGATGAAATAGATAATCAATATGAATAATCACATCACATTCGCTTAGAGCGGGTGTGATAAGCTGGTCCAGCATGAGTCTCAGCAGGATCCTCATACTTACGCAACTTCCCTTTCACAACATCCAACTCTTCCTTCAACACACGAACAGTGCTCTCGAGAGCCTCGAACTTAGCATTAACTTCTCGATCACGCTTGCGGTTCGCATCCTCAACCCTATGCTTGAAAGTGATAAAGTTACGCATGTCGGCACGGATCTCGTCCATAACTTCATTATGTGGCAAGGTGCGCAAACAATCACTAAGGGCGTTAATACGTGTCACCTCATTATAAGCCCGGTTCATATGAGTAATGGTAGAAAAATAGTAATGAACAGGATCATCGATCTCCGGTTGATTAGCACGACGTCTAGCAGGAGACGGAGGAGCAGGAGCAGCAACAGAGTTATCGCTCGAAGTCGACATCTGCAAACAGCAAAACCGCAAACCATATACCAAAAGATATGAAAGCTAATAATATAACATATACGAAATGAAATGCATAATAATGCTATAGCAAAATGGTCGGGCTGTAGACTAGACTCTAATGCACCCTAATAACCACGGGTTGACCACATTAAGACCGCCTAGTTCCCTACAACCAGCGCTCTGATACCACATGTGACGACCCCGTCAAAACACTTAACGGATCCGTCAGTTGGTCCCACAGCTTGATCGGACTTAAATGAATTAAATAAACAAAGTTGCATTCTTTTATTTCAAAATGTTCCCCAAAAAGGAAACAAACCAAGTTAAGTAGTTTGAAAACCAACCAACCATAATATGAAACCAAAAGTTGACACAAAACATTGCCAACAAACCCACAATTTAAATTATCCAAAATAGAATGCAAACTTAAGTTTCATAAATAGTTTCATAAAATCTGCCCAAATGCATGCAGACTCTTCTAACGACAGCGGAAGCATCAAATAACTCAAGTACCTGTGAAAACATGCAAGTAAACTGTCAACACAAAGGTTGAGTGAATTATAGGTTTAAATAAATAAGTAAACTTTAGACCACAAGATTTAAAAATGTTAGAAAACATTAAACATTATTCCATTATCAATGAGCCACCTGGTAACCACTTAACCCTTTATTTACCCTTGCCAAACACAATAAAAAAAAATATACACTTGGACAGTGTATCTACAACAAATTACGAAGTACTAAACATTCCGATTATAAATTGCTAGCGCGACTAGCTCGAAATGGGGTTGTCAAACCCGATAGATCTATCCGTAGGATTCGCGTTCACCGGTAGAAACCAATGATTACAGTTACCAGACTAGGGAATATTTTTGTCCAACTCACAATGAATAATTAAATTTAACTGTTACTTGTGTCTAAACGTAAATAAAAATCTGCATGTAATCACATCCCAAAAATATACTTTGAAAAGTATGTAAAAACGGGACTATAACTCACCTTAAATAGCAACTGAAGAAATCTCACAAACACGCGAACAGCAAGTAAAGTAAAGTGATCAAGAAAGATCACAACGCCGACCTATAAATAAAGCAGGTCGAAATAAATAACTAACTTAGGCCAAGTCTTAGTATGATAGCTATTGTACATGTTGCAAGTAGGCATAGAACATTACTCAACAAGCATCGGTTTGATTGGAACAGCATAAGGACACACACTTTCTATTTTTAGAAAGTTTCTATTTTTAGCAGGTTTCCATTTTTGGAAAGTTTTCTATTTTTGGAAAGTTTCTATTTTTGGAAAGTTTCCAAATTTAGAAAGTTCTATTTTTAGAAAGTTTTGAAGTTAGGAAAGTTTCCTTATTTAGAAAGTCAACAGAAGTCAACTGAAAGTCAAAGTCAACCGAAAGTCAACTCAAAAGTCAACCTTGGTCAAACCTAGTCAACATTAATTTTAAAAGTGTAAGTTATAATAATAACATAGGTTATAATGTTATTTAAAGTCAAAAGTGTATAATAATGTCTTAACATAAGTTTAATTAAATAAAATGAATTATTAAAGTTAATATAAGTTGAAATGTTATAATTAGTATAACATAAGTATTTAATTAATTAATTAAATATCAATCATAATATAAATATTATTAATTTATAATAAATTTTAAATCATATCATAAGTATTATTAATTAATAATGAATTATTAATCATATCATAAGTTTCTAATTAAAATTATTAAATCATAAGTATTTAATAATTAAGTCATAATTAAATAATAATTAAGTCTTATAATAATTAAATAATTATTTAATATTTATTATAAGTCTTATAATAATTTCTCATAATTAAATTTAATACTTATCATAAGTATTTTCCTTTAACAATTAAAAGTGTTATTAATCATAAGTTTAATTAAAATGTTAATTAAATTATAATTAATAATTAAATAATATAATAAATAATTATATTAAAAGTCTTAAAATAAAATAATTACTTCTTTAACATAAGTAATTAATTAATAATGAATTCCATAAATTTTATCATAAGTTTAATCATTAACCATAAGTTTTAAGTTTAAAAGTTCGCCGGGTCGTATCTTGAGCCCCGGGTGTCGGTTTCGGGCAAGCCACATATGCAACTTCACCTACTCAAACCACCCGACACATTTATGAACTCAAGAACACTCCAAGAACAGTCCCTAAGTCGTGCATATCAGCCATGACTTCAATTGGGAAATCATTTTAATCAAAACAGTAATTCGGGCAAAACGGGTGAACCGTGGCTCGGATTTAGGTGACCCGAACATGAATATTCGTCTCACCATCAGTCCTAACCAAATAACACACCCTAAAGACACCAAGGATGGTCACAAAGTCGGACCCAACCTTGTTCATGCCAAGAACACCTTTCAATCTTTAACAAAAACCAAATTAAGCGTATCTAGGGCTCCGGGAATCGAAACGACATGAATCCGGAGTCTAAAATTAATGTCTTGATGAGAGGAACTCATTTATGTACTTTATTTTAACATTCATAACAGTTATATAGTCAGAATATACGAATCAAACTGCTGTCCAAAATTTACAAACCGAACACATGAACAAACGAGTAATTCTACGCATTCAAACAACATTACAACAACTTATACATATCATACTAATCATATAACATCAAAATACAGAAAAATAAATAAAAATGGAAAGTTCTAGGGTTAGGGTTTATACCCTAATCGAGAAACAAAGTATATGATCGCGTAGAGAACGAAACAAGGAACGCGATGGTGTTAATTGATTTATGATCCAAGCTTTAATTTTGTTGAAGAATGGTGATGATGGTGGTGATGTATTCGACGGCCAAAGGGGGAAGAGGGAGGAAGAGAGCACAAAAAAATAAGATTAGGTTTTGATTTTGTAAAATGAAGTGGAAAAAAGAAAAATCAAGGGAGTATACCCCCTCCCTTGGTGGGTTTCGGCCGAATGGGGGGTGTGGGGTGGGCCCCACAAGCCCGTCTTGCTAAATAATGAAATCCTTGTGGCCCGAGATCCCGTACGAAGCCCGAAACGCGAAAACACGCTTACGCGATTAAAAATCCGGAAAGATAACAAACGCGCGACGAAAAATAAATATAAATACACCTATTAATAATATGACCTTAAAATATCATATTTAAAATATTTAGGATTTAAAAATCCCGAAAGCTCGACCGTTGGTTTAAAAACCGAAAAGATTCGCCGGATGGAAATCCGCGGAACGTAGAAACGTATAATTTAAAATATGAATACATATATCCACATAACACATAATAATTATTATATATATATTATTACAAAAATAATAATATAGGTCATGGAAATGACGTGGCACACTAACAGTTAACGGTCGTTAAATAATTAACGGAAAAAGATAACGGAAAAAGTAGGGTCGTGACAGGGATAGACAGATTACGGGTCCGGAGATTATACAAGAAACTACCGAGAAGATCATCCAAATTCAACAACGGTTGAAAACCGCCCAAAGTCGACAAAAGAGCTACGCTGACATTAAAAGAAAAGATATAGAATTTGAAATTGGAGAGATGGTCATGCTTAAAGTTGTACCTTGGAAAGGCGTTGTTCGATTTGGTAAACGAGGGAAATTAAATCCAAGGTATATTGGACCATTCAAGATTATTGATCGTGTCGGACCAGTAGCTTACCGACTTGAGTTACCTCAACAACTCGCGGCTGTACATAACACTTTCCACGTCTCGAATTTGAAGAAATGTTTTGCTAAAGAAGATCTCACTATTCCGTTAGATGAAATCCAAATCAACGAAAAACTCCAATTCATCGAAGAACCCGTCAAAATAATGGATCGTGAGGTTAAAAGACTTAAGCAAAACAAGATACCAATTGTTAAGGTTCGATGGAATGCTCTTAGAGGACCCGAGTTCACCTGGGAGCATGAAGATCAGATGAAGAAGAAATACCCGCATCTATTTCCAGAAGATTCGTCAACACCTTCAACAGCTTAAAATTTCGGGACGAAATTTATTTAACGGGTAGGTACTGTAGTGACCCGAACTTTTCCATGTTTATATATATTAATTGAGATTGATATTTTCATGATTAAATGTTTCCAACATGTTAAGCAATCAAACTTGTTAAGACTTGATTAATTGAAATATGTTTCATATAGACAATTGACCACCCAAGTTGACCGGCGATTCACGAACGTTAAAACTTGTAAAAACGACATGACGATATATATATGGATATACATATGGTTAACATGAGATTATGATAAGTAAGTATCTCCATAAGTATATTAACAATGAGTTATATACATATAAACAAGACTACTAACTTAAGGATTTCGAAACGAGACATATATGTAACGATTATCGTTGTAATGACATTTAAATGTATATATATCATATTAAGATATATTAATATATCATAATATCATGATAATATAATAATTTAACATCTCATTAGATATAATAAACAATGGGTTAACAACATTAATTGAGATCGTTAACTTAAAGGTTTCAAAACAACACTTACATGTAACGACTAACGATGACTTAACGACTCAGTTAAAATGTATATACATGTAGTGTATTTAGATGTATTAAAATACTTTTGGAAGACTTCAAGACATATATCAAAACACTCATACTTAACGAAAATGGTTACAGTTACTTTTCCATTCTTTTCTTTCATCAAGAATTCTAGTCGTATTCTTACCCGTATTATACACAGCTTCAAAACGTACTTACTATGAGTATATACCAATAGGAACTAGCATGGGATTCCACTCTTGATTATGTCATGTATGACTAATCAATTTTAACTTCTACCATGAGCTAGTCAACTAACTAGAACTCCTTTTAACCCCACTCACCACTCACCAATTACCACTCATCATTCACTCCATTTCACTTCCAATTCTCTTTCTAATTCTCTCTCAACACACACACACTATTATGAACGTATTTTTCCAGTAGTTAATCATCATCTTCATCAAAAATCACTTCAATAATCAAGCTATAATCATCATAGGAAGAACACTTCAAGAACACTTCAAAAATCCCTTCAAGTTTACTAATTTACTTCCAAGCTTTCTAATCCATTCCAAGTAATCATCTAAGATCAAGAAACCTTTGTTATATACAGTAGGTTATCTTTCTTATTCAAGGTAATATTCATATTCAAACTTTGATTCAATTTCTATAACTATAAACTATCTTAATTCGAGTAAAAATCTTACTTGAACTTGTTTTTGTGTCATGATCCTACTTCAAGAACTTTCAAGCCATCCAAGATCCTTTGAAGCTAGATCATTTCTTGTCACTTCCAGTAGGTTTACCTACTAAAATTGAGGTAGTAATGATGTTCATAACATCATTCGATTCATATATATAAAACTATCTTATTCGAAGGTTTAAACTCGTAATCACTAGAACATAGTTTAGTTAATTCTAAACTTGTTCGCAAACAAAAGTTAATCCTTCTAACTTGACTTTAAAAATTAACTACACACATGTTCTATATCTATATGATATGCTAACTTAATGATTTAAAACCTGGAAACACGAAAAACACCGTAAAACCGGATTTACGCCGTAGTTGTAACACCGCGGGCTGTTTTGGGTTAGTTAATTAAAAACTATGATACACTTTGATTTAAAAGTTGTTATTCTGAGAAAATGATTTTTATTATGAACATGAAACTATATCCAAAAAATTATGGTTAAACTCAAAGTGGAAGTATGTTTTCTAAAATGGTCATCTAGACGTCGTTCTTTCGACTGAAATGACTACCTTTACAAAAACGACTTGTAACTTATTTTTCTGACTATAAACCTATACTTTTCTGTTTATATTCATAAAATAGAGTTCAATATGAAACCATAGCAATTTGATTCACTCAAAACGGATTTAAAATGAAGAAGTTATGGGTAAAACAAGATTGGATAATTTTTCTCATTTTAGCTACGTGAAAATTGGTAACAAATCTATTCCAACCATAACTTAATCAACTTGTATTGTATATTATGTAATCTTGAGATACCATAGACACGTATACAATGTTTCGACCTATCATGTCGACACATCTATATATATTTCGGAACAACCATAGACACTCTATATGTGAATGTTGGAGTTAGCTATACAGGGTTGAGGTTGATTCCAAAATATATATAGTTTGAGTTGTGATCAATACTGAGATAAGTATACACTGGGTCGTGGATTGATTCAAGATAATATTTATCGATTTATTTCTGTACATCTAACTGTGGACAACTAGTTGTAGGTTACTAACGAGGACAGCTGACTTAATAAACTTAAAACATCAAAATATATTAAAAGTGTTGTAAATATATTTTAAACATACTTTGATATATATGTATATATTATTATAGGTTCGTGAATCAACCAGTGGCCAAGTCTTACTTCCCGACGAAGTAAAAATCTGTGAAAGTGAGTTATAGTCCCACTTTTAAAATCCAATATTTTTGGGATGAGAATACATGCAGGTTTTATAAATGATTTACAAAATAGACACAAGTACGTGAAACTACATTCTATGGTTGAATTATCGAAATCGAATATGCCCCTTTTTATTAAGTCTGGTAATCTAAGAATTAGGGAACAGACACCCTAATTGACGCGAATCCTAAAGATAGATCTATTGGGCCTAACAAACCCCATCCAAAGTACCGGATGCTTTAGTACTTCGAAATTTATATCATATCCGAAGGGTGTCCCGGAATGATGGAGATATTCTTATATATATGCATCTTGTTAATGTCGGTTACCAGGTGTTCACCATATTAATGATTTTTATCTCTATGTATGGGATGTGTATTGAAATATGAAATCTTGTGGTCTATTGTTACGATTTGATATATATAGGTTAAACCTATAACTCACCAACATTTTTGTTGACGTTTAAAGCATGTTTATTCTCAGGTGAATACTAAGAGCTTCCGCTGTTGCATACTAAAATAAAGACAAGATTTGGAGTCCATGTTTGTATGATATTGTGTAAAAACTGCATTCAAGAAACTGATTTCGATGTAACATATTTGTATTGTAAACCATTATGTAATGGTCGTGTGTAAACAGGATATTTTAGATTATCATTATTTGATAATCTACGTAAAGCTTTTTAAACCTTTATTTATGAAATAAAGGTTATGGTTTGTTTTAAAAATGAATGCAGTCTTTGAAAAATGTCTCATATAGAGGTCAAAACCTCGCAAAGAAATCAATTAATATGGAACATTTTTAATCAATAAGAATGGGACATTTCAGATTGGGGATCTACACTTCCTTCCATACAGTGCTTCAAATGGTGCAGCTTTAATGCTCGCATGATAACTGTTATTATACGAGAATTCTGCTAATGGTAGATACTTATCCCATCCGTTTCCAAGATCGATCACACATGCCCTGAGCATGTCTTCAAGAGTCTGAATTATTCTTTCACTCTGCCCGTTAGTTTGTGGATGATATGCGGTGCTCATATCCAAACGAGTTCCCAGGGCCTCCTGTAGTGATTGCCAAAACTTTGATGTAAATCTACTATCACGATCGGATATAATGGAAATAGGTATTCCATGCCTTGAAACAATTTCCTTTATGTATAATCGTAATAGTTTCTCCATTCTATCTGTTTCCTTTATAGGCAAGAAATGTGCAAATTTGGTGAGACGATCAACTATTACCCAAATGGTGTCATAACCCCAGGCAGTCTTAGGTAACTTTGTGATGAAATCCATGGTAATACCATCCCATTTCCATTCTGGGATTTCTGGTTGTTGAAGTAACCCTGACGGCTTCTGGTGTTCTGCTTTGACTTTGGAACAAGTTAAACATTCCCCAACATATGTTGCAACATCTGTCTTTAAATTAGGCCACCAATAATGCGTCTTAAGATCTTGATACATCTTTCCAACTCCAGGATGTATCGAGTATCTTGTCTTATGTGCCTCGTTCAATATCAACTTCCTTAATCCACCCAACTTTGGTACCCAAATACGGTTTGCAAAATATCGAATTCCGTCTTCCCGTATAACGAGTTGTTTCCCATACTTCTTCATTATTTCATTTCCTATGTTTTCTTTAGTAAGAGCTTCTCGTTGAGCCTCTTTGATTTGTGAGTTGAGATTCATGCGAATTTTTATTTTCATCGCTCGTACTCGAATTGGTTCCCGTTCCTTTCTGCTTAGAGCATCGGCCACTACATTCGCTTTTCCGGGATGATAGCGAATCTCACAATCATAGTCGTTTATCAGCTCGACCCACCTACGTTGCCTCATGTTCAGCTGTTTCTGATCAAAAATATGTTGAAGGCTTTTATGATCAGTAAACACAGTGCATTTAACCCCATATAAATAGTGTCTCCATATCTTCAATGCAAACACTACTGCTCCCAATTCTAAATTATGCGTTGTATAATTCCGCTCGTGAATCTACAATTATCGGGATGCGTATGCTATAACTTTCTTTCGTTGCATAAGGACGCAACCAAAACCTTGTCGCGAAGCGTCACAATATATCTCAAAATCATCGTTCCCTTCAGGTAACGATAAAATAGGTGTTGTAGTCAACTTCTTCTTCAGTAATTGAAATGCACTTTCCTGCTCAGAAGTCCATTCATACTTCTTCCCTTTTTGCGTTAACGCTGTTAATGGTTTAGCTATTCGGGAAAAATCTTGAATAAACCTTGTATAATAACCAGCTAAACCCAAAAATTGGCGTATCTGCGTTGGTGTCTTAGGAGTCTCCCATTTTTCAATGGCCTCAATTTTAGCTGGATCAACCTGAATTCCTTTTCTACTAACAACATGGCCAAGAAATTGCACTTCTTTCAACCAAAATGCACACTTCGAAAATTTGGCGTATAACTGTTCTTTTCTTAACAATTCTAATACCAACCTTAAATGCTGTTCATGCTCTTGTTCACTCTTGGAATAGATAAGAATATCGTCAATGAAAACGATAACAAACTTATCTAAATACGGACTACAAACTCGATTCATGAGGTCCATGAATACAGCTGGCGCATTTGTCAATCCAAACGGCATAACCAAAAATTCGTAATGACCATAACGTGTTCGAAAAGCAGTTTTCGAAATATCTTCTTCTTTGACGCGTAGTTGATGATAGCCCGACCTTAGGTCGATTTTCGAATAAACACATGATCTTTGCAATTGATCAAATAAGTCATCAATTCTCGGTAGTGGATACCGATTCTTGATAGTTAACTTATTTAATTCACGATAATCTATACACATTCGGAAAGATCCGTCTTTCTTCTTGACGAATAAAATCGGAGCTCCCCACGGTGAAGTGCTCGGTCGAATGAAACCACGGTCCAGTAATTCTTGTAACTGGCTTTGTAACTCTTTCATCTCAGATGGTGCAAGTCTATATGGAGCACGAGCCACTGGTGCAGCTCCCGGTACTAGATCTATTTGAAATTCTACAGATCTAAATGGAGGTAATCCCGGTAACTCTTCCGGAAATACTTCAGGAAAATCTCTTGCCATAGGCACGTCGTTGATGCTCTTCACTTTTTCCTTCATTTCGACTTTATTAACATATGCTAAGATGGCATAGCACCCTTTCTTCAAGCACTTTTGAGCTTTCAAACAACTAATGAGTTTTAGCTTTGAGTTACCATTCTCTCCATAAATCATTACTGGCGTTTTATCCTTACGAGGAATGCGAATTGCCTTCTTGGCGCACACAACTTCAGCTCCTATTTTGGACATCCAGTCCATGCCGACTATTACATCAAAACTTCCTAATTCTACGGGTATCAAATCAATCTTAAATGTTTCTCCGGCTAAATTTATTTTACAATCACGGCAAATTTTATCGGCTTTAATTAGTTTACCATTGGCTAACTCAATCATGTACTTAGCATCTAGAGGTAATGATGAACAATTCAATTTAGCGTGAAAGTCTCTACACACGTAACTTCTATCGGCACCAGTATCAAATATAATAGATGCGGATAAGTTATTAATGGTAAACGTACCCGTAACAAGCTTCGGGTCTTCGCACGCCTCTCTAGCATTAATAACAAATGCTCTTCCACGTGCAAATCCGTTATTCTTCTCTGGATTCGGGCACTGACTCTTATAATGACCCTGTTTCCTACACCCATAACAAGTAACAGTGGCCAAGGCAGTTCTATTTGCATTGGTGGCAGGAGTCTTGGTACCGTTTGTATTTGTAGCGGGAACCCTACAATCTTCAGCAAGATGGCCTTTTTGACTACAATTGTTGCACACCACATTACAATAACCAGAGTGATGTTTGTGGCATCTGTTACATAAAGGATTTCGTCCCTTGTAACCTGAGTTCGAACCGCTACCCGCACCTTGCGTGGTTTCTTGTTTCTTGTTGGATTGTTGATGATTACCTTCCCACTTTCTTTTGTTTCCCGATGTCTTGACATCGGTGTTCTTATCCAGAATAATCTAGTCCATCAACTCGTTCGCCATGGTGATAGCTTCGGTTTGGATGCTGTAACATTTGCCTTGACCTTTTTAGGCAAACCGTCTTTGTACAGTTCAATCTTCCATTCTTCGGTTGGTACCAATTCGGGACATAGCAAAGCTAATTCCATGAATCGCTGATTGTAGTTGGTGAGTTCAGTACCAACAACTTTCAGGCTTCGTAATTCAGCTTCCAACTTCCTAACCTCGTTCCTTGGACAATATTGGTTGATTAGCATTGTTTTGAATTCTTCCCAGGGAGTATCATAAGCTACATCTCCTTCTACGCCCTTCACATAGTTTTTCCACCACGTGAGCGCACTATCTTGTAAGGTGCACGATGCATACTTGGTCATGTCCTTCTCAATACAACCACTGATTTTAAACACAGACTCAATCTTTTCGATCCACTGGGTTAAACCGACCGGTCCTTCTGTTCCACTGAATGATGAGGGCTTGCAACCTTGAAAAGTTTTGTAAGTGCATCCCACACGAGGATTTGGGTTAACTGCAGCACCTCTTGCAGCCTCGACCCATAACATTCTGTCGTTCGCTCGCTGATTGATGATTTCCTGGATTTCTTGTTCCGTCATTCGGTTCAATCGCGCCATAATCTTCAATAAAAATGAAAAAAATAATTACTCACATGGAATATTATAGATGTAGTATATATTTACAGTACATCGTAGCTTATTAATAATATGAACAGGTTATTATTATAAAAGCCTTTTCTTCTTATTAGCGTTTTATAATTATACCTAGGGTAGTACCTACCCGTTAAAGTTCATACTTAATAGCTTAGTACGAAAATCAATTACTATCACCCAAATAATACTCAACCATGGAAAATTATTGCATTTCACACTTCACTATTTTACATATGCTTATCTTACATCAAACATTAAGCAAACCACACTAGTAATATTATACAAAACGTTATATGATCCCATGGTTTAAAACAACAGCGCATCATTTAACCCAAAACGTTTGTGTTCAAAGAAATCGCTTATAGGTTATCTTGACTGTCTCCCTGCGTTTTGGCGGAGGGGCTGAAGAACTGGATGCCGGGACAGAACTAATAGGAATAGCGGGAATAGGGGTGGAAGTGTCTGGCGGAGTTGGTGCCACAACATCCTCACTAAACTCGGGATTTGGATTTTCCAATTCAGTAGCCTTTCGTTTCTTTCCTCGTTCGAACTTGTCTTTCGTAATTTCTTGTATTTCTTCCTCCTCAGGATCACCTTCCGGTTCCTCTTCAATTGATTCATTCGGGACTTGTGAGTCTTCCCCAAAGGTGTCGTTTTCATCATCGGATTGGTTAATGACTGGAACACCATCTGAAGATTCTGGTTCTGAGTCGCTGAATGTGATAACAAGTTCTAAGCTAGACATCTATCACATAACAACTAGCATGTTCGTATCACATAATATTTACATATTAATTTTTAACCAACAAGGATAAGCAATAGTTTTCTAAATCAAACACGGTCAAAGTCCAGACTCACTAATGCATCCTAACAAACTAGATAAGACACACTAATTCAAATTTTCTGGTTCTCTAAGACCAACGCTCTGATACCACATGTCATAACCCGACCTTAACCATAAGGACGAATACAATAACATATGATTTCATCGCGAGGTATTGACCTCTATATGCGACATTTTTCAAAAACTACATTCGTTTTTACAATACAAACCATAACTTTTATTACAAATACAAGGTTTAAACAAGATAATAATGATTATCGTTTAGCGATAATCTTAGACTTACAAACTTTACATGTGATAATAACAATACGACTTCCAACATATTTTACATTACAAATCCTCCGATATGCAGTTTTATTTTTGACACAAATATGCATACTCAAGATCTTGCTTAAATTCAACATGTTGCAGCGGAAGCTTTTAGTTATCACCTGAGAATAAACATGCTTAAAACGTCAACATAAAGTTAGTAAGATATAGGTTTAATGCCGGCAGCATTATAAATATAGACCACAAGATTTCATATATAAACGTTTTAATAAAGATATTCTAAGTTGTTGAGCACTTGATAACCATACTTAACATTTAATCAACGTCACATATTCCATTTATTATGAAATCTTACTACACCGTACCAAGTGTAGTCACCAAAACGAAGTACTGTGCAACCGTTGAATACTGGTCGTCCAGTCCGGTTGGGGTTGTCAGGCCCGATAGATCTATCAACAGGATTCGCGTTTACAATACTCATGTAAATAGTAGTTACCAAGTTACAGGGAAGTATGCCAGTGGTACAACTCAACGTAGAATATATATTTTTAATCACTTGTGTCCATAACGTAAATCATAAAATGCATGTATTCTCATCCCGAAATATTTAGAGTTTAAAAGTGGGACTATATACTCACTTTTGCCTTGAAGGTATTTATCACGACTTGGTCTCTGATAGATATCACGAACCTAACCATATATATAATATATCAACATATTTTCTTTTTAAGTAATCGTTATATATATATATATATATATATATATATATATATATATATATATATATATATATATATATATATATATATATATATATATATATATATATATATATATATATATATATACACTTTTAATACTTTTAATATTTTCTTAGTCCGTAGTTAGCAGTCCGATGTTAGTGATCCACAATTAGTTGCTTAAATAAAATAAATAAAGACCCCATCGTATTCGTATTAATCAAAATTAATCTCGACCCATGGTACCATGTTGTCAAGTGACGTGTTGCGTACATAAAGTACCGTGTTGTCAAATGACGTGTTGCGTACAATCATGTTGCGTACAATCATGTTGCGTACAATCATGAGGTCTTATGATTAATCTTCTCGTATTGTTTACGGGTGGTCCTGAAATAAATAAAATCAAATCATAAGTAAATATATATGAAATATCATATTAATTAGAAAATATATGATTAATTTAATTTTTCTCCAAATATTTTCGTAGCTAAACTAGCTTCGGATACCCGATCTTGTTTTAGTCGTAGTTTCTTCATTACAACTCCGTTTTTGTTGGTTCAACTTTCCACTTCCTTGGATCGAGTCAAATTTTAAGAATATGAACTGATAATACCTTAGTTTTTATTCGAAATCACAGGTTATAGGTCAAACTTTGGTGAAATTTATGAAAGTGATCATTTTCCATCATAAAAACAACATTTAATGATCATTTTTCTAAAAATACTTACACTTTGAGTTAAACCATGAAATTTTTATGTGTTAACATATTCATAAGAAGTATCATTTTTCCAGAACATGAACTTCCAATTCAAAGTTCAAGATAGTTTTTATTTATCCAACCCAAAACAGCCCCCGGTTGCACTCCGACGACGTAGATTCAGTTTTTAAGGTGTTCTTTGTAAAACCAAGTTATATCTTGTTAAGTTAGCATATCATTATGATATATTACAGGTTTTGAAGTGTTTTAAAATTCAAGTTAGAAGGATCTATTTAGTTTGCGAACAAGTTTGAAATCATTCAAACTATGTTCTTGTTGTTAAAATTTTTTACCACAAAATAAGATAGCTATATAAATATGAATCGAATAAGGTTATGAACAAGGTTACTACCTCAAGTTACTTGGACAAAGTTACTGTAAAAGATGAGAAAAATCCTAGAACCAAAAGAGTGGTGGAGTTGGATCAAAAGGTTGGAAGTAAACTTGTATTTTTGGAAGGATTATTGAAGTTTTCTTGTAAGGGATTTATTATGATGATTAAGGCTTGTTTTTGAAGCTAGATCTTCATGGTTATTTGCTGAGATTGTGAAGAACACTTAAGGTTCCTAAGAGTGTATTTTTGGTTAGAGAAAATGTGTAGTAAAAATGAAATTGGAATGGAGTATAAATGGTGGTGAAAAGATGTATAAATTTGTAATATTGTGCAAAAGTCTTGTAATATGCCAAATTGATTAATCATGCATGCTAAGATCCAAAATTGGCTGACTCATGGCTGCTAATAAAGTGATTGTGATGTGTATATACTAATAGTAAATACGTATAGGATCTGGGTATGATACGAGTACATATACTCTAGGTATACGTGTAGAAATTTTGAGGAAACGGAACGAGAATTCAAATATAGCTATCTTTTGTAAATATACTTATATTGTTTTATGTATATAAGCCCTTTAAAAGTGATTAAATACATATTTATACGATACTTGTATAAGTATTATAGGTTAAAGGTATATATGTCAAATAACGTTACGTATAGTTATCATTTTGAAAACTTAAGTTAGTAGTCTCAAAATATACTTATAACTTATTGTTATTAGTACACAATGAGATGTTAAACCATTCTTAGGTAATGTTAAATATATATAAATACATATATATACACAAACGTATAATTATCGTTTGTTATATAGTTCGTGATATCATCGGTCAAATTGGACGGTCAAACGTTGTGTAAAACTCTTTTTAAAAACATAAATCTCAACAATTTAGATTGCTTATCATGTTGGTAAGGTTTAATTTATGTAAATATTAATCTCATAGGTATAAAATGATCGGAAAAATCCAGGTTGTTACAGATCCCTTCTTGAACGCACACTTAAAGAGGAGAAAAACTCAACCACCAACTCACGATAAAGATCATCTCTCAAAGACATAGCACGTTCCCAAGTGCCCAGATAAACTTTGTTTCTCGACAATGCTAACATATCAGTAATTTCATCCCTGATCTCACTAGTAGCTCTATTCAACTCATCCCATCTGAAATACCAAGTCGCTTGTATACTTCGAACTGAAATAAATTCAAAGTATTGTGAGTAGTTTTCTGCAACTCTTTGCAACCAAATCTCTGGGTTTGTTCTTCTCTCTTCATCCCTTCGTGATTGAGATGTTGAGGACGAAGGGACATCCACTCTGCTTCTCTACACACATGAAACAAGAACCAAAACCAAACACAAAACCTTGAAAAGTTAGCGTTAGGACAATTATAATAATCAAACCAACATGTTCCGCATACTTGCATCAACTACCATTAATACTCGTTTCAATTTCAATTAGGCATTTAAACAAAAGCAAGTATTTAAAACATGTGTTTTGTTCCATGGTACCAATATCAAACTAATTCCCAAAACACTATATCATGTAAGTGCCCCATTAAACAATCCTCACTTAACCCAAATTTATAACACGTCTAATTAATTCACCAACCTACGATAAATCATTCCTATAATCACAAGTTAACTTCTAAACTTGCAAGAAGATTAAACAATTCCAACAACCAAATAAACATCTCACAAATCACAAAAATCATCATGCTTTACCAATTACCAAAATCACATATGACCCGCCCAAATCACCCACACTATCTTTAAACATGTATCTAGTAGCAAACACCTCTCTCACAAACAAAGTCCCCAAACATTCAACATCAAATTTGGATTTATCGCTACCCTAATCTCAAGAATCAATATTATGCATAAACTACACAAGAATTCATGAAGAAAACACAATAATATCATATTCATCAACAATTCATCACATAATAAGGCATAAAAGTCTCAATTAAACAAATCCCACAAAATTTCAAACATGAACCCTAGAATTAATAAAATTAATCAAGAAACATGAGAGAAAAAGTAAGAGAATAGCAAAATCGGACCTTAACCGGCATGATTGAACAAGAAATTGAAGAAATTAGGAAAGAATTAGTGATAATTGAACTTAGGGTTTGAGATGTTAGAGAGGAGAGTATAAGAATAGTGGGTGAAAACAGATCCAAAAACCCCTAAAAGGGTGAATTCCCGTCGGGTTTAATGTGGGTTGGGTTGACCCATTCGAATTAAAACCTTAACCGTCGGGTGAGAACCTGCGCAGCAAGATTGTCGCACCGCTACATTAATGTCCACGTCGCGGTGTTATGCAATACCTGATACCATTTTCTTTAATAATACGTGTACCTCAAAAACAATGAAAACTCGCGCCGCGACCTCAATTGTCGCGACGCGGAAATGAACGTAGTTTTAACCCAATCTAAATGGCTTCCTGACTTTGAAAACTTTGAAATGTCACGCTGCGGCCAAATGTGTCGCGCCGCGGCAATGGACGTGGTTATGACCCTTTCTAAATTGCTTCCTGACCTTGAAAACTTTGAATTCTCGCACCGCGGCAATATGCGTGACCTGATACTTCGACGTAAGAATTATTCAGCAACCTGAAATCACTTTTAAGAACCAAAACAACCAACAAAAATGACAAGAAATCTATCATAATTAATCATTTAGCATGTAAGACGCAGCAAACCCGTGATCACACCTACTAATACAAACTATACAACAATGTGAACCATATTTAACGAGTCGTCCACACAACTCGTCCCCAACTTCAAGTGGCATTGGGATAGGGTTCAACGTGAACCCCGTCATCAATCTCCAACGGATCATTGAAATATTTCTTCACTCGATGTCCGTTAACCTTAAAGGTAGTACCACTCGCATGTTTCAACTCAATCGCACCGTATGGGTACACCTTAACAACCTCAAATGGTCCCGTCCACCGGGACTTAAGTTTTCCCGGTAAAAGCTTCAATCTAGAGTTAAACAAGAGCACTCGATCGCCCTCATTAAACGCTTTCGGTCCCTTTAACCTTCTATCATGCCATTGCTTGGTTTTCTCTTTATAAATTAACGAATTTTCATACGCGTCAAGGCGTAATTCACCAAACTCATTCAATTGTCCCGCCCTTAGGCGTCCGGCTTCCTTCAAATCCAAATTGCACTTTTTAAGTGCCCACATAGCCTTATGCTCAATCTCCAACGGGAGATGGCACACTTTTCCATAAACCAACCGTAAGGAGTGGTACCAATTAGCATTTTGTAGGCGGTTCGAAACGCCCACAAAGCTTTATCGAGCTTATTCGCCCACTCCTTCGGATTTGACCCCACTGTTTTCTCAAAAATTCCTTTAAGAGCTCGATTGGTATTCTCAACTTGTCCGCTCGTTTGGGGATGGTATGAAGTAGAAACTTTATGGAGAACTCCATATCGCTTCAATACCTTCTCCATTTGGGCGTTACAAAAATGAGTGCCCCTATCGCTAATCAAAGCTTTAGGAGTTCCAAATCGAGACAATAAATGCTGAAGGAACAAAATCACAACTCGTGCATCGTTTGTAGCCAAAGATTGCGCTTCGTCCCATTTAGACACGTAGTCAATGGCAACGAGTATGTAACTATAATTCTGAGATTTCAGAAATGACCCCATAAAGTCAATCCCCCAAATGTCGAATACTTCGCAAACTTGGATGCTTTGTTGAGGCATCTCGTCTCGTTTGGTGACTTTACCGGCCCTTTGACAAGAATCGCACGATTTGAAAATTCGGTGGGCATCCTTGAAAATTGTCGGCCAAAAGAAGTCTGCATCATAGACTTTACGCCCCGTGATTTGGGGTCCAAAATGCCCACCGGTAGGACCACTATGGCACTCGGTCAAAATAAGCATACACTCTTCACCGGAAACACACTGGCGGATAACCCCATCGGGACAACAACGAAAAAGATAGGGAGCCTCCCAGAAATAGTACTTAAGGTCACTGAAGAATTTCTTCCTCTTTTGATGTGACCACCCTTTTTCCAAGAATCCCCCAACGAGATAATTAGCAATGTCCACGTACCATGGCTCGTCCACCTTGTCCATCGCCATGAGATATTCATCGGAAAAATCATCATGGATACTCGATTCGTGAAGGACTTAGAGATTTGGATTCTCGAGTCTAGACAAGTGGTCAGCCGCTAGATTTTCAGCACCCTTCTTATCCTGGATCTCGATATCGAATTCTTGCAAAAGCAAGATCCATCTAAGCAGTCGAGGTTTTGCATCCGGTTTCGAAAATAGGTACTTAAGAGCAGAATGGTCCGTAAAAACAATAGTCTTAGACAAGACTAAGTAGGACCAGAACTTATCAAACGAAAAGACCACCGCAAGGAGCTCCTTTTAGTGGTAGTATAATTCAATTGCGCTCCTTGCAAGGTCTTGCTTGCATAGTAAATGGGTCGGAAATGTTTCTCGACCCTTTGACCCAGAACAGAGCCAACAGCAAAATCAGAAGCATCGCACATAAGCTCGAATGGAAGGGACCAATTCGGAGCAATTATGATGGGTGCATTGATCAGTTTCTCCTTAAGAAGATCGAATGCCTTTAGGCACTCTTCGGAGAAATTCCACGGTGTGTCCTTTTCGAGGAGTTTGTTCATCGGGTTAGCAATTTTAGAAAAATCCTTAATGAACCGCCGGTAAAAACCGGCGTGCCCGAGAAAACTCCGCACACCCTTAACACGGTGGGATGTGAAAGGTTCTTAATAGTCGTTACCTTCGCGGGATCCACCTCAATACCGTCCTTAGAAATCTTGTGCCCGAGAACTATGCCCCCTTGAACCATGAAATGGTACTTTTCCCAATTGAGCACAAGATTAGACTTTTCACACCTTTCCAACATCCGTTCTAAATTAAGAAGGCATGAATCGAAAGTGTCACCGAAGACCGAAAAGTCATCCATGAACACCTCCATGCAATCCTCTATCATATCATGGAATATGGCCATCATGCACCTTTGAAAAGTGGCCGGAGCATTGCAAAGGCCAAAGGGCATGTGTCGGTATGAGAAAGCGCCATACGGGCACGTGTAAGTAGTTTTCTCCTGGTCCTCGGGCGAGATAGGAATTTAGAAATAGCCCGAAAATCCATAGAGAAAACAATAAAAGCTGTTTCCCTCTAACCTCTCTAGCATTTGATCCATGAAAGGTAACGGAAAGTGGTCTTTGCGTGTGGCGTCATTCAACTTACGATAGTCAATACAAACATCCCACCCCGTGACAGTCCGAGTGGAAATTAACTCATTTTTATCGTTGGTGGTAATGGTCATACCACCTTTCTTAGGTACACAGTGTACCGGGCTAATCCAAGGTCTGTCAGAGATCGGGTAAATCAGACCTGCATCGAGGAGCTTAATGATCTCTTTCTTCACGATATCTTGCATGTGCGGGTTCAACTTCCTTTGTCGTTGCACCACAGGTTTGGAGTTATCCTCCATTAAGATTTTATGGGTGCAATAGGAGGGACTAATACCCTTAATGTCGTGAATTTTCCACGCAATGGCCGGTTTATGAGCCTGCAGCATGGTTACAAGCTCAGTTTTCTGACCTGTAGTAAGAGAAGAAGAAATAATTACCGGGAGCTTAGATTCCTCCTGCAAATAAGCGTATTTCAAATGTTCTCGAAGTGGCTTCAATTCTAACTCGGGAGGTTCTTCAATTGAAGACTTGCTCCGGTAATCCGCATCAAGTTCGAGTTCTTTGAACTCCTCCTCAGTCGGCTCATAGCCTTTTTCCATTAAGGTGGTCAAAATATCCACCTCCTCAACCTGCAACTCTTCATCAATTTCAACCAGTGAACATTCTCCTGAACCCTGTAACTCTGGGAATTCCTGTAAAAACTCAAACTGGACATTCACAGTGTTAAGAAAATAACATGTATCATCAGTGTAGGCAGGGTATTTTAAAGCATGGTCGATTGAGAAAGTTGCATGAAAATCATCTATCCTAAGGGTCAACTGTTGGCCATAAACATCAATGATACATCTAGCCGTATTTAAAAATGGCCGACCCAAAATCAGTGGAATCCTCTCATCCACTTCCATATCCAACACCACAAAATCGGCCGGGAAAACCAACGACCCGATCTTAACTAGCATATTCTCAATAATTCCACGAGAGAATTTAATGGAGCGGTCAGCTAGCTGAATAGCCATACGTGTGGGTTTCAACTCCCCGGGGTCTAGCTTTAAGTAAATAGAATAGGGCATTAAATTTATGCTAGCCCCCAAATCTGCCAACGCCCTCATACAATCCAAATTACCCAGTAAACATGGGATGGCGAAACTCCCAGGATCCTCAAGCTTCTAGGGAAGCTTGTTTGCAACTACCGCTGAGCATGCGGCATTCAACCTGACTGAAGACACGTTCTCCAGCTTCTTCCTGTTAGTTAGCAAGTCCTTAAGAAACCTTGCATACTTGGGCATACCTGCAATCACATCAATAAAAGGCAAATTTATGTTAACTTTTTTAATCAAGTCCATGAACTTGGACTTTTCTGCCTCCAGCTTCTCCAATCTCTGCTTCCTTGGGAATGGGAGCGGTGGTTGATACTCTTTAACTACCGGTTTTGCAGCAACAGTTTCCGGTACCCTCACAACTTTCTCAATCACCTGTTCCGACTCCTTTTCCCCCTCCGGTTCACTAACAACAACCGGCTCACTATCCTTAACCAACGGCACTCGCAAATCATACTCATCTGGCTTCCGCGGTGAATCATATGCTAAACCACTTCGGGTGGTGATAGCATTAACGTGCCCATTCTTCGGGTTATTATCTGTCTTACTCGGTAACTCCCCCGGTTTCCTCTCATTACTCTGATTAGCAAGTTGACCAATTTGTTTCTCCAAATTCTGAATAGCCGCTTGTTGATTTCGAAACATTTGATCATTCTTCTCATTATTCTGAGTAACAGTAGTAACAAGCTGAGTTTGAGACATCACAAGCTTTTCGATCATAGCTTCAAGGTTGGACTTTTTCTCTTCGGCTTGGGGTTTCTGAAAATACCCGGCAGCTTGCTATTGATATCCTCCACTAGAACCTGGCTGGAACCTCGAACCTTGATTACCTTGAGGATTATAGGGATTGTTAAAATTCCTATTAAACTGCGCACGTCCCTGAAACTGATTGTTATTCTGTTGACTAATATAAGCGATCTCTTCTTTCGGGTTCATAGTCAAACCTGCATCACAATCTTTGCCTAAATGTAATCCCCCACAATACTCACAACCAACCTTAATACCATGCATGTCCTTCTCCAACTTCTCCAAGTGTCTACCAAATTTGTCTAACTTAGCATTAATAGACCCATAATCATCAAACGCACCAGTGGTTTTGGTTCACTTAACTGATGCTAAACGAGTTAACTCATGATCTTGATGTCATTCGTGAGTGTAAGCAGCTTGCTTTTCAATAATCTCTAATGCCTGTTCTTCGATTTTATCCATTAAAGTTCCACCTGCTGCTTGATCAATACTCTGACGAGTTGGGATGTCACACCCCTTATAGAAAATCTGGACCTTTTATAAATCATTCAACCCGTGTTGCGGACACGAGCGTAACAAATTAGAATAACGGTCCCAAGCATCAAACAACGTCTCACTGCTATTTTGTCTGAATTGAGAAATATCTGCTTGAAGTCTAGCAGCTCGAGACGCAAGGAAAAACTTTGATAAGAACTTATCTACCAACGTATCCCAAGAGGAAATCGCTCCCTCTGGCTGCTTATCTAACCATCTCTTAGCTTCTCCTTTTAGAGTCCAGGGAAAAAGCCTTGTCTTGATCGAAGTATCGGCAACCTCATGCAGTTTGAACAAGTTGCAAACATCATTGAAAATACGAAGATTCTCGTTAGCATCCTCACTATCCTTGCCATAAAATTGGCAGTCAGAAGAAATCAAACTCAGGATCGGCCCTGTAATTTGAAAAGGCTGAGTGATGTTCGGTTGAGTAATCGAATTGCCTTGGCCCCCTCGTGTGGCCTTCAACTTTTCTGCCATAGTCTGAGGACGATTCGGTTGATCAGCTTGGTCAGCCATATCTTCAGCCTCGAAAAAATCTAATGAAACGTAAGATTCTTCTTCTTCTCTGATTTCAGGTGGTGTATCGGGTACCACAGTCTCAGAACTACTACCCAAATTAATTATATTAGCACTTGAAGAAAAAGATGAATCCACTGTAGACTGTTGCTCTTGACTTAACGCTCTGAATAACTCTCTTTCGGGTTCTGCAAATAGTTGAAGAATCGGAGAATTAGAAGAACACGTATGTGGCATGCGCAACCTGTTATCTACGAAATCACAACTAACAACTGATTAAACACACCGATTCAACTGAGAATATACGAAAAGAAATAATAAACTATAACTAAACTAAACTAAGAACAATTAGATAACAATCTTAATTTTCGACACAACTGACCCCGGCAGCGGTGCTAAAAACTTGATGTGTGAAATCTAGTATATAATTTATCTTAGAAAATGCCGGTTTAAAGATTACTACACACTAACGGGCAGTGTACCCGATCGAGCAATAGTATAAAGTTGGTAATTCCGAAATCGTTCCAAGGACAGTTTTAAACGTGAGAATTAAGATTGCAACTAATAAAATAAACTAAGTTAATCTATGAAAATCGAAAGTACGAGATAGTTTGGTTTGTGGCTATTTAACGATTAGCCAAATCAAAGATTGATTAAAAGTAAAAGACAGTATTTTTATGTTTTTAAGTTTATAGAAAGTAAATGCAGACTCAACGAAAAGTAAAGATATTTGAATTCAATAGATAAAAGAATGTTCGCCTAGATTTCCTATTCGCAGTGTCGGATGATTTATTATTAAGCTCTAGTTCAATTTATCAATACATGCAACTACAGAGTCGGTTTACCCAGAGTTCTCTTTTAGCAAACACGTCAAACTTGGATTTATTGGCTTAGGGTTCCCTTTCACCAAAGACCTCTTTCATTTGTGACTTAGTAATTAACTAATTACAAGATTAGGATTCAATTGGTTACGCATTCGATCCACACAATTCACCCTTATTTTGTTTAATCTATGTTACCCGGTTTATCCCATTGGTCCAGTAAGCACCCAATTGGTTAAGACAAATCAATTGAAAACTAGTGTACTAAATTGAAACAGGGTTCCCTTTGTTCAAACAAGATCACTAATCAACCTAGTAACAATAATCAACACCCACAAGAATGTTTCTTAATCAAAACTCATAATTATCAATCATTAATAAAAATCAAACATTAAAGTATCATCCAAACACATACGAATATTCAGTCTAGACAAACATTAAAAAGCTTAGCCAATAATCATGACTAAAACCAAAATCACCAATAAACAATTAAGAGTATTTATAATGATGATAAGAATTAAACCTAATGAAAATTGTGTTCTTCAATGATGAACTGATCGAGACGCGTTTTCGGAATGATTGATGTGTTAGAATGATCTTGGGGTTCCCCAAAAATCACCCTTTTTCGTCAAAAAGCTGCTGGAATTCGTCTGGATGCAAAAGTGATAAGTTAGGGTATTTTTCGGGCCTTAAATACCTGCCAAATATATCTGAACCGACAGACCTCCGCGCCGCGAACCAATTTGTCGCGCCGCGACAATTAACTTGAACTCGAACCTTCATAAATCTTCTCCTGAAATTGAAACTAGGCCAACGTCGCGCCGCGTACCCATTTGTCGCGCCGCGGCCTGTAACTGATTCTGGACCCTTCTTTAAACCCCTTTCTGATATCAAAATATTTAGATTACCGCGCCGCGGCCAAGGTCTCCTCGCCGCGGCCTTCAACGTGTGCTGATTCTATCCTTCCCTTGCACTTTTACAACACTAATAATAACTTAGAACCAAAATACCCGATATGTACTTAACGTTTCCAACCCCGGAGCACCAATAATAATAATCGATTAACAAATGCCTCAAAAGCTCCATAAAACGCCACTCCTCAACAATAAACTCTTCAAACTCGGAAGTTCCCAATATCATCATTATAACTGCCAAATCGTATCTGAACGGACTAAAATGTGATCGATATCGCTAAGGAAAACGTGTATAAAATATGCGATATCAGCAGCAGATTGGGATCACTGATGGGGGACTAAATCACCCATGCGATCATCTATGCAATTGCGTAACCCTCCCCCAACTATTGCCCTAGAGGAAAACCGGACCAGTCCGAGACCATGACCGGTAAAACCCCAATCCCCACTGCCCCGTAACGCAATGTGCGAAAGGCGACCTTGAGTGGATTTCAAGATAAGGGGATAACCGTGTGTGCAATGTTTTAGACATCGGGGTTCGAACTCATGGCCTCTAAAAAAGAGTGTAAGCCCACTACGACTTGAGCTAAAACACAACATTTCTCGGATACTTGAATTATCCATTATACGATTAACTAATCACATATAACTATTATTGTCAATTTTTAGATCATCATTTTTTCGCTATTACTCCAATTTTGTGAGTGGTCCATATGACCAGTACTCGTGGTGCACATGTATAAAATCAAGAGTTAGAAGCCAAAAGTCAAAAAGTTATCATAAGAGATGAAGAAATTCCAAAATTGAAGCTCCATTCGCCGATTGAGTCATTCCAACTGCCGGCTGACGACAGTCAAACCCTAGACAAACAAAGGTCAACACGGATAAAAACTGTAACTAGAATTTTCCTCCAATCGCCAGCCCAGGATCATCAGACGCTGGCTAAATACAAGGAAACTGCCGGAGTTTCAATGCTTTAATGAAGATCCTGGTTATCTCGACTTTAGTCGTCAGCCCAAGATCATCTATCTTCGGCTAGCGTTGTGCATTAAATCATTCAAATCTAAATAGATAGCTAGAGCCAATGACGTATCAAGATCAGTCGCCAGTTAACCAAATACTAAAGACCTCGACCGCCGACTGGAAACACTATGCTGCCAACTGGGAAATGGTTATAAATAGAGATGCTCTGGTTTCATTTCAGTGTGCACATTTTAATGTATCCCTTTAGAATTACTCCACACTCTTTGGTTCTGTATTTCTGTTTACATTACAAAGTTAGTGTCAAGTTAAAATTTAAGTTGGTTAATTTCAATTGCATATCCTGTTCCAATCATTGTATCCGTGATTTTAAGCTTTAATAAAGTGTTATTTCATCTTCGAGGTTCATTGTATTCATCTTCTCCAAACGTATAATCCTGATATCGCCCAATAAGTCAGTTGTGTTTATCGTGGAATGAGGTCGACAGAACGAGTCCCAAAGGATTCGAAAGGGTTTAAATTTTAATAGCGGGGCGTAAATCAATTTCTTCTCTCTTTTTGGGTCAAAAGAGTCAGTATGACATATGGTTGTGTTTTCGACTAAGTTAAACGAGTTGAAATTTTGAACGTTAGTTTCCTTTGAGAAACTTGACTGGAAAAAAAGATAGTGGATTGATTTTAACTCAAATCTTAAGTGTGGAAAAATAAAGGATGGAGAGATATTCGGAAAATGTGGATCACAAAAATGTTAACTATGATACATGCTTAGGTTATGGCTCTAACTTCTTTCGTATGAGTTCATTTTACAAGCCTACCATTCTGTGATCCTAGGGGAGTCTAAAGGCAAAGGAAGATTTGTCAATAGGGTTGCACAATCGAAGTGACATACCTCGAAGGTTATCCTATGCATAGCCACAAATTTAGGTCGACAGTTATCTTCTACTCCTAAATCTTGTTGCCATACCCAATTTCCTAGTCGAATAACAACATGCCATGCTGATTGATCATAATCACAAACACGAGAATCTTGTCGGCTTAAGTTGATATAACATTGCGAGGCTTACTAAATTTTCATTATCCTATGGGGAATCGGATTATCCTAACTATTATACATGCATTACAGTTTTAAGGTGAAGTTAGATACTGATAAAACTCATTACACACATAATATAGCGGTAGATTTATTCCTAAGGCAACAATCAGACAAGAACATGCAATATGGCAGATCTTACGCTTGAATGCAGATAAATAAGTAGTAAATGTCTTGAAATGTCATTCAGAAAAATTTACCAGGTAGTCTAGGCCTTTCTCGTCTAAATTCCTAGGTTCCGTGTCTCGAAAGCGCAAAAGTTGCCTCTCGGGAACACCAGCCATGCCGAGTTCATTGATGCTTCAAACATAGATTAACTGAGTGTCACGGGTCTTATTAAGTAGCCGAGTTTATTGATGCTTCAAACATATATTATTTGAGTGGCATGGGTCTAATGAAGTAGTTAAGTTCATATTAATGGTAAGGTCTCAACCACAACCTGTAACATCCCGTTTTTCCCGTGCATATTTAAAGGTACAAACTTAATTATTAGCACGATTATAACTTGTTCGTTTATGTGATTAAATGAGCCAAAGTGTTAGTTTATGAGTTAGTGCATGTATGTGTGTGTATATATATATATGTATATATATATATTTGAGAATGCGTGCGTGAGCGTGTATATGTATGTGTCGCGATGGAGTTGAGTCGTGCGAGACTTAAGGTTGAAGATTAGGCATGCATAGGAAGAGCGAATGAGGTGTACTAGTTGTTTGAACCATCGTTTTGTGTTAAATTGTCGAAGTGACCAGGCCTAGGCAAACGCCGCGCCGCGACGGGCGGGACCGCGCCGCGACAAACAAAGCAAACCTGGATCAGAATGTGGGTTAAGAAGGGTCGAATTTCCCTTTATGTGTCGCGCCGCGACTAATTGAGCCGCGCCGCGGCAGTCCTGCTGGACAGAATCCGGACTTAGCTCTTTTTAAGGGATTTTAAGGGGCGAAATGGTAAATTGACATGTGGATCTGATGGGAGCATTAAATCTCCACCACATATCCATTTAATTCATTTTCCTTTTATCTTTTCTTTCCAATTTCTCTCCCAAAACACAAAACCCACTTAGTTTAATCTTGAGATTTGAAGGTGAAGATTTGTGAATCAAACCTAGGAGCAAGAATTAAAGTTGTTCTCCTTGTTGTTAGCTACAAGAGGATAGTCTTGGTAAGTTCTAACTTTATGTTTTAAGTTTTAATTGGTTAATGGCTAGGGTTTTGGTTACTAGAGATTTGTATGACCCATTTGAGGGTAAAATGGGTGAATTTGGGTTGTGTTGTTGTAATGAAACCCTAATAGCCACAATCTAGGGTTTTGGCATTATGATTTGAGGTTGTAAGTGTCAAATGGTGTTGTTAGTCACTAATGCACTTTAAGATTTAATGAAAGAAGTGTTAATGGGTAAGTTTGACTTGATTGTGAGTCTAAGTAATATAAAATGGGTCAAAATGTATTAGTTGGCCTAATTAGATGAAATGGGTATGGATTACCCTAAGTTTTGTGTTAATTGAAGTTAGTAGACTGACAGACCACTTCGGCGCGCCGCGCGGCCTTCCTGGCGCGTCGCGCCAGTTGCTGGACAAATAATTTGTCTGCCCTAATATTGCAGCATAAACGCTCAAGGTTTTAAATGAGCTCAAAACAATCGCTACAAAAAGACAAATTTTAAAATTTTGTCGAAGGACGGACTACATTTAATGCAAATTAGGTCATGAAATGCTCAAGTGGGAGTATTGTGGTTAATCCCACTAGTTGTAAAATTGAATGTGCACTTAATGATTTAGGTACATTGCGTTGAAGCTCGGAAGTGCTAAATCATCATCCTTGTGACAAGTTGAGTGGAGTAATTATACGTATGTGTATATAGCGTATTTATTTGTGAATATTATGGTATGAACCACCGAGCCGGTAGTGCCATAACATGTGTGGGTTAGGATGTGAACCACGAGCCGGTAGCATCGAGTGTGAACCACGAGCCGGTAGCACTATAAACTAAGATGTGAACCACGAGCCGGTAGCATCGAGTGTGAACCACGAGCCGGTAGCACTATAAACGAGTATGACTCAAAAGCGTATGGTGTGAACCACGAGCCGGTAGTACCATAGCGATATTGGTTAACCATATTGAGATTGTTGTTTTGTTTAGCATATTATATATATATATATATACTGAGTTGAGTATATGCTAATGAAGTGGTGTGATAATGTATGACTTGTTAGTGTTACGGGTATGTTGACATGCTATTTGAGTTACAAGTTCGTATGAGGTATTTGGTGTTGTGATTGCAAATGGATAGGTTATATATATGCATGTATAATTGTTGCACTCACTAAGCATTGCTTACCCTCTCGTTGTTTATCATTTTATAGGTTCCAGCTTGGACAAGGGTAAGGGCACACGGTTGGATTAGTTGTCTCCCGTTTATGTTGACAGGGGGTGCTTTTGGCATAGCTTTTGAAGTTGGCCTAACGTTTTGGGTAGTTTAGCCCCAAACCATGCTCGAGTGTCGTTTGGATTATAAACTATCATTGTAGTGGGTCAAACTTGTATTAAACTTAACTAATGGCCTTCGTAACTTTTTGTAAACATTTAAATTGTTGTACGTTTAAATGGAAATTGTGGAATGGTTTGCATATTTAATTGGCACGTAAATGTGTATTATAAAAAAATAAAATTATCGTATGGAATACGGGTTGGGTTGTTTCAAGTGGTATCATAGCATGGTCTATGGGATTTAGGCAACTTGAGATAGGTGCCTAGACTTAGACTTTATTGTGTGAGCACTTTATGCGGGACTAATAGGACTTTGGGTCTAATCGGGAATTGTTAGTGCTTTGGTTTATGTGAACTAACCTTGTGCTAATTGTTTTGTGTTGTGTTTAGCAATCATCAAGCAAGACGGACGTGGTACTAGCAAGTTAATGCGACATACTCGCGTAACAACGATTAGCTACCATTGTTACGGGTGCAAATCGTGTCAAACGAGTAATGTACGACGATTGTTGAGCAAGATGGAGTAGTGTGGTGCGCATGTATATACTTACGTGTTATGCCTTTTCGTTCATGATTTAACCTTTTCCATTTTATAGAATGAAGACGAGAAACAGACACGATAATGATATCGGCGGTACAAGCGAGGACACCGATTTCGCGGCCAAAGTTGAGGCCATCTTGAAGAACTACAAGGAGGACTTCTTTGTTAGCGTGAGAAAGGTTTTCAAGGAATCGGTTGACGAGCAAATAACCGATTTAATTAATGAACGAATGAAGGCCACCGTCGATGAGGCTCTTGACGCTAGAAACATTTATCCTCGTGGTGAAGGAGTTGAAGGAAGGCGGGACTTCCACTACAAAAATTTCAAGGATACTCAACCTCCGATGTTTAATGGGGTGAGGGATCCATTGAAAAGCACTTGTTGGATTTCCGATATCGAGGGGGCGTTCCGTACCGCGGAGTGTCCTCCCGAGAAGAAGACGAGGTATGGGTCTAGCATATTACGTGAAGAAGGCAAGTTGTGGTGGGACGATAAAATCAATTTATATGGTGAAGAGCAATGCATGAGCTTGACATGGGAGGAGTTTAAGAAGGAATTCTTCCAAGAATACCGAACTTCTTCCGACCTTGATAGAATCCGGGACGAGTTGCATCATTTGCAACAAGGTTCAATGGACTTGGTTACTCTCAAGTCTACCTTTTTAGTAAAGACTCGTTTTTGCCCGGAATATGTTGGTGACGATTGTAGTGACCCGAACTTTTCCATGTTTATTTATATTAAATGAAATTGATATTTACATGATTAAGTATTTCCAACATGTTAAGCAATCAAACTTGTTAAGACTTGATTAATTAAAATATGTTTTATATGGACAATTGACCACCCAAGTTGACCGGTGATTCACGAACGTTAAAACTTGTAAAAACTATATGATGACATATATGGATATATATATATATATATATATATATATATATATATATATATATATATATATATATATATATAATTAACATGATATTATGATAAGTATGTATCTCATTAGGTATTTTAACAATGAGTTATATACATAAAATTGAGTTTATTGAATTAAGAAACTCGAAACGATATATATAACGATTATCGTTGTAACGACATTTAAATGTATATATATCATATTAAGATATAGTAATATATCATAATATCATGATAATATAATAATTTAACATCTCATTAGATATAATAAACATTGGGTTAACAACATTTAACAAGATCGTTAACTTAAAGGTTTCAAATCAACATTTACATGTAACGACTAACGATGACTTAACGACTCAGTTAAAATGTATATACATGTAGTGTTTTAATATGTATTCATACACTTTTGAAAGACTTCAAGACACTTATCAAAATACTTCCACTTAACAAAAATTCTTACAATTACATCCTCGTTCAGTTTCATCAACAATTCTACTCGTATGCACCTGTATTCGTACTCGTACACTACACAGCTTTTAGATGTATGTAATATTGGTATATACACTCCAATGATCAGCTCTTAGCAGCCCATGTGAGTCACCTAACACATGTGGGAACCATCATTTGGCAACTAGCATGAAATATCTCATAAAATTACAAAAAATATGAGTAATCATTCATGACTTATTTACATGAAAACAAAATTACACATCCTTTATATCTAATCCATATACCAACGACCAAAAACACCTACAAACACTTTCATTCTTCAATTTTCTTCATCTAAGTGATCTCTCTCAAGTTCTATCTTCAAGTTCTAAGTGTTCTTCATAAATTCTATAAGTTCTAGTTTCATAAAATCAAGAATACTTCCAAGTTTGCTAGCTTACTTCCAATCTTGTAAAGTGATCATCCAACTTCAAGAAATCTTTCTTATTTAAAGAAAGATATCTTTCTAATATAAGGTAATACTCATATTCAAACTTTGATTCAATTTCTATAACTATAACAATCTTATTTCGAGTGAAAATCTTACTTGAACTTGTTTTCGTGTCATGATTCTGCTTCAAGAACTTTCAAGCCATCCAAGGATCCTTTGAAGCTAGACCCATTTTTCTCATTTCCATTAGTTTTATCCAGAAAACTTGAGGTAGTAATGATGTTCATAACATCATTTGATTCATACATATAAAGCTATCTTATTCGAAGGTTTAAACTTGAAATCACTAGAACATAGTTTAGTTAATTCTAAACTTGTTCGCAAACAAAAGTTAATCCTTCTAACTTGACTTTTAAAATCAACTAAACACATGTTATATATCTATATGATATGCTAACTTAATGATTTAAAATCTGGAAACACGATGAACACCATAAAATCGGATATACGTCGTCGTAGTGAAACCGGGGGCTGTTTTGGTTTGGATAATTAAAAACCATGATAAACTTTGATTTAAAAGTTGTTCTTATGGGAAAATGATTTTTCATATGAACATGAAACTATATCCAAAAATCAAGGTTAAACTCAAAGTGAAAGTATGTTTTCTAAAATGGTCATCTAGACGTCGTTCTTTCGACTGAAATGACTACCTCTACAAAAACGACTTGTAACTTATATTTCTGACTATAAACCTATACTTTTTCTGTTTAGATTCATAAAATAGATTTCAATATGAAATCATAGCAAATTGATTCACTCAAAACGGATTTAAAATGAAGAAGTTATGGGTAAAACAAGATTGGATATTTTTGATCTTTTTAGCTACGGGAAATGTTTAACAAATCTATACAAATCATATCCTAGCTAACTTATATTGTATTATACATGTATTCTAATATATTATGTAATCTTGGGATACCATAGACACGTATGCAAATGTTTTGACATATCATATCGACCCATCTATATATATTATTTGGAACAACCATAGACACTCTATATTCAGTAATGTCGGAGTTAGCTATACAGGGTTGAGGTTGATTCCAAAAATATATATAGTTTGAGTTGTGATCTAGCCTGAGACGTGTATACACTGGGTCGTGGATTGATTCAAGATAATATATATATCGATTTATTTCTGTACATCTAATTGTGGACAACTAGTTGTAGGTTACTAACGAGGACAGCTGACTTAATAAACTTAAAACATTAAAACGTATTAAAAATGTTATAAATATATTTTGAATATACTTTGATATATATGTACATATTTGTATAGGTTCGTGAATCGATCCGTGGCCAAGTCTTATTTCCGAGGAAGGAAATATCTGTGAAAGTGAGTTATAGTCCCACTTTTAAAATCTAATATTTTTGGGATGAGAATACATGCAGGTTTTATAAATGATTTACAAAATAGACACAAGTACGTGAAACTACATTCTATGGTTGAATTATCGAAATCGAATATGCCCCTTTTTATTAAGTCTGGTAATCTAAGAATTAGGGAACAAACACCCTAATTGACGCGAATCCTAAAGATAGATCTATTGGGCCTAACAAACCCCATCCAAAGTACCGGATGCTTTAGTACTTCGAAATTTATATCATATCTGAAGGGTGTCCCGGAATGATGGGGATATTCTTATATATGCATCTTGTTAATGTCGATTACCAGGTGTTCACCATATAAATGATTTTTTATCTCTATGTATGGGATGTGTATTGAAATATGAAATCTTGTGGTCTATTGTTACGATTTGATATATATAGGTTAAACCTATAACTCACCAACATTTTTTTGACGTTTAAAGCATGTTTATTCTCAGGTGAATACTAAGAGCTTCCGCTTTGCATACTAAAATAAGGACAAGATTTGGAGTCCATGTTTGTATGATATTGTGTAAAAACTGCATTCAAGAAACATATGTCGATGTAATATATTTCTATTGTAAACCATTATGTAATGGTCATGTGTAAACAGTATATTTTAGATTATCATTATTTGATAATCTACGTAATGCTTTTAAAACCTTTATTGATAAAATAAAGGTTATGGTTATTTTAAAAATGAATGCAGTCTTTGAAAAACGTCTCATATAGAGGTCAAAACCTCGCAACGAAATCAATTATTATGGAACGTTTATAATCAATATGAACGGGACATTTCAGTTGGTATCCGAGCGTTGGTCTTAGAGAACCAGAATATTTGCATTAGTGTGTCTTATAGAGTTTGTTAGGATTCATTAGTGAGTCTGGACTTCGACCGTGTTTTCTTTAAAAATGATTGCTTAACATTTTTGTTGGAAACTATATATTATTAACATGTAAATATTATGCGATATATTAATATCTTAACGTGTTTGATATTATGTGATAGATGTCTACCTCTAGTACAAATCCCATTGATTCACCTAATAATAATGAAGAGTCGAATATATTTTGGGAAGATTCACAAATTCCCGAAGAGGAACCGGAAGAGGACGAACCGGAAGAGGAGGAACCAGAAGAAGAGAAACCAGAAGAGGATGAATCAGAAGAGGAGGAACCAGAAGAAGAAGAGGTTCCGGAGGAAGAAATATTGATACCTATAGTAAATCGATTAAATAAAAGAAAATCCTCAACCAACGGACCAAAGTTAATAATGGTCAATGGTGTTTCCGCTAAGGAAGCAAAATATTGGGAAAATTACCAATTTTCTGATGAATCGGATCCTGATGAGGATTCCGATGATGTTATAGAAATTACCCCGACCCAATTTAATGAGGCATAAGAAAATAATAAGGGAAAAGGCATCAAAATATAGAACTCTGATTCCGACCCCGATGAACTTTATATGTACCGTCAACACCCGTATTTTCAATATCGTGACAATAACCCGGGAACCTCTAAACCACCAGGTTTTTCTAAACCAATGTGGAAAACAACGGCTCATATTAGAGGAATATCATATATCCCTAGAAAATTAGGAAAAAGAACCAAGTCCGAAGAAGAAGAAACCAGTGATTCAGATTAGAGGGGTGTGAGCATGTTGTGTAATAAATGTATTTTAGTGTGCTTGTACTTTTATGTTCTATGTAAAAATTACTTGTATTGTTTGTTATTAAGAATCTAATCCTTGTCTATTTTACAGTATAAAAAAAAAATGGACGTTAAGGGTAGACAACCGAATATTTTAGAAGACCTACCAGAGGATATGATTGAGGAAATCTTGTCTAGAGTCGATCAGAATTCATCAGCACATTTAGTTATGGCGAAATTAACGTGTCAAACATTTGAAAGACTTTCCAGAAATGCCTTAGTTTATAAAAGGCTTTCCTTTGATAGGTGGGGTATATCACATTGGGAGACTTTAAGTTACGCCGTGTTTTCTTTAAAACGTTAAATGCGGGGAACCCAAATGCAATTTTACGCTACGGGTTAAGAACATATTTTGACTCTACATATCCCAACATAGGATTTCGTGAATTAGAAAGAGCTTCTAACATGCAACATAAAGAAGCATGTTATGCTTACGGGTTAGTGATGTTCGCTTCTTATCAAAGTGAGAAAAAGAACATCGGATTGCAGCTTTTAAATAAAACTTTCCCACAAGTGACGGATTCAGTAGTTGGGGTGAGAAACAAGGTTTTTAGATTATTATGGGGCTGTTGGACATTACGAAACCCTCGTCCTTTTGACGACATTACAACATGCTGCCTAGCCAATGGTCATAACGGTTATTTTCCACAAGGCCAAGGATGGGAAGTCGTCTTAGTAAAACCAGAATGCATGACTTGTTTCTGGACTTATGAATTATGTGTCTTTATTTCTTTTGCTGAACAACTTGCGTATTAACTAGATTTAACTTCAAAACTATCCTGTATCATAGTGTACTATATTTCATGTTATATGTAATATAGCGAAGTTGTAAGTTTGAAGAATATTTGTATGTGATATATTATTATAATCAGTTTTTCATATGGAATTGTAGTAGTTGAATTGTATATTAGCTACTAAGTATGAACTTAACGGGTAGGTAGTACCCGAATTTAAACTTATAAAATGCTAATATGAAGAAAAAGCTTTTATAAATGAGTTCATATTATGCTACAAGATACTATTGACTACTCTTAATATTCTGTATGATTAACTTGTTTCATTTGACTATTTTGAAGGAAATGGCACCGACTACTCAACACACCTTGAATATGAGCGAAGAGGAATTTCGTGCCTTTCTTGCTTCAAACATAGCCGTAGTACAGGCCGCGCTACATACCAACAATAACTCTGAATCTAGCAATACAGCTAACGGCGCAAGAAATCGTGTAGGATGCTCCTACAAGGAATTCACTGTCTGCAAACCTTCAGAATTTGATGGGACCGAAGGACCAATCGGATTGAAATGGTGGACCGAGAAAGTTGAATCGGTGTTTGCCATAAGTAAGTGTGCTGAAGGAGACAAAGTGAAGTACGCTACGCATACCTTCACAGGTATTGCGTTAACATGGTGGAATACCTATCTAGAGCAAGTGGGACAAGATGCTACTTACGCGCTACCGTGGTCAGCATTCAAGCACTTGATGAACGAGAAGTACCGTCCCAGAACCGAGGTCAATAAGCTCAAGTCAGAACTTAGAGGGTTACGAACACAGGGATTCTATATTGCTTCGTACGAAAGACGATTCACAGAATTGTGCCTATTATGTCCGAGAGCGTTCGAAGATGAGGAAGAGAAGATCGACGCATTTTTGAAAGGGTTACCGGAGAGAATCCAAGAAGATATAAGTTCACACGAGCCTGCCTCCATACAAAAGGCATGTAGAATGGCTCACAAACTAGTGAACCAGATTGAGGGAAGAATTAAAGAACAGGAGGCCGAAGAGGCCAACGTGAAGCTAGTCAAAAGAAAGTGGGAGGAAAACAGTGATAAGAGTCACCAAAACAACAACAACTATCCCAACAATCGCAACATCAATCGTAACTACAACAAACGGCAAAACAACAACAATAACAACTACAACAATCATCCCAACAACAATAACAACCGCAACAACAACAACAATAACAACCGCAACAACAACAACAACAACAACAATCAGAAGCAGCTATGCCAAAGGTGTGAAAAGTATCACTCGGGGTTCTGCACCAAATTTTGCAACAAGTGTAAAAGAAATGGTCATAGCGCGACGAAGTGTGAGGTATACGGACCAGGGGTTAATAGAACGAAAGGAACAAATGGTGTCGGAACGAGTAATGGCGGAGCAAGTAGTGTCGGAGCAAGTTATGCCAATGTAGTTTGTTATAAATGTAGAAAACCGGGCCACATTATTAGAAATTGCCCGAACCAGGAGAACAAGAATGGACAAGGCCAGGGAAGAGTTTTCAATATTAATGCGGCAGAGGCACAGGAAGACCCTAAACTTGTTACGGGTACGTTTCTTATTGACAATAAATTGGCTTACGTTTTATTTTGATTCGGGTGCGGATAGAAGCTATATGAGTAGAGATTTTTGTGCTAAATTAAGTTGTCCATTGACGCCGTTGGATAATAAATTTTTACTCGAATTAGCAAAAGGTAAATTAATTTCAGCAGATTATATATGTCGGAATCGAGAAATTAAACTGGGTAGCAAAATATTTAAGATTGATTTAATACCAGTAGAGTTAGGGAGTTTTGATGTAATAGTTGGCATGGACTGGCTGAAGGAGATGAAAGCAGAGAACGTATGTTACAAAAATGCAATTCGCATTGTACGAGAAGAAGGAGAACCCTTAATGGTGTACGGAGAAAAGGGCAACACGAAGCTACATCTTATTAGTAATTTGAAGGCATAAAAACTAATAATAAAAGGTTACTATGCTGTTCTAGCACACGTCGAGAAAGTACAAACTAAAGAAAAGAGCATCAATGATGTTCCCGTCGCAAAAGAATTTCCGAAAGAATTACCGGGACTACCTCCACATCGATCTGTTGAATTTCAAATAGATCTTGTACCAGGAGCTGCACCAATAGCTCGTGCTCCTTACAGACTCGCACCCAGCGAGATGAAAGAACTGCAAAGCCAACTACAAGAACTATTAGAACGTGGTTTCATTCGCCCAAGCACATCACCATGGGGAGATCCTGTTTTGTTTGTCAAGAAGAAGGATGGTACATTTAGGTTGTGTATTGACTACAGAGAGTTGAATAAACTTACCATCAAAAACCGTTATCCACTGTCGAGAATTGACGACTTATTTGATCAACTACAAGGCTCGTCGGTTTATTCGAAAATCGATTTACGTTCTGGATATCATCAAATGCGAGTAAAGGAGGATGATATTCCAAAAACTGCTTTTAGGACGCATTATGGTCATTACGAGTTTATGGTTATGCCGTTTGGATTGACTAACGCACCAGCTGTGTTCATGGACCTTATGAACCGAGTGTGTGGGCCATATCTTGACAAGTTTGTCATTGTTTTCATCGATGACATACTTATTTACTCAAAGAATGATCAAGAGCATGAAGAACATTTGAGAAAAGTGCTAGAAGTATTGAGGAAAGAAAAACTGTATGCTAAGTTTTCAAAGTGTGCATTTTGGTTAGAAGAAGTTCAATTCCTCGGTCACATAGTGAACAAATAAGGTATCCAGGTGGACCCGGCAAAGATCGAAACCGTTGAAAAGTGGAAAACCCCAAAAACTCCGAAGCATATACGTCAATTTTTAGGATTGGCTGGTTACTACAGAAGATTCATCCAAGATTTCTCCAAAATAGCAAAACCCTTGACTGTACTAACGCATAAAGGGAAGAAATTTGAATAGTAGGATGAACAAGAGAAGGCGCTTCAGTTATTGAAGAAAAAGCTAACTACGGCACCTATATTGTCATTGCCTTAAGGGAATGATGATTTTGTGATTTATTGTGACGCATCAAAGCAAGGTCTCGGTTGTGTATTAATGCAACGAACGAAGGTGATTGCTTATGCGTCTAGACAATTGAAGATTCACGAGCAAAATTATACAACTCACGATTTAGAATTGGGTGCTGTTGTTTTTGCATTAAAGACTTGGAGGCATTATTTATATGGGGTTAAAAGTATTATATATACCGACCACAAAAGTCTCCAACATATATTTAATCAGAAGCAACTGAATATGAGACAACGCAGGTGGATTGAACTGTTGAATGATTATGATTTTGAGATTCGATACCACCCGGGGAAGGCGAATGTGGTAGCTGACGCTTTGAGTAGAAAGGACAGAGAACCTATACGGGTAAAAGCTATGAATATAATTATTCGTACTAACCTTACTACTCAAATAAAGGAGGCGCAACAGGGGGTTGTAAAAGAAGGAAAGTTGAAGAATGAGATACCCAAAGGATCAGAGAAACATCTTAATATTCGGGAAGACAGAACCCGATATAGGGCTGATAGAATTTGAGTACCAAGTTTTGGAAATGTGAGAGAAATGGTACTTAAGGAAGCACATAAAACCAGATATTCAATACATCCCGGAGCGGGAAAGATGTATAAAGATCTCAAGAAACACTTTTGGTGGCCGGGTATGAAAGCCGATATTGCTAAATATGTAGGAGAATGTTTGACGTGTTCTAAGGTCAAAGCTGAACATCAGAAACCATCAGGTCTACTACAACAACCTGAAATCCCGAAATGGAAATGGAAAACATTACCATGAATTTTATTACTAAATTGTCAAGGACTGCAAGTGGTTATGATACTATTTGGGTTATGATACAAGTGGTTAGGATTTCATTACCGTTAGCAGAATTTTCCTACAACAACAGCTGCCATTCAAGCATTGAGATGGCGCCGTTTGAAGCACTTTATGGTAGAAAGTGCAGGTCTCTGATTTGTTGGAGTGAAGTGGGGGATAGACAGATTACGGGTCCGGATATAATACAAGAAACTACCGAGAAGATCATCCAAATTCAACAACGGTTAAAAACCGCCCAAAAAAGAGCTACGCCGACATTAAAAGAAAAGATATAGAATTTGAAATTGGAGAGATGGTCATGATTAAGGTTGCATCTTGGAAAGGCGTTGTTCGATTTGGTAAACGAGGGAAATTAAATTCAAGGTATATTGGACCATTCAAGATTATTGATCGTGTCGGACTAGTAGCTTATCGACTTGAGTTACCTCAACAACTCGCGCCTGTACATAACACTTTCCACGTCTCGAATTTGAAGAAATGTTTTGCTAAAGAAGATCTCACTATTCCGTTAGACGAAATCCAAATCAACGAAAAACTTCAATTCATCGAAGAACCCGTCGAAATAATGGATCGTGAGGTTAAAAGACTTAATCAAAATAAGATACCAATTGTTAAGGTTCGATGGAATGCTCGTAGAGGACCCGAGTTCACCTGGGAACGAGAAGATCAGATGAAGAAGAAGTACCCACACTTATTTCCAGAAGATACGTCAACACCTTCATTCCAAGAAGAAGTAATTTTATCTAGAAAACTTGAGGTAGTAATGATGTTCATAACATCATTCGATTCATACATATAAAGCTATCTTATTCGAAGGTTTAAACTTGTAATCACTAGAACATAGTTTAGTTAATTCTAAACTTGTTCGCAAACAAAAGTTAATCCTTCTAACTTGACTTTTAAAATCAACTAAACACATGTTCTATATATATATGATATGCTAACTTAATGATTTAAAACCTGAAAACATGATGAACACTATAAAATCGGATATACGCTGTCGTAGTGAAACCGGGGGCAATTTTGGTTTGGATAATTAAAAACTATGATAAACTTTGATTTAAAAGTTGTTCTTCTGAGAAAATGATTTTTCATATGAACATGAAACTATATCCAAAAATCAAGGTTAAACTCAAAGTGAAAGTATGTTTTCTAAAATGGTCATCTAGACGTCGTTCTTTCGACTGAAATGACTACCTCTACAAAAATGACTTGTAACTTATATTTCCGACTATAAACCTATACTTTTTCTGTTTATATTCATAAAATAGAGTTCAATATGAAACCATAGCAATTTGATTCACTCAAAACGGATTTAAAATGAAGAAGTTATGGGTAAAACAAGATTGGATATTTTGATCTTTTTAGCTACGGAAAATGTTTAACAAATCTATACAAATCATATCCTAGCTAACTTATATTGTATTATACATGTATTCTAATATATTATGTAATCTTGGGATATCATAGACACGTATGCAAATGTTTTGACATATCATATCGACCCATCTATATATATTATTTGGAACAACCATAGACACTCTATATGCAGTAATGTCGGAGTTAGCTATACAGGGTTGAGGTTGATTCCAAAAATATATATAGTTTGAGTTGTGATCTAGCCTGAGACATGTATACACTGGGTCGTGGATTGATTCAAGATAATATATATCAATTTATTTCTGTACATCTAATTGTGGATAACTAGTTGTAGGTTACTAACGAGGACAGCTGACTTAATAAACTTAAAGCATTAAAACGTATTAAAAATGTTGTAAATATATTTTGAATATACTTTGATATATATGTACATATTTGTATAGGTTCGTGAATCAATCCGTGGCCAAGTCTTATTTCCGAGGAAGGAAATATCTGTGAAAGTGAGTTATAGTCCCACTTTTAAAATCTAATATTTTTGGGATGAGAATACATGCAGGTTTTATAAATGATTTACAAAATAGACACAAGTACGTGAAACTACATTCTATGATTGAATTAACGAAATCGAATATGCCCCTTTTTATTAAGTCTGGTAATCTAAGAATTAGGGAACAGACACCCTAATTGACGCGAATCCTAAAGATAGATCTATTGGGCCTAACAAACCCCATCTAAAGTACCGGATGCTTTAGTACTTCGAAATTTATATCATATCTGAAGGGTGTCCCGGAATGATGGGGATATTCTTATATATGCATCTGGTTAATGTCGATTACCAGGTGTTCACCATATGAATGATTTTTTATCTCTATGTATGGGATGTGTATTGAAATATGAAATCTTGTGGTCTATTGTTACGATTTGATATATATAGGTTAAACCTATAACTCACCAACATTTTTGTTGACGTTTATAGCATGTTTATTCTCAGGTGAATACTAAGAGCTTCCACTGTGCATATTAAAATAAGGACAAGATTTAGAGTCCATGTTTGTATGATATTGTGTAAAAACTGCATTCAAGAAACATATGTCGATGTAATATATTTCTATTGTAAACCATTATGTAATGGTCATGTGTAAACAGTATATTTTAGATTATCATTATTTGATAATCTACGTAATGCTTTTAAAACCTTTATTGATAAAATAAAGGTTATGGTTGTTTTAAAAATGAATGCAGTCTTTGAAAAATGTCTCATATAGAGGTCAAAACCTCGCAACGAAATCAATTAATATGGAACGTTTATAATCAATATGAACGGGACATTTCAACGATCACAAGCTAATGAAAGATTTCTACCGTACCTTGAACGATGAGTTAAAGGGTAAGATTAGTCGGGGTATGGCTAAGTCTTTTGAGGAGTTATTTGAATTGGCTCGGGGTTTTGAGCCGAGGTTCCAAGGAAGAGTGATTTCACTTTTTCAAAGAGAAAGTTTGAAGGTCCGAGTCATTCGAATTTTTCAAATAAAAAGAACAGGAAAGGCTCCAAGAGCGTTTGATGTCAAAGCAGAGGGGTATAAAATACTATTAATTTTTAGCAGGAAATACTATTAAATACGATACAATTTTACACAAGATATTTATTTATTTATAGAATGGATATACTTAAACCTTGCTACAACACTTATAGGCAGTGTACCTAATCGTACAGTAGTGTAGTTTTTAGTAAGTCCGGTTCGTTCCACAGGGAAATCTTTAAACAAAGCTCAACGCTATATTAGTTTACTTTTATAAAAATACAAATATATATATAGGTAATATTATTATTATAAAGGGGGGTTTTTACCGTTTAATGACCGGTTTGTCGATTTTAAAACTTTAGTCGCAGTTAAAACCTAATGTAAAATATAAAATAAATACAAGACTTAAATTAAAGCGTAAAGTAAATAACGATAATGAAATTGCGAATAAAAATGCGATAAAATAAAATTGCGATAATTAAAAGGTACGATAATTAAAAGTGCGATAAAATGAAATAACAATAAATAAAAGTGCGATAATTAGAAGTGCAATTAAATATAAAATAAAGGAAATTAAATATGAAATAAAAGAATTATGCTTATTTAAACTTCCGTAATCATGATGTTTGACGTGTTGATTTTAGTTTTATGCCCATGGATTAATTGTCCTTTGTCCTGGATTATTCAATATGTCCGTCTGGTTTTTGTCCATAACAGTCCATCAGTCATAAATATAAATTGCAAGTGTCCTTGTCAAATTATTATTATACCCGAAGATAAATATTCCAACTAATTGGGGATTCGAATTGTAACAAGGTTTTAATACTTTGTTTAATGAATACACCAGGTTATCGACTGCGTGTAAACCAAGGTTTTACTACTTTGTTAACAATTACACCAATTACCCTTGAATGTAATTTCACCCCTGTTTTAATTATTCTAGTGGCTATTAATCCATTCCCGTGTCCGGTTAAATGAACGATTATTCGTACATATAAATACCCAGCCCATCGTGTCCGATCGAGTGTATATGGTAATTTATAGGGACGCCCAATTGTAAATCTTTATATTAACATTAACAAACTTTCATTTAGTTAAACAAATATAAAGCCCATTAATAGCCCATAGCCTAGTTTCCACAAGTGTCGTTCTTTTATCCAAACCCCAATTATGGTACAAAGCCCAATTACCCAATTTTAGTAATTAGCCCAACATCATGATTACTTCGTTTTAAACAAGCATAATAATAACTTAGCTACGAGACATTAATATAAAAAGGTTGAACATAACTTACAATGATTAAAAATAGCGTAGCGTTACACGGACAGAATTTCGACTTACACCCTTACAACATTCGCTAACATACCCTTATTATTAGAATTATAATTAAAATTAAAATATAAATTATAAATATAAATAATTTACGTTGAAGAGGAAGAGAAAAAGGGTGATAAAAACTCGTCAGAAAACTGGCTATTTATAGGACCTGACCAGCAATCTTACACCATGCGACTCGCATGGTTTTGTGCTTCTGGCCATGCGAGTCGCATGGCCACCCTGGATTCAGCCAACTACTTTTGTTTTCTTCTTGCCGACGTAATATAATAATAATAATATATATAATATATAATTATATATAATTATATATATATTATATTATATTCTTGTGCATAGTAGACTAGATATTTTTGGTCCGTTGCGTCGGGCGTTTCTTCTTGGCTCAGGTCCCGGTTCCGGATTTTCGGACGTCCTCGCGTATTATTTTATATCGTGTACTTTGCGTCTTGTAACTTGTACTCTTGTCATTTTGAGACGTTCCTCATCAATATTTTGAACCTTTTTGATTGTATCTTGTACTTTTTAGCTCTTTGGACCTTTTTGTCTTCAATTTGTCGAATCTGCCTTTTGTCTTCACCTTTTATTATTTAAACGAATATCACTTGTAAATAGAACAATTGCAACTAAAAGCTTGTCTTTCTTGAGGAATAATGCTATGAAATATATGTTCGTTTTTAGCATTATCAAATATTCCCACACTTGAGCGTTGCTTGTCCTCAAGCAACATTGTCTTGAAATACTAGAATCACTTCTTTATTCTTCATACTTTGTACATCAGTGATTTCTATACGGCGGTATAAACAATGGTAGTGACGATATGGTTTACAGTCCCACATGACTATAAAAATTTAGATCCATTAAGGAAATTGGATCTTTATGAAAACATTTGATCTTTTGAAAATTAAATCTAGTTTTTACCCTAGATAAGTTTTCCGGAATAACCCTTTACTGGTGTTTGCAAAATATTTTTGTGGGTTTGGTGGGTTTCAGATTTGAAAATTTTAGCTCAAAACTTGCGGTTTTGTGTCACCCACTTGCTAACCTTGTATTTGGAAAGCAACACGTCCAGTTTACTTGTTCCGTATATTACCTTTCGGCAAACTACCGTCCGGTTGTAAAGGAAAGCGTTGAACAAGCAACTGTTAAGGCAATGTCCCGTGACATGCTTTTAATTATGGTCTATAACGTGTCGGACGCAATTACTATCCTTGGTAGGAGCAATAGTAAAAGCTCACCCTTATAATTTGTCGGTTTGGCACAAGGTCCTGTCTTTGACCATGTTATGCAACCACCGTTCTTACGGTTGACACCCGATTTAGTTCAGGTGACCTAATGAATTCCATGTGAATTCCTAGGATTTTACGTTCAATGGTAATGAACGCATTGAAAATAGGGTTTTTAGAAAACAAATCAGTTTGTATTTTTGATCAAAATATTTTCTCGTTCAAGCTCGAGTTTAGATATCATTGAATTCCATGAGTTTGAATTCTCAATCTTTAAGGTCAATCTCTAGGATTGAGTAATATCAGTCTTAAAAGCTGATTTTTAATCTTTAAGGAGATTATCCTTTCTGGGGATCTGATTCATTAGTCTTATCCAGCTAATTTGCATGGTGCCCCCCCATTGTACTTGATAAATCCTTCTCATGGTTAGGATAAATCTGACCACTTGGCGACCCTGTTTAATGCTGAGGTCCGTGGATTTCCTGCTGATTTTAGTGATGACTTTTCTAGATTTTTCGTCAACCTACAGCTGGTCTGAACGACAACTTCATGACCTAAATCAAGAAGCGCGTGTCTTTTTCGGAAGACTTTACTTCCTTTTAATGATGGAATTGATTCATCGTGTAGATCCATCTCTTCTTTTCTTTCATTGGGTAAAACAGTTTAGCTTAGTTCAAAGCAAAAGTATTTTCAGTTATTTGTTACAAATATATGTGGCATATGTTTAAAATAACTTGGTAAATTTTCCCACACTTGGCTTTTTATTCTTCTTTTTATCGTCCTCTATTCCATTTTAAATGAATTTTAACATTTTAGTTTGTTTCTCAATTTATGTCCTTTCCGAGGTAACAATAATTTCGGTGTTAAAACCTAGTTTTATCGTTCATAAATATGTATAAACATGATTTTGAATTCATTTAATTGAAAATTTTGAAAAATTTTACTAGAATTGGGTAGTCAGTATATAAGACTAGGGCTGTTCTTTTTTATCAGAGAGCACTAGATTCTAATACAACTACTGCTTTACTAGTATTTTTAATGGTAACCAAGTATTTAATATAAAAATTTTAAAATCCGAAAGAATTTAACCCCTTCCCACACTTAAGAATCTTGCAATGCCCTCATTTGCAAGAAATCAGTAACAATTTAAATTATTGAGGGTGATTTGTGTGAAAATGATTAAATTTTTACCAAAGTTTCCAAATATATTGGCGTTTGTTTGCTGAATGATAAATGGTGCACGTCATTTGTTCATTCCGTCTTGTTGTTATTTCACATACATTTTGCATCATTGTCGTCAAAATTACTTGCTTTTGCTGAACTTAATGCCAGTCTTTGAAAACGCGTTGTTTTACCCTGTTTTGTGCATAAAATAGAATACATACAATACAAATATAATCATACATGCAATTTGAAATGGAACTTTGGCATCCCACTTTCAAACTATAAGAAAAATATTAGTACACAATAATAATAAGAATATCAAACATTACATAAACGTAAATAAATGTTAAGTGTTTAAAATAAAAATAAAGATTACCAACTTATCTCTACTGATCAGGAGGTGGGTTAGGAGGAAAATTAGGATATGGATCCCAATTCATGTTCGCGTCCGGGTTCCATGGCTGATTATAGGTGTACTGGTATGCTGCGTCATAATCATATGAATCATAGGGTGGTCTCATCTCTGGCTGATGTGCGGGATAGTATGCGGGTCGGGTCGGATAATACATCTCACCAGGCTGCAACTGGCTTATAATTTGGCGCTGATGATAATCCCATCGGCCATGCTCTCGTTGCCGGGAATGCTCGTAGTCATTCCGGCGTTGCCATGCCTCGTACTGCATATGCCTATCATAGTTCGTCATGTATTCATCCTCCATACGAATACCTAAATCAAGAGCAGTCTCCCGAACAACTCCTATAATGTTGTTCGCCTCCTCCATCTCGTCATCCGAACCTCTCTCTACCTGTCGCTGAGGTCCCTCGTATCGATATACCCGACCACGTCTCATCAATAATACCCTTGCACCGTGATAAAGGTTTGAACTTATAGTTTCACCTCCGTCCTCTATTTCGTTCATTGGACCCCCTTGGTGCTTATCTACACCTAAATACTCTCCAATGAGAGTAATGAAAATACCACCACCTATAATACTCCCCGATTTCATCCCCGAAACTACATTAGCGAGATAATAACCAACACAATAGGGAATGTTAACGAAACTCCTCGGGTCTCTAATACACTTGAGGTAGAACAAATCGTTTACGGTCAATTTCTCCTTATTCCTACCCCTTTGTGTAATTGTGTTTGCTAAGAATCTATGAATCACCCGGAGTTCAGCTCTGTCTATATCTAAGTATGTATGATTTCCACTGGCGTGAAATTCATTAAAGTGTGACATACGCCTCCAGACAGCGTTAACATCAAATTCCCTATCTACCCTTTCTCCTTGGGCAATCAGGCTATTACAGTCGGGGCTCAAAAGTTCAGCAGGGGTGTAAATCTGTAAGGCCCTGGCTAAATCTATCATGGACATTCTGTACATGCGTCCACCTAACAGAAATCTAATAAAGCTTCTATCATCTATCCTCCTAACATCACTGTTTAACTTAATAGTACTAAGTAATTCTATACACCATTCCCTATATATGGTTCTACGAATGGAAAATAGGCGCATCCAATCGTTAAACTGAGAATTACCATACCTTTGCACCAATAATCCCCGAATCGGTTCGGCAAGGTCAACTGTTTCCAAAGGTACCCAGTCAATTGCCCTTGGCATTTCAACAACCTTATTGTAGAGAATGTGCATGTTCTTTTGATAATCTGGATACTCTATCCAACATCGATCAAATCTCAGATTTGGGTGTAACTGATCTTCATTAATGTCTAAGCTCAGAATCCTTTGATGTGGAGCGAATTGACGAAACTGATTCACGTATAATTGATCTTGATCGTGATAAGGAATATGTTGCTCCTCCTGTTCTTCTTCTTCTTGTTGCATATGTTGTTCTTGTTCATGAAACATTTGCGGTTCGGGCTCTGGTTGCCTGGATGATGATGCTCCTGAACCTCCAGTATCGGCTTTCTGCAAAACACATTAAACACAAAATTTGTGCATCCAAATATGCATTAGTGTTAACAAAATAATAACTTGAAACAATTATGATGACCTGTTCAATTCATAACACATTTTATACACATTTTCTTAACAATAACAATTCTACACTTTTACATACGAAAAATGTATACAATGTTTTATCACATTTAAACTCTTAAACATGTCAACAATAATCATTATAGCAATTAAACACTTGTTACATGGCATTCAAATCAAACTAGTGTTCATTTTCATATTTTTGTCAAGTCTACACTTTTTCAAATAAGCATATACGAAAATTTTCGCCAAAGTTCATAAGCATTCAACTCAAATAACATGTCAAAATAATCATTACTAGCAATGAAACAAGTTTCAAATGGCCTTTATATCAAATTATCCAAGTTCATGAATTTTTAGACTTAAAAAGTCTACTTTAATTCTCAAAAACATGGTTAGGCTCAAAGTTTGGATCAATTAACTACCTAGACATGTTACACTACTTAATTTAGCAACAATTCATGACAAAAATCGGCCATAACCTGTTTATATCAAAAAGCCCCAAATTGCTCAAGAACACAAACCCTAGATTCTTAAAAATTTGAAGTTTTTAACTTCAATTCATGTTAAATAGCTTCTATCTAGGATATACATGCATAATATAACAACAATTTAGCTCTAATTACATCTAAATTTAACAAAATCAAAATATAAATTTTCTAGCTCAAGAACACAAAAATTCGAATTTAAAGAGATTAGGGGTGAAATCTTTACCTTTCTCCTGAAGGGGTTGAGACTACTGAATCTAGGCATGATTATTGTGAAGTTTTGCAAGAAATTTGGTGAAAATTGGTGAAAAATTGAGAGAGTTTGGAGATGGTTCGTGTATGTGTGTGTTATTGTGAAAGAAAGAGCAGAACTCGGCTGGATTTTGTTCCTGTCCAGTTTTTAGTGGCCATGCGAGTCGCATGGCATAACCCTTTCCCTCATGCGACTCGCATGGGGGTATTTTCCAGGGTTTTTTATTTTTTTATTTTTTTTTTTTTTTTTTTTTTTTTTTTTTTTTTTTATAAAAACCTTATACTTTTAAAACATGAAATTTAATAAAATTTTAAAAATTTTGTTTCTTTTTAAGACGAGGTCGTTTCGGGACGATGCCCTAGTCCGTCCCTCGACAAAATTTTAAAATTTGTCTTTTTGTAGCGATTGTTTTAAAAGCTTAGATTTTTGGATTTTATAATTTTTTTTGGCATACTTTAAATCAATAAGATTAAAAATAATGATAATAAAAGTTCTCGTCCCTCCCTCGGGTAAAGCAATTTCGGTTCAAAGACCTAGTCTTCAACTTACGACGAATTTTAAAAATCATATTCTTAACTTAATTAGATAAAGTAAATTTTTGTTTTTAAATTCACACAACATAAATATAAAATTCAAAATTAATAAAAAAAAAATAATCACACCAAACTTAAAATTTAAAATGCATAAAATTAAAAATTCATATTAAAAATTCACACCAAACTTATATTAATTTTTCAAATATTTACAATTTTAAAAATATTGTTTTTACAAGGTTTACAATATTAATTTAAGATTTAAATATTAAGATTAAAAAAAACATGGTAAAAATAAAATTAAAAATCTTTTTGTCTTTTTATCCCACTTTAATCAATCAAATATTATCAAAAATATGCGCCCCTCTTTTCGGTAAAGTAATTTCGGTTCCAAGACCTAATTTAACTCATGACGAATTTTTGAAATATTTTGGTTTGATTGTTTAAAGATATTTATACCTTAAGAATAAACGTTAAATTTCGCAGTGATGTAATAAATTTTTGAACGATATCAATAATTTCGGTCGCCAAACCTAATTTTATTTAATACCAATTTAATACTTTTTAGCGAACAAATTAGCGTTTATTATCAAAAGGTTAAAAATAAAAATAAAAATAAAAACTGTACAGACATACCTGTGAAATAGATTTCTTAGTTATATGATCTATTATATTCATAAGATAGTCGGTTTAATTGGTCTTCCATGGCTGCATAAGCGTAACCTCGAGCATTCATTGTCTTTTCTTCTAAACATATGAACGGTCCGTCTCTGCATAAAGTAACAAATTCGGTATTTGAATAGGTTTGATTATTTGAACATTTACCTCCATGTGACCATTTTCCGCATTTGTGACATTTATCTAGGTGTCGTGCTCTTCTTTTTGCTGCGGATTTTGATTTTCCTTTACCAAATTGTAACTTATTATCTTCGCATCTGGATCCTTTTCTAACTCCGTCCATTCTTTCTCTGATTACTGATACTAATTCACTCGGGAGTATGTCATTATTACGTTTAGTGATCAAAGCGTGTAGCATTAGACCATGGTTTAATTCACAGGCAGTCTTCATTTCGTAAAAACCTAAAAAAAAATAAAAATTCAGAATGGGGGGAGAAGACTAGTTCTTTAGGGTCTGCTAGGGAAAGACCATACGTGTTCCATTTTCGAGAACTATACGAAAACAGACAATCTAACTCTAACAGAAATATATATTATCCTTTAAAGACTTGATTCTCCCCACACTCAGTTAGCTGTGGTGTCGAAATTGTGATTAACTTCGTTGTCGATTTCCATCGGACCATGTATGTAATGTTTAACTCTGTGACCATTAACTTTAAATTCAATCCCATTTGAATTTATTAATTCTATCGTTCCGTATGGGAAAACTCTTTTGACTATGAATGGTCCAGACCATCTTGATTTCAATTTTCCAGGAAATAGCTTGAATCGTGAATTGAAAAGAAGAACTCTGTCTCCTTCTTTGAATTCTTTTGATCTTCTGATTCTTTTATCATGCCATTTCTTCGTTCTTTCTTTATAGATTAACGAATTTTCGTATGCTTCATGTCTTAATTCTTCTAATTCGTTTAGTTGACTTAATCGTAGACGTCCGGCTTCATGTAAATCAAGATTACATGTCTTCAAAGCCCAAAATGCTTTGTGTTCAATTTCTACTGGAAGATGACATGCTTTTCCATAAACAAGTCTAAAAGGTGTGGTTCCAATTGGAGTTTTGTAGGCTGTTCTAAAAGCCCAGAGTGCATCCTCCAATTTAATGGACCATTCCTTTGGATTTGATCCTACGGTTTTCTCTAGAATACGTTTTAAAGCTCGGTTTGTATTTTCAACTTGTCCACTTGTTTGTGGATGATATGCGGTGGAGATTTTATGAGTTACTCCATATCTTTTAAGAACTTTCTCAAGTTGATTATTACAGAAATGAGTACCCCGATCACTTATTAAAGCTTTCGGTGTTCCAAACCTTGCAAAAAGACGTTTTAAAAAATTAACTACAACTCGTGCATCGTTAGTTGGGAGAGCTTGTGCTTCCGCCCATTTAGATACATAATCAATGGCTACGAGTATATATAGATTATTATGAGATTTTGGAAATGGACCCATAAAGTCAATACCCCAAATGTCAAATACTTCACATACTTGGATGACATTTTGTGGCATTTCATCACGTTGACTTATTTTTCCGGCCCTTTGACATGCATCACAGGATTTGCAAAGAAGGTGTGCGTCTTTGTAAATTGTAGGCCAATAGAATCCAGCTTCATAAACTTTTCTTGCTGTTAGTTGAGGCCCATAATGCCCTCCTGTTGGTCCTGTGTGACAATGATTTAAAATTTTACTAGCTTCATCTCCAAATACACATCGGCGTATTATTCCATCGGGACAACTTTTAAACAGATGTGGATCTTCCCAGAAATAGTGTTTTATATCACTGAAGAATTTCTTTCGTCTTTGGTACGATAATCCTTTTTCAAGGAATCCACAAACTAAGTAGTTTGCATAGTCTGCAAACCATGGGATTTCTTTATAATCTATCTTCAATAGGTATTCATCAGGAAAGTTGTCTTGTATGGCCGATTCATTCAGAACTTCTAATTCGGGATTTTCAAGACGAGAAAGATGATCAGCGGCGAGATTTTCTGCTCCCTTTTTATCTCGGATTTCAATATCAAACTCTTGTAAGAGTAAGATCCAACGGATTAATCTTGGTTTAGCATCTTGTTTTGAAAATAGGTATTTAAGAGCAGAATGGTCGGTATAGACCACCGTTTTTGCTAGAACGAGATATGATCGAAATTTGTCAAAAGCAAAGACAATAGCAAGGAGTTCTTTTTCAGTAGTTGTATAGTTCGTTTGTGCTCCTTGTAACGTCTTACTAGCATAATATATAGGTTGAAATCGTTTTTCAATCCTTTGTCCTAAAACGGCTCCCATTGCAAAATCACTTGCATCGCACATTAGTTCAAATGGTAGATTCCAATTTGGTGTTATCATGATCGGTGCATTAGTGAGTTTCTCTTTAAGAATATTAAAAGATTTGATACATTCATCTGAAAAGATGAATGGCGCATCCTTTTCTAGGAGTTTATTCATAGGAGTGGCAATTTTAGAAAAATCTTTTATGAAACGTCGGTAAAAACCGGCATGCCCTAGAAAACTCCTAACTCCTCTAACATTTGTGGGATGTGGAAGTTTAGCAATTATATCTACTTTAGCTCTATCCACTTCAATTCCTTCTTTTGAAATTTTATGTCCAAGAACGATGCCTTCTTTAACCATGAAATGGCATTTCTCCCAATTAAGTACTAGATTTGATTTTTCGCATCTAATTAGCATTCGTTCCAGATTAACTAGACATGATTTAAATGTATCACCGAAGACTGAAAAGTCATCCATGAATACTTCCATGCATTCTTCTATCATGTCGTGAAAAATCGCCATCATACACCTTTGAAAGGTTGCAGGGGCGTTGCAAAGTCCAAATGGCATGCGTTTGTAAGCAAAAGTACCATAAGGGCACGTGAATGTGGTTTTCTCTTGATCTTCGGGTGCTATTGGAATTTGAAAATATCCGGAAAATCCATCTAGAAAACAATAGTAACTATTTCCGGCTAATCTTTCCAACATTTGATCTATGAAAGGTAAGGGAAAGTGATCTTTTCTGGTGGCGTCATTTAATTTTCTATAATCAATACATACACGCCATCCTGTTACAGTCCTAGTAGGAATAAGCTCATTTTTCTCATTTGTGATAACAGTCATGCCACCCTTCTTAGGCACGCATTGAACTGGGCTTACCCATGGACTATCAGAAATTGGATATATCAAACCTGCATCTAGCAGTTTAATAATCTCTTTCTTAACTACATCTTGCATATTAGGATTTAGTCTTCGTTGACGTTGCACATACGTTTTATGACCTTCTTCCATAAGGATTTTATGTGTGCAATACGAAGGACTTATTCCTTTAATATCATGAATCTTCCATGCAATAGCTGGTTTATGAGCTTTCAACACAGAAATGAGTTGTGATTTCTCATTTTCAGTAAGAGAAGACGATATTATTACAGGTAATTCAGATTCACCATGTAAATAAGCGTATTCCAAATGGTTTGGAAGTGGCTTTAACTCTAATTTCGGAGGTTCTTCTATCGATGATTTATATCGATATCTGTCTTCTTCTTTTAGCATTTGAATTTCTTCTGTTGTTGGTTCATATCCATTAGCTATAAGTGTAGCTAACATTTCAGCTTCATCAATTGGTTCATTTCCTTCTCCTAAAGAACATTCTCCTGTTCCTTGTAATTCTGGAAATTCTTCTAATAATTCTGCATGTGCATCTATAGTTTGAATATAATAACATGTATCATCTGCAGATTGTGGTTGTTGCATGGCTCTATCCACTGAAAAGGTAACACTCTCATCCTCTATACTTAGGGTCAGTTTCTTACCGAACACGTCTATCATTGCTTTAGCCGTGTTTAAGAATGGTCTTCCTAATATGAGAGGAACTTGAGAATCTTCTTCCATGTCCAAAACAACAAAATCTACTGGAAATACTAAAGTACCAACTTTAACTAGCATGTTCTCCATTATCCCTCTAGGATATTTTATTGATCTATCGGCTAGTTGTATGCTTATTCTGGTTGGTTTCAATTCTCCAAGGTCTAGTTTAGCGTATAGTGAATACGGCATTAGATTTATACTAGCACCTAAGTCTGCCAATGCTTCTATTGAACTAAGACTACCCAGAAAACATGGAATTGTGAAACTTCCTGGATCAGATAGTTTTTCTGGTATCTTATTCAACAGCACTGCTGAACAATTAGCATTCATAGTTACAGCCGAGAGTTCTTCCATTTTCTTTCTATTCGTGATTAGATCTTTCAAGAATTTAGCATACCTTGGCATTCCTGAAATCACATCAATGAAAGGAAGATTTACATTTATCTGTTTAAACATATCCAAGAATTTGGATTGCTCGGCTTCAAGTTTTTCCTTCTTCATTTTACTCGGATAAGGAAGTGGTGGTTGGTATGGTTTAACATAAGGTTTAGCCTTAACTGTGTTATCTTCATTAACCTTCTCAACTACCGGTTCTTTTTCCTTATCTTGATCAGGTTGTGGTTCTTGTGAAGTAGGAATAGTTTCATCAGAATTTACAGGTATTTCAGGTGGTTTAAGTGTTGTACCACTTCTTGTGGTAATAGCTTTAGCTGTTTCATTCCGGGGGTTAGCATTTGTATCGCTTGGTAGACTTCCCGGTTTTCTTTCACCTATTAACCTTGCTAGGTTACTCACTTCTTGTTCCAGATTTTGAATAGAAGCTTGTTGATTTCTAAATGCTTGAGCATTTTGTTCATTTGTTTGTTTTTGAGATGTGAAAAACTGCGTTTGAGTTTCAACTAGCTTCGTCATCATATCTTCTAAATTCGGCTTTTTATCATCGGTTTGTTGTGGTGGTTTGTTTTGAAAATTTGGTCTTTGCTGATTATAAGTATTATTGGATACTTGTTGATTGCTAGGACCTTGTTGGTTGTTGTATGGAATATTTCGGTTATAATTCTGGTTTTGATTGTAAATCGGTCTTGGCGGTTGATAATTATTCTGATAATTATTTCCAGGCCTTTGGTTTATGTATGAAATATTCTCTCTTTGTTCCATTGTTAATTCAATGCTGAGACAATCTTTTGTCAAATGTGGTCCTCCACACTGCTCACAACTAATTCGTATTGAGTGAATATCCTTAGTCATCTTTTCCATTCGTCTCTCCACAGCATCTATCTTTGCGGAAATGGAATCTAAGTCATGGCTAGAATCGGCTCTAGCTGCTTTAGATGATCTAATGATATCTTTTTCTTGGTGCCACTCATGTGAGTGGGAAGCAGTATTATCAATAATTTTGTAAGCATCAGTTTCGGTTTTCTTCATAATCGAACCACCAGCTGCTATATCTATGTCTTTTCTTGTAGTGATGTCGCATCCTTGGTAGAATATTTGTACTATTTGACAAGTGTCTAAACCATGTTGCGGACATCCTCTTAATAACTTTCCATATCTTGTCCACGCCTCATATAGAGTTTCATTTGGCTTTTGTGTGAACGTAACAATTTCTGCTTGAAGTCTTACGGCTTTAGATGCAGGAAAGAATTGTTTAAGAAATTTATCAATTAAAACGTCCCATGTATCAATCGCCCCTTCAGGTAACGATTCCAACCAATCTTTGGCTTCTCCCTTTAAAGTCCAGGGAAATAACATGAGATATATCTGTTCATCCTCCACTTCTCGGATTTTAAATAGTGTGCAGATCCTATTAAAGGTACGTAGATGTTCATTTGGATCTTCCTTCGGCGCACCACTAAATTGGCATTGATTAGTCACCATGTGTAGAATTTGTCCTTTGATTTCATAATCTGGCGCATTAATGTCTGGATGAGTAATTGCGTGACCTTGGCCAGTGCGTTTAGCTCTCATTCGGTCTTCCATACTTAAAGGTTCCAGATTCTCCATAATTGAATTTGTTGAATCGGTATCACTAGATGATTCTGATTTAATAGTTCGTTCCTCAACAATCTCTGTTTGAATGATTGGTGGTTCCGGAGGAAAGTTTAATGGTTCAGGATCTATGAACCGTTCCTGAATATTTTCTGGATTCTCAATTGTGAGGTTGGGTTCAAAAAATGGATTATCGGAAATTTGAACTGAAGTACTTGGTCGACTGGATGACGATTCTAAAGAAAAATCAACGGCGGTTATATTTGTTAAACGATGTCTTGATCGAGTTACAGGTGGTGAACGTACAAAAGGTGGTGAACGTCTTGCTCGGTGCATTCACTGAATATCCTATTAGTTTTTAAAAGGAAAGAAAAATTATAATAAGTTATCCAATCAATAGACTTTTCTGATTTTGCCCACGTTTCGAATAGCCAAAAGATGCAGCAGAGGGGCAGGATTCGTTTGGTCTCAATATAATTGAGGACTGTTTGGCTCCAATAACCCGGTCCACGTACAAATCCAACTATTACTACGAACCAGAAAATTTTGATGTCTATCAATTTAATCACTCAAAATAAATTTTCGTAATTTTAAGAAATTTAGATAAGAAGTAGAATAAAATTCTAAGTCCTAAAAACTAGAATAGCGAGAAATAAGAAAGAAAAAGATTGCGCGTCGAAAAATGTCGAAAAAGAAAAATTGGTTGAAAAATAAAAGGTGACGGAAAAATAAAAGAAACTTATCAAAACTTAAAAATACTTAACTAATTTAACCTTATTACTACAACTAACTTAAAATTATAATCGCAAATTGATATTACTAATTGGAATGATAATTGATACATAGTAAAAGGTCTAAAAATATTAAAGTTTACAGGAAAAACTAAATCCCAAATGGAAATAACTTAAAAAGAAACTAAAACTTAAAAAAAAGGCGTCGCAAAATTCTAAAGCACCTAAATCTTAGTCTAAAGAAAAAGCACTTAAGGAGTTCTACGGCATAGCCTAAAAATCTAGGAGTAAAAATAACTATAGCAAAAACTAAGTTTAAAATTAAATATGAGTTAGAAATACAAATATTACGCTACAACGATTAAAAAGGTACAAAATATTAAAAGTTATTAAAAGTTATAAAAATATTAGATTTTATAAAAATATTATTTTTATATTTTATAATTTAAAGTATTAAGTATTATATAATTAAAACTAGTTAAAAGTAATAATTAATTTAAATAACTAAAACTTAATTAATAATAATAAATAAAACTAGGGTTTAAATAATAATAATAAATAATATCCGTAATTATTACGAAATTAGGGTTCAGATGTGGTCCTGTCAGACCCCTCATGCGACTCGCATGGGGTTTAGTTGAAATGCCATGCGACTCGCATGGTGTTCGGATCCAGGCCAAAAGTTGGGCTGCTACAGTACCTTGGCCCGATTATTATTATTATTATTTTTTTTTTTTTTTTTTTTCTATTTAATATAAAATATTTATATAGTTTAAATAAAAACTTATATTTTTATAAAACTAAAAATAGAAATATTTGATAATTTTGTAAATAAAAATCTTAAAAATATATATAAGTATATTTTTTTTTTTCTTTTCGGTTTTTAAAAGCTCTTTTTTTTTTTTTTATTTAAACAAAAATATAAATTTTACAAAAACTAATTATAACTTAAAAATTAAAAATATGGCGTTTCGCTTCGAGCGATCCCCGGCAGCGGCGCCAAAAATACTTGATGTCAAAGCAGAGGGGTATAAAATACTATTAATTTTTAGCAGGAAATACTATTAAATACGATACAATTTTACACAAGATATTTATTTATTTATAGAATGGATATACTTAAACCTTGCTACAACACTTATAGGCAGTGTACCTAATCGTACAGTAGTGTAGTTTTTAGTAAGTCCGGTTCGTTCCACAGGGAAATCTTTAAACAAAGCTCAACGCTATATTAGTTTACTTTTATAAAAATACAAATATATATATAGGTAATATTATTATTATAAAGGGGGGTTTTTACCGTTTAATGACCGGTTTGTCGATTTTAAAACTTTAGTCGCAGTTAAAACCTAATGTAAAATATAAAATAAATACAAGACTTAAATTAAAGCGTAAAGTAAATAACGATAATGAAATTGCGAATAAAAATGCGATAAAATAAAATTGCGATAATTAAAAGGTACGATAATTAAAAGTGCGATAAAATGAAATAACAATAAATAAAAGTGCGATAATTAGAAGTGCAATTAAATATAAAATAAAGGAAATTAAATATGAAATAAAAGAATTATGCTTATTTAAACTTCCGTAATCATGATGTTTGACGTGTTGATTTTAGTTTTATGCCCATGGATTAATTGTCCTTTGTCCTGGATTATTCAATATGTCCGTCTGGTTTTTGTCCATAACAGTCCATCAGTCATAAATATAAATTGCAAGTGTCCTTGTCAAATTATTATTATACCCGAAGATAAATATTCCAACTAATTGGGGATTCGAATTGTAACAAGGTTTTAATACTTTGTTTAATGAATACACCAGGTTATCGACTGCGTGTAAACCAAGGTTTTACTACTTTGTTAACAATTACACCAATTACCCTTGAATGTAATTTCACCCCTGTTTTAATTATTCTAGTGGCTATTAATCCATTCCCGTGTCCGGTTAAATGAACGATTATTCGTACATATAAATACCCAGCCCATCGTGTCCGATCGAGTGTATATGGTAATTTATAGGGACGCCCAATTGTAAATCTTTATATTAACATTAACAAACTTTCATTTAGTTAAACAAATATAAAGCCCATTAATAGCCCATAGCCTAGTTTCCACAAGTGTCGTTCTTTTATCCAAACCCCAATTATGGTACAAAGCCCAATTACCCAATTTTAGTAATTAGCCCAACATCATGATTACTTCGTTTTAAACAAGCATAATAATAACTTAGCTACGAGACATTAATATAAAAAGGTTGAACATAACTTACAATGATTAAAAATAGCGTAGCGTTACACGGACAGAATTTCGACTTACACCCTTACAACATTCGCTAACATACCCTTATTATTAGAATTATAATTAAAATTAAAATATAAATTATAAATATAAATAATTTACGTTGAAGAGGAAGAGAAAAAGGGTGATAAAAACTCGTCAGAAAACTGGCTATTTATAGGACCTGACCAGCAATCTTACACCATGCGACTCGCATGGTTTTGTGCTTCTGGCCATGCGAGTCGCATGGCCACCCTGGATTCAGCCAACTACTTTTGTTTTCTTCTTGCCGACGTAATATAATAATAATAATATATATAATATATAATTATATATAATTATATATATATTATATTATATTCTTGTGCATAGTAGACTAGATATTTTTGGTCCGTTGCGTCGGGCGTTTCTTCTTGGCTCAGGTCCCGGTTCCGGATTTTCGGACGTCCTCGCGTATTATTTTATATCGTGTACTTTGCGTCTTGTAACTTGTACTCTTGTCATTTTGAGACGTTCCTCATCAATATTTTGAACCTTTTTGATTGTATCTTGTACTTTTTAGCTCTTTGGACCTTTTTGTCTTCAATTTGTCGAATCTGCCTTTTGTCTTCACCTTTTATTATTTAAACGAATATCACTTGTAAATAGAACAATTGCAACTAAAAGCTTGTCTTTCTTGAGGAATAATGCTATGAAATATATGTTCGTTTTTAGCATTATCAGCGTTAATAGTGTGAAGAAGGGTACTTCCAGGGGTTTCGGACCCACGTGTTATAATTGTAACCAAAGAGGGCACATGGCCCGTGATTGCACCAAGACGTCGACCAAAGTCACTTGCTTTAATTGTGGTAAAGAGGGGCACAAGAGGCCGGAATGCCCCGATTTGAATAATGATCATGCTAAGAAGTTAGAGAAGGCGGCGGGCACGGCTAGGGGTCGCAACTACTTGATGACCAATGACGAAGCCAAACAATCCAACGAAGTTGTCTCAGGTACTTTTATGGTTAACTCTAATCCGGCAAGGATCTTATTTGATAGCGGTGCAAATTTGTCGTTTGTGTCTCCAAAATTTGTGCCTAAAATTGATAGACCGTTAGCTAAGTTAAGTCGTCTGGTAGAAGTCAAAATAGCGGACGGCAAGACGGTGCTAGTGGTTGATGTGTGTAAAAATTGTGATGTTGTGTTTGGTGCCGAGAACTTTAAAATTGATCTTATCCCGATGACTTTGGGCGAATTTGATATCGTTGTTGGTATGGATTGGCTCGATCGAAATAGAGCCGATATTGCATGCCATGAGAAATTTATCCGTGTGAAGATCCCAAGTGGGAGAGAGTTAATTATTCACGGCGATAAGCGAAGAAGACTTGTGCCGATATGTTCTTTTGCACGTGCATGTCGTTTTCTTGTTAGTGGTGGCATGGCTTTTCTTGCCCATGTTGTTGATACTCGTGATGAGCCACCACCCATTCATGAAATTCCGGTGGTTAGTGAATTCGAAGACGTTTTTCCGGACGAGTTACTGGGTGTTCCGGCGGAAAGACAAGTAGAATTTCGCAATGAGTTGGTTCCGGGAGCTACTCCCATTGCTAAAACTCCTTATCATTTAGCGCCAACGAAAATGCAAGAGTTGTTAAATCAAACCCAAGAGCTACTTGAAAAGGGTTTTATTCGACCGAGTGCTTCGCCATGGGGCGCTCCGGTTTTATTCGTGAAAAAGAAGGATGGTATTATGCGGATGTGCATCGACTATAGGGAGTTGAATAAAGTGACGATCAAAAATTGTTATCCATTGCCTAGGATTGACGATTTGTTTGACCAACTCCAAGGTGCGGCGTATTTCTCAATGATTGACCTATGGTCCGGCTATCACCAAATGCGGGTCCGTGAGGAAGATATTGAGAAAACGGCTTTTCGAACGCGTTATGGGCATTTTGAGTTTGTAGTTATGCCTTTTGGTCTTACGAATGCACAGGCGGCATTCATGGATCTTATGAACCGAGTGTGTCAACCTATGTTGGAAAAGTCAGTAATTGTGTTCATTGACGACATACTTGTCTACTCGAAAAGTATGAACGAACATGAACGCCATTTGCGCGAAGTTTTGAAGACGTTACGAAGGGAGAAGTTGTATGATAAGTTCTCCAAATGTGAATTTTGGCTAAGGGAAGTTCAATTCCTTAGCCACATTGTGAACAAAGACGGCATTCAAGTGGATTAGGGGAAGATAGAGACGGTGAAGAGTTGGAGACAACCGACTACTCCTACGGAGGTCCGAAGTTTTCTTGGATTGGCCGGTTATTATCGTCGGATTATCCAAGACTTTTCTAAGATCGCTTCTTCATTGACGAAATTGACGAGGAAGAACGTGAGGTTTGTTTGGGAGAACGAGCAAGAAGTTGCCTTTCAATTGTTAAAGGAGAAGTTATGTCAAGCTCCGGTGTTAGTTTTGACAGAAGGGGTGGAAGACATGACGGTTTATTGTGATGCCTCGTTAAATGGACTCGGGTGTGTTCTAATGCAAAGAGGTAAAGTCATCGCTTATGCCTCTCGACAATTAAAGGAACACGAGACGAGATATCCGACTCACGATCTTGAGTTGGTGGCGGTTTTGCATGCGTTGAAAATTTGGCGCCATTACTTGTATGGTGTCAAGAGTACGATTTATTCGCATCATAAGAGTTTGAAACATCTCTTTAATCAACGAGATTTGAATTGTCGTCAACGTAGGTGGATGGATGTGGTGAAAGATTATGATTGTGAAATACTCTATCATCCGGGCAAGACAAATGTGGTCGCGGATGCGTTAAGTCGAAAGAGTTATCACCCGGCGTTACGATTAGGATTGTTACGTATGATTATTACTACCGATTTCCTTGAAAAACTTGGTGTGATTCAAATAGAGGCTTACGTGCACAACAAGCATGCGGAATGAATTGTGGGGCAATCGGAATTCATTACAATGGGTTCGCGTGGTTTGTTTTCTTTTCAAGGAAGAGTGTGGGTGCCTAAGATGGGTGATTATCGACAAGTGTTACTTGATGAAGCACATAAGTCAAAGTATTCCATTCACCCGGGCGCGACGAAAATGTATCTTGATTTAAGGAAAGATTATTGGTGGCCGGGCATGAAACGTGATGTTGTGAAGTATGTTGAGCAATGCGTCACGTGTTTGCAAGTTAAGGCCGAGCACCAAAAGCCGTATGGTAAGTTACAACCGTTAGAAATCCCGAAATGGAAATGGGAGCACATTACCATGGATTTCATCACAAAGTTACCTAAAACGGCGAGAACCCAGTTTGATTCGATTTGGGTTGTAGTTGATCGATTGACGAAGAGTGCTTTGTTTCTTCCCATTAAGGAAGCGATATCGTCGGAGACTTTGGCTAAATTGTTTATCAAGGAAGTCATCTCTCGACACGGTGTTCCTACATCTATTATTTTGGATCGAGATACCCGTTTTACATCTCGGTTTTGGGAGAAATTTCATGAAGATATGGGTACGCAATTAAAATTGAGCACGGCGTATCATCCTCAAACGGACGGTCAAACCGAACGTACGAATCAAACTTTGGAAGATATGTTACGAGCGTGCATTATTGATTTCGGTGGTAGTTGGGATGAGCATTTGCCTTTGGTGGAATTCTCGTACAATAATAGTTATCATACTAGTATCGGGATGCCGCCATATGAGATGCTTTATGGACGTAGATGTCGAACCCCGATTTGTTGGGGTGAAGTGGGACAAAAGGAAATCGGGAGTACCGATTTGGTTTTAGAGACGAATAGCAAGATTGATATGATTCGAGAGCATTTGAAAAAGGCTCAAGATAGGCAAAAGTCGTATGCTGACAAACGAAGACGAACGATCGAATTCCAAGAAGGTGACATGGTGATGCTTAAGGTTTCGCCATGGAAAGGTATTATTTGATTTCGAAAACGGGGAAAGTTAGCTCCTCGGTTTATTGGACCATTTAAGGTTTTAGCTCGTGTTGGTGAAGTCGCTTATCGATTGGAATTACCCGAAGAGCTTGCGGGGATCCATAATACATTTCATGTTTCCCATCTCCGTAAGTGTCTTGCGGATGATTCATCTTGGGTGCCTTTAGACGAGATTGAGCTAAACAATAAGTTAGAGTATATTGAGGAGCCGATCGCTATACTCGATGAGAAGGTCAAGAGGTTGAGACATAAAGAGGTAAGGACTTTTAAAGTCCAATGGCGTCGTAGTAAAGGTTCTGAATTTACTTGGGAGCCCAAAAAGTTCGTGTTGGTTTACCTTCCGGCTTGTCATGCGGCTTGGATCGCGAGGACGCACTCCGATTCAAGTGGGGGAGAGTTGTAACATTCCGTTTTTCCCGTACATATTTAAAGGTACAAACTTAATTATTAGCACGATTATAACTTGTTCGTTTATGTGATTAAATGAGCTAAGTGTTAGTTTATGAGTTAGTGCATGTATGTGTGTGTATATATATGTATATATATATATATTTGAGAATGCGTGCGTGAGCGTGTATATGTATGTGTCGCGATGGAGTTGAGTCGTGCGAGACTTAAGGTTGAAGCTTAGGCATGCATAGGAAGAGTGAATGAGGTGTGCTAGTTGTTTGAACCATCGTTTTGTGTTAAATTGTCGAAGTGACCAGGCCTAGGCAAACGTCGCGCCGCGACGGGCGGGACCGCGCCGCGACAAACAAAGCAAACCTGGATCAGAATGTGGATTAAGAAGGGTCGAATTTCCCTTTATGTGTCGCGCCGCGACTAATTGAGCCGCGCCGCGGCAGTCCTGCTGGACAGAATCCGGACTTAGCTCTTTTTAAGGGATTTTAAGGGGCAAAATGGTAAATTGACATGTGGATCTGATGGGAGCATTAAATCTCCACCACATATCCATTTAATTCATTTTCCTTTTATCTTTTCTTTCCAATTTCTCTCCAAAAACACAAAACCCACTTAGTTTAATCTTGAGATTTGAAGGTGAAGATTTGTGAATCAAACCTAGGAGCAAGAATTAAAGTTGTTCTCCTTGTTGTTAGCTACAAGAGGATAGTCTTGGTAAGTTCTAACTTTATGTTTTAAGTTTTAATTGGTTAATGGCTAGGGTTTTGGTTACTAGAGATTTGTATGACCCATTTGAGGGTAAAATGGGTGAATTTGGGTTGTGTTGTTGTAATGAAACCCTAATAGCCACAATCTAGAGTTTTGGCATTATGATTTGAGGTTGTAAGTGTCAAATGGTGTTGTTAGTCACTAATGCACTTTAAGATTTAATGAAAGAAGTGTTAATGGGTAAGTTTGACTTGATTGTGAGTCTAAGTAATATAAAATGGGTCAAAATGTATTAGTTGACCTAATTAGATGAAATGGGTATGGATTACCCTAAGTTTTGTGTTAATTGAAGTTAGTAGACTTTAATTCACTAGCCTTAGTGATTAAAGTCGAGTCTTGGCCATTTATGGGCGGTTGTGTGTAGTTGAGTCATTTAATGCAAATTGGGTCATTAAATGCTCAAGTGGGAGTATTGTGGTTAATCCCACTAGTTGTGAAATTGAATGTGCACTTAATGATTTAGGTACATTGCGTTGAAGCTCGGAAGTGCTAAATCATCATCCTTGTGACAAGGTGAGTGGAGTAATTATACGTATGTGTATATAGCATATTTATTTGTGAATATTATGGTATGAACCACCGAGCCGGTAGTGCCATAACATGTGTGGGTTAGGATGTGAACTAAGCATCGAGTGTGAACCACGAGCCGGTAGCACTATAAACTAAGATGTGAACCACGAGCCGGTAGCATCGAGTGTAAACCACGAGCTGGTAGCACTATAAACGAGTATGACTCAAAAGCGTATGGTGTGAACCACGATCCGGTAGCACCATAGCGATATTGGTTAACCACATTGAGATTGTTGTTTTGTTTAGCATATTATATATATACCGAGTTGAGTATATGCTAATGAAGTGGTGTGATAATGTACGACTTGTTAGTGTTACGGGTATGTTGACATGCTATTTGAGTTACAAGTTCGTATGAGGTATTTGGTGTTGTGATTGCAAATGGATAGGTTATATATATGCATGTATAATTGTTGCACTCACTAAGCATTGCTTACCCTCTCGTTGTTTATCATTTTATAGGTTCCGGCTTAGACAAGGGTAAGGGCATACGGTTGGATTAGTTGTCTCCCGTTTATGTTGACAGGGGGTGCTTTTGGCATAGCTTTTGAAGTTGGCCTAACGTTTTGGGTAGTTTAGCCCCAAACCATGCTCGAGTGTCGTTTGGATTATAAACTATTATTGTAGTGGGTCGAACTTGTATTAAACTTAATTAATGTCCTTCGTGCCTTTTTGTAAACATTTAAATTGTTGTACGTTTAAATGGAAGTTGTGGAATGGTTTGCATATTTAATTGGCGCGTAAATGTGTATTATTAAAAAAAAAAATTTATCGTATGAAATACGGGTTGGGTTGTTTCACAACCTAAGTTGGATAGTCCTTAAGATCTAGCATACAAGTTTAAAGAAATTGCATTGTCAACATAACGAACAATAGTCGTACTAAGTGTTACACAATTACGCTAATTTAACTTTCTATCATAGCAACATACAAACTTCTAATCTAGCATGATAGTTCAAAAATACATAACTAAACAAGCAGAATATATACAAGGCATGTTTAAAAATAAATTCGTGATTGATTAAAATTTATAAAAAAAACCTAAAAATGATAGTGTAAAAAGAAGTTTGCCCTTGATCGTAGGGTTTCAGAATATCCTCGAATGTTTACACTAACAACTAGCTAAAAAGTCCTAAATGAGTGTATGTGTAAAGTTAGATGTTGTAAGTGTAAAATTGGCATGTCACCAATGAGCTGAAACTGCACCAACCAGACCGGCCTAAGCCCTTTCTGGCTGGCTAGCGTTTTTGGGCCAAAAATGGATCAAGCTATTTTTGGTCCCAGTTTTGGTAGATAAATATCGAATCTTTATTATGCTATTACTTGTAGACATTTTCTGATATGGAGCAGTTTTTCTGTCCCATTTGTGGATGGTTCATTAAATGGTCTGTCCCAAGCCGTTAATTTGGCCCAACTGTTTCTGGTGGCAATTTTGGTGGTTCCTCAGGAGTGTCTGGCCCAATGTTTCACTGGGCCGTTTTCTAGACACACGTCTTTTTTTTGGCCGTTTGTGGTGTTGATTCAGGCTTGTGTCCTGGTCGTAACTTAGCCATCAAGGTCGTTAACTTGAGGTTCACCGTTTTTGCATTTTCTTCGATTTAAGCTCATTCTGTTTGATTCTTTTTGCGTTGCCTTCGTAATTGCTCGATCTACATAATAAAGCAAATAAGTTCTATTTTTCTGATAAAGTTGATTAATTAATATTAAATGGGGTAAATATCCGGGTAAAACGTGACATATTGTTTAATAATGTTTAATGTTCGAATGCTAGGCTAAAACACCATTGGGTGTTGGTTTAGGTAACGGGGATTTGAAACTGTAATCGTATGAATAAGATTGTAAAAGTTAAGCCGACGGCTGGTTTCCCTTAGCCGTAACCTAGTCGGCGAATGAAAACCTTAAAAAAACCATGAAAGTGTCTAGGTCTAGCCGGAGGCCGTCTATGGTTTTTCTAGCAATTTTGTTTGTTTTAAATTGCCATTCGGTGGCTGCCTATTGCCAGTCGGCTGCTTTCTTTGGTCAGACTACAGCTGAGTTTAGAACAGAAGGGTTTTGAAACCGTCTAGAAAAAGGTATTTCCAATCGGTGGTTGTCTATGGATAGCCGGTGATGTACTTGTTCTTAATCTAGCCGGTGGTTGAGTGACGTCAGCAGGCGACTGCACTGCACATGATCTGAAGACATAAACTTGGTTTTCGAGTGAGTTTTCTTAAATATGCTTTCTAGCCTGATTAAATTTACTCGCTGTTTTCTGTTCTAATTCGTGTTTGCATGCATAGACGATTGTATTGAGTTAGTACATCAATAACTCGTACAATTAATTTCACTATTTGTATATCGTAATTCTTGACGGATGATCTGTCATTTTATGTTTGCATTTTTGATATAACATACAGTAAGGGTGACGTGTTGCAAATGAGGCATTGTATACTAATAATGTCAGATCATCTGTCTGTATCGCAACATATAAAAATTTGGAGTAGGTAATTTAGTATCTTAATCTTAATATAATTTTAATTGAACTAAATATAATAATAATAATAATAATAATAATAATAATAATAATAATAATAATAATAATAATAATAATAATAATAATAATAATAATAATATATAATATAACATAATAGTATATAATAATAATAATAATAATAATAATAATAATATAATAATAATAATAATAATAATAATAATAATAATAATAATAATAATAAGGCAGTCATTAACTTGTATAATTAGAGAAGGAGTTTGTTTCTTTGCTAAAGCGGGTTCATAAGAGTTCGATGGCGCAAGATGTTAGTGCCGGTGCTGCTGCTCATATTTTTACTACGATAGGTTTTGCTATTGCTAGAGGTGTGGGGGCTCAGATTGTCTCTAGGCTTCCCACTAATTTTTTGTAAGTTTTAAAACTTTTAAGTTTTTTTTTTATTTTTATTATTATAATAATAATAATAATAATAATAATAATAATAATGAATTTGCTAACGACGGCTATTAAGGCAGTCATTAACTTGTATAAATCGTGTTGTAAATAGCGTTGTGATTGATTATTTAATGATAGTTATGTAAATTTACAATAAATTTATGCACATTAACGATAGTATTAAGAACCGTTATTAGTATAATAAATAATAAATAATAATAAGCATTTTATTATATATTAACTTACTTATGATCACCTGTATATTAATCATATCTTTCGTTGTATGACCGGCCTAATCAAGAAACACATACATAATTACATAATACCAGCTATAATTCATAGTAATTAATAACTATAATTATAATTATAATTATAATTTGAAATGGTCAGGTAAAAGTTCTCAATTAACATAATTTAATTCACAAGCAAGGGTCTAATACACGTCTCAACAATTTAGGGTCGTATGTGAAAATAAAATGAGCCCTTATGGCCTCATAAAAGTTAAATTTTTCAGAACAGACGCCCTTGAGGCCTAAGATAATACATAGACGATATATCGAGTCTCTGTCTCTATTCTTTTCTCTAGATAATTAACCAATAACAAGTATATATGTATTCTTTCTTTTTTTTTGAACAATAATAAGTATGTATTCTTTTCTTTGTAAGTGAAAGGAAACGTGTTTTTTGAAGAGGGACGAATTAAACGTCTTAAAGATACAAAGCATTTTCATTTTGGAACCACATGTTGACAGTTGATTTAGTCATCAAAAATTATAAACTACATATACTTTATATATACAATTGTTATGGTGGCCAAAACATGCCCTTAAAATAACATTGTGTCCCAGCTGTATTGAATCCGTTAACTTCATTTTTAATAACAAAAATGTGTATTACAGTTTTGCCTGACAGCTTCCCTTTAACTACTATTCTCATTGTCTTTCTACTATAAATATTCCCCATACTTTACTCTCCAAAACATCACCTTCCACTACCACCACCACCACCCTCTCCTCATCCCTTCTTCACCGGTCAACATGAGAGTTACCGGCGGCCCTTTTCGGGCACGTCTATGGCCTATAGTCATTGCACTTACAATATTTGGCGTTGCTAATGTTCTAACTGTTTCGGCTGACCAGCCTTATATGTATTCTTCTCCACCTCCTCCTTATGTATACAAATCTCCACCCCCGCCTTCACCTTCTCCACCACCACCATATGTTTACAAGTCTCCACCACCTCCGTCACCGTCTCCACCTCCACATTCACCACCACCACCGTATGAGTACAAGTCTCCACCACCACCGGTTCATTCACCACCACCACCGTATGAGTACAAGTCTCCACCACCACCAGTACACTCACCGCCACCACCTTATGAGTACAAGTCTCCACCTCCACCAGTACACTCACCGCCACCACCGTATGAGTACAAGTCTCCACCACCACCGGTTCATTCACCACCACCACCACCGTACGAGTACAAGTCTCCACCTCCACCAGTACACTCACCACCACCACCGTATGAGTACAAGTCTCCACCTCCACCAGGACACTCACCACCACCGTATGAGTACAAGTCTCCGCCACCACCAGTTCATTCACCACCTCCACCATACGAGTACAAATCTCCACCTCCACTAGTACATTCACCACCACCACCATATGAGTACAAGTCTCCACCACCACCGGTTCATTCACCACCACCACCATACGAGTACAAATCTCCACCTCCACCGGTACATTCACCACCACCACCATATGAGTACAAGTCTCCACCTCCACCAGTACATTCACCACCACCACCATATGAGTACAAATCTCCCCCACCACCAGTAAAGTCACCACCACCACCATATGTGTACAAGTCCCCACCTCCACCGGTGCATTCACCACCACCACCACCACCATATGAGTACAAATCTCCCCCACCGCCAGTAAAGTCACCACCACCACCGTACTACTACAAGTCTCCACCACCACCACCGGTGCATTCTCCGCCACCACCGTATTACTACAAGTCTCCACCACCACCAGTACATTCTCCACCCCCACCGTATTACTACAAGTCACCACCACCCCCAGTGCACTCTCCACCACCACCATACTACTATAAATCCCCACCTCCACCAGTTCATTCTCCACCACCACCGTATTACTATAAGTCTCCACCACCACCAACCAAATCTCCTCCTCACTACTACTACACTTCACCACCACCACCAACCCCATACCACCCACACCCTCACCATCACAAAGTGATCGTAAAAGCTGTCGGTAAAGTTTACTGCTATAGCTGTTATGACTGGAAATACCCAATCAAATCCCATGCCAAACACCATCTCAAAGGTACAAGCTTTTACTTTTACATTATATGTTAATTTATTATTTATTATCTAACAAGAAATTAGCTCGTAAACGTTGATGGTTGACCCATGTTATTATCCGAGTTTTCACATGCATAAATTAATATATAGATCAAGGCAAAAACATGGGGACAATTTAAAACATAAAATCATTATTGAAACTTGAAACGGTAATTAAATTATTATTCGTATTCAAAAAAATATATATAAGTATTTTAATAGTATTTTATTTCTTTTACAATAATAAATCTCAAAGTGTACAATATTTTACAAGTTATGCATATAAGTTGATAAACTTTCATATTAGGACGTATTCATTTATTTAGAACTATAATTACTTTTGGATAATAATGAAAAAATCGTTAATAGCTTCTTGCTGTCACGTTATTCAAATTCAAATTGTAATAAATATGTTCTTTATCTTTATGAAAAGTTATAACTTTACAGGAATGAATGTCTACCCATTATTTTTGTAAAAAGTAAAAAAAAATTGCATCCACGACTTTTCTTGATAAAAGGAATATATTAAGTAATTTACTATTTATTATATATTATATATTGTAATATAAATATAAATATAAATATAAATATAAATATAAATATAAATATAATGTAATAATACATAGTTAATCAATAAGTTGAGTAGACTATCATGTTTGAATTTGATAAGTATTGAATTATAGGGAGATCAATAATTGATGTGAGTTGTTAAAGTTTGACATAAAGAACCACCATTTGACATATTTTATATATGTTTTGTAAAGGTGCTGTTGTGGAGGTCACATGCAAGGCTGGTAAGAAAGAAATAGTTGCATATGGAAAGACCAAAATCAATGGCAAATATGCAATTACTATTGAAGATTTTGACTATTCCAAATATGGAGGCGCTGAAGCTTGTGTTGCTAAACTTCATATGGCACCTAATGGTACCAAATGTAGTATCCCCACAAATCTCCATGGGGGTTTAAAGGGTGCCCAACTTAAAGTCAAATCCAAGACACATTATGAAGTTGTACTTTCAAGTAAACCATTTGCTTATGCTCCTAAAACCCCATTCAAGATTTGCGAGAAACCAAAGCCAACGCCTACTCCAACTCACTACTACAAATCTCCACCACCACCAACACCCTCTTACATGTACAAGTCTCCACCACCACCACCACCACCACCACCACCAACTCCACACCCAACACCCTATTACTATAAATCACCTCCCCCACCAGTTAAATCACCACCTGCTCCATATTACTACACATCCCCTCCACCCCCCGTTAAGTCCCCACCTATTCCATATCACTACATTTCACCACCACCACCAGTTAAATCACCGCCAGCACCTTACTATTACACCTCACCCCCACCACCAGTGAAGTCCCCAACTCCACCATACCATTACACTTCACCTCCACCACCGGTTAAATCACCAGCTGCTCCATACTACTACACATCACCGCCACCACCTGTTAAGTCACCACCAACTCCTTATCACTACACTTCACCACCGCCACCAGTTAAGTCACCACATGCACCATACTATTACACCTCACCCCCACCACCGGTGAAGTCCTCACCACCTCCATACCACTACACTTCACCCCCACCACCAGTGAAATCGCCACCACCTCCATACCACTACACTTCACCCCCACCACCGGTGAAGTCGCCACCTCCACCATATCATTACACTTCACCTCCACCACCGGTTAAGTCACCACCCCCACCATACCAGTATATTTCACCACCACCACCAGTTAAGTCACCACCTGCACCTTACTATTACACCTCACCCCCACCACCAGTGAAGTCCCCACCCCCACCATACCACTACACTTCACCACCACCACCGGCTAAATCTCCACCACCACCATACCATTACACTTCACCTCCACCACCGGTTAAGTCTCCACCCCCTCCATACCATTACACTTCACCTCCACCGCCAGTGAAGTCCCCACCCCCAACATACCACTACACTTCACCCCCACCACCAGTTAAGTCCCTACCCCCACCATACCATTACACATCACCTCCACCACCGGTGAAGTCGCCACCCCCACCATACCACTACACTTCACCACCGCCGCCAGTTAAGTCACCACCAGCACCTTACTTTTACACCTCACCCCCACCACCAGTGATGTCCCCACCCCCACCATACCATTATACTTCACCTCCACCGCCAGTAAAATCCCCACCCCCACCATACCACTACACTTCACCCCCACCACCAATGAAGTCCCCACCCCCACCGTACCACTACACTTCGCCTCCACCACCAGTTAAGTCCCCACCCCCACCATACCACTACACTTCGCCTCCACCACCTGTAAAGTCCCCACCCCCGCCATACCACTACACTTCACCTCCACCACCGGTGAAGTCCCCACCACCTCCATACCACTATACTTCACCTCCACCTCCAGTTAAATCTCCACCCCCACCATACCACTACACTTCACCCCCACCGCCAGTGAAGTCACTACCCCCACCATACCATTACACTTCTCCTCCACCACCAGTTAAATCTCCACCCCCACCATACCACTACACTTCACCTCCACCACCGGTAAAATCCACACCCTCGCCATACCACTACACTTCACCTCCACCACCGGTGAAGTCCCCACCACCTCCATACCACTATACTTCACCTCCACCTCCAGTTAAATCTCCACCCCCACCATACCACTACACTTCACCCCCACCACCAGTGAAGTCACCACCCCCACCATACCATTACACTTCACCTCCACCACCAATTAAGTCTCCACCTCCGCCATACCACTACACTTCACCTCCACCACCGGTGAAGTCCCCACCTCCACCATATCACTACACTTCACCTCCACCGCCAATTAAATCCCCACCACCGCCATACCACTACACATCACCTCCGCCACCAGTTAAGTCTCCACCCCCTCCATATAAATACACTTCACCTCCACCACCGGTTAAGTCTCCTCCCCCTCCATATCAATACACTTCACCTCCACCACCGGTAAAGTCCCCACCCCCACCATACCACTACACATCACCTCCTCCACCAGTAAAATCACCTCCTCCAGTCTACATGTACACTTCGCCACCACCCCCAGTACATTATTAGACTCTCATAAAGTCATTATTCGTACTACCATATTGTAAGTGTACTAATATCCTTTTTCGCATTGTTGCCTATTAGTAAGCTATTACTATACTATAATCTAGTAACACATTATTAACAATTCATAATTATCTTTTCAGGTTTTAATTTAAGTATCATTTCAATAAAGATGGCTCCTCAAAGAGATGTTTGAAAACTAGTTCATCGACGCCCATTCCTTTAAATAAGGTCTTCAATGAAGTACTTCAGAGCTCTTATCTTATGATTATTATTTATTATGACCAAAATAACAAAAGAAAATCTAAAAATATAATCCGTTACCATTGGAAGTGGGTGACAAAAGTGTTGGGCTTTGATTGTTGTAATTTCTTATTTTTTTCCCCTCCAATTTTTATCATTGTATAAATAGGTAGATAATATTATTTATTAATATTAATATGAATATGATTGGGTTTAAATTTACTTCTTATTCTGATTCTTATGCTTGCTGTCTCTTCCTCTTCTATTGTTTTATGCGTTACTACTTAATAGTGAGCAATCTCTTTCAAAGTTATTACAAATTAACCTGAACATAAGATGCATACATACAAAAGTTGATTTAACTGAAGAACTGACATGATTATACATTTGACTCAGTTATTAAAGTATACAAAAAATATATTATCTTCTAACTATTCCTTAAAATAAATAATACTGAAATTATTATGAGATCTTTTGTATAAATAATAATGAAATTATTATGAGATCTTTTGTTAACTTTTGATATGATTATACATCCACGTACGTACATCATACCATGATCATTATTATTAGTTTAATTTGGAAGATGAACTGCTCCATTGTAGACAATGATTGAAGGAATTGAATTTTGAATGAAAGAAGCAGGTGATAATTAATTAATACTAACTACTCCCATTATGATTTAATGTTACCAACTTTTTATGTCTTATTTTCTTGATCTTATCTTGTGGTGTGTAGAGATGAACTTCAAGGTTGTATGTTCACCCTATATTAGCCAAATATTGAATTCGTAAATAAAAATCTAACTAGTAGAAAGTTGTTCACGACACGTACTCGATCTTAACATTCAACAGGTCATTAATGACTGATAAAGCTAAAACAAGCAATGAAAATCTATGTGAGATGCTGATAAATCAGATATCAAATATTCTGATTAAATAATTATAATAATGTCAACGTCGATTAAAAAGGACTTATGGTTTAACATGTCCCTATAATATATAAAAAGCTACTCAAATACCTAAGCTTAAGATGTACCTATAGTATATAAAAAGCGATTTTTAATGTTCCTAAGTTTAGTTCTCTAAAGTATGTGAATCATGTCGTTTGGAATTTGAAACTTTCAGGTCAATATATACGAAAACTGAAGGTAATTCATTTTGTTACTGTTAATGGAAACTTTTAGTGCATTTTTGGTTTAATTCATTTTTAGTGCATTTTTGTTTTGTTTAGATGATTGCATATTGATTAATATAGTGATGGTGATTATGTTAAATAATCACAAATTATATACATACATCAAAATCGTGTAACGGACAAATCAACAAGAGTAAGAGTGAAAATGTCGACCAACTTAATTTTGGACGATCCATGGTCATACCGTGGATCGACAATGTTCTACTGTTCTGGGACATCAAGTTTTTTTGTTGGGTTATTGTTCAGATCAAACAAATCAAAAACTAGTATATTGCGTAATCATTTAATTTAAGTCAGGTAGTCTCAACTTGGTTGATTTAAAATTGTTCAAGGTGCCAAGTAGGCTTTCATTAAAAATATTTGATGTCTAGGTTGCTTTGCCCGCAGCTTCTGCATTGATAGAATTGTCTGGCTTGCTTTGCCATTGCGTTTTGTTGTTTTAGTTGTGTATGCCCTGCGTTGTAGTTTGTATCCCAGTTAGTTGCTTTTAGCTCGTGTCCTTGCTGCTTGTTTGTTTGTACTTTGTAGGATGAGCTAGTTTTGTTCGTTGGTTCATTACCGTATGATTGTGCATTTCGGAACTTCATCATTGTTTTGATGAAGTAATTCCCTAGTTTTATTAATAGTTATTTTTTCATCAAAAAAAAAATACTATTAGTTAACAATCTACGAAACCAAAGTTATTCTATAAACTTTGTGAAAATTTTTAAACCTGGCAAAATGCATAAAGATATTTTTATAGCCTAATGGTGCGTTTATTAGTGTGAACTAAGTACATCTTTCAACTCCTACCAAGGATGCGTTTGATTGTCTCTTAATTGACTAGTTCAATGATGAATGTTGAATCGTTTGCGTGTTGAACCGTCATCAGGAATCTGTGCCAAACCATTCGAAATTGAAATACTCTCTTAACCATTTCTTAGCTGTTCAGAATTGAAATACCCTCTTAATCATTCAACACCTCCATTACCTCTAAAATATCCTTAACTTATATATAATCATATACAGATCATTTATTAAATGATTACATTCTTTATTTATTCATTTATAAGTTTAATACACTATTCATACAATTCATTCAAAATGAATATCCAACAAGTTATTGTCATTCAGAACTTAATCAGAACCTTCGAATCATTCAAATTTTGAACCATTAAACACATGTATTATCACACGCACCCTTAGCCAATATACATTGGATATAGTGAATTATACCTTATTTCCTAAGGTACTTTGTACGTTAAACTAGTCATAACATAGTATCGGAGTGGGTCCTAGTAAGCCGCCCTGAGCCTCTATACCGCCCTATCAGATATCCATACCATTATATCATTATATCGTACTATCATTTTGTCATCTAGCATGGCTTCCAATAAATTATAAAGTGAACAGTTTATTTTATGAATGTTAACACGAATAATGGTACTACTATCATTTTGTCCTCCGACCCAAAATTTCCCAACCCTCTCAAAGATTACCTAATAATGCAATGCATCAAGTAAATGTAAACCTAGTTGTACAAAGATTATAATATAAAGTATCTAACAATTGCTAAACACATAGTAAGTGCCAATTGGAGATGAAATGAAAGTAATTATGATCTGATGGTACATTATAGAGAGGGGAACAGGTGGGATCGGGTACTAACAATACGTTATCAGTCCCCTGATAACATTATATTCTTGAGCACAAGATTTAAACCAAGTTCATCAGGGGCAACTAAGATAACATCCTAAACTGAAAGGTGATAGCATTTCTAATAACCCAACAATGCAACAATACTTGCTAAGTTTTTTCTTACTTACCAATTACTTGGGAGATCACTTGCACTTCAATACAACTTCTATTTTAGACATCAATTCAAAGTTAGTTATTTTTCTTCATGCAAATTCTGCATGTTTTGTTGTTGATCACCAAAACTTTCAGCAGACATGTTCTGCAAGGAGAAAAGAAAACATTCGTTTAACATACACGTTCCTTTTCCGTTTAATCTTTTGGCTTGGGTTGTAAGATTACTGTAATAATGGTATTATTATTATTATTTATACATTGTAATAGTTGTACAACTTTGTATTTTAGAATAATGTTTTGTTGTTGATCACCAAAACTTTCAGCAGACATGTTCTGCAAGGAGAAAAGAAAACATTCGTTTAACATACACGTTCCTTTTCCGTTTAATCTTTTGGCTTGGGTTGTAAGATTACTGTAATAATGGTATTATTATTATTATTTATACATTGTAATAGTTGTACAACTTTGTATTTTAGAATATGTGACTAATTGGATGTCGAACTTATGTGAAAGTGAGTAACATACCAAACCTAAAGCTTCAACTAAACTTCGTCGGTTGTCTTCAGTAGACACGCCTATTATCATTTTCAGCAAATATTCTCTTTGTTCATGCTTCAAATGTTTCTCAAGCCCACGGGCTACCATCTCCATTTCAGGCTGCACAAACTTTATTTTTAAGTCCATGTTTTTGTTTTGCAGGAGACCATTCTTTAAGGTCTCATTAAGGTAACACAATTTGACAACAATAAAAAACTTTCAACGGAAGAAAACACCATAAAAAGAAAATTAATCCAAATTTTTTTAGTTTGTGAGCAAACAACTTACAGAGCCTTCTTCTGGCGGAAATATCCTGTGAACCAGACATAACTTTGACAATTCATTTACTGCTTCAATAGGCTTACTTTGCATTTCGAGAGCCTGAAAAAATAAGATCGAACAGGATGCAATTAAATATTGTAGAATTGGCGATATTATCACTCACTTAAATATAGCTCATTTAGTGTTATGAGTTATATTTAACAGGTTATAGGAGCCAAAGTGCCAAACCACAATAGTTACTTGATGAAAAAAGCATAAGAAGCTAAAGTCTAAAGATCACCCGAATTGTTTTTTTTTTTTTTATGTATACGAGTTCATATATCAGTTTTGAGCAAACAAATCAGTTAATGATGTAGTAATATAGTTTTCAACTCACGTATGGTTGTATGCTGTGTTTGTTGTTTGTATTAGTTTCATTTGTTATGGCCTAGTTCAATTGTTTGGTAACGTTGTTTTCAAATGAAGTGCAGGATCTATGCTTTCAAGCAGACATTTTGAAGTCTGTAACTGTTTGTAACATCTTAAACTTCAGATTTTTTTTATTTTGATATTCGTTTTCGCCATAAAAAAGTTAAAAAAAAAAAAAATCGAGTATATATGATATATTATTTATTACTTATTACTTATTTATATTAAAAAAGTAATTACATAAACTAAACCCAAGTCGAGTAGCCGGCCCATATCAACACATACACAAAATGTTAACAATCCACAAGTTTTATATAACAAGCCACAAGATGTAATATTCATATGCTTATATTTGCTCTTGTAGCAACTTTAACAAGCCACAAGATGTAACAATCATATTTAGGAAGGTGTATAATTTGTTAAAAATATATGTCATATTATATTATATTACTAATAGAGTTAACTTACAATTTACAATAACTGGCCTTGTGTTAAGTTTTGTATCCACAATTACCATCAAGTTTGTTAATTATGTTTTTTGTGAGATGTCAATGCACAAAATAAAGTTTAGCAAGGACAGACACGTAGTAGTTTCCCTTTAATTACGTGTCTGTCCTTGCTAAACTTTATTTTGTACATTGACATCTCACTAAAAACGTAATTAACAAACTTGATGGAAATCGAGGACACAAAACTTAACACAAGGCCAGTTATTGTAAATTGTAAGTTTCCTTTACCGAGTGTTTTAATATTCATCATGTTTAAAATATTAGCCCTGAATAAACTACTAAAAACATATATATTTGGAACAAAAACAAAAATAGCATAATAACTCACCCAAGCCTGCAAGAGCCACGAGCGTGTACGTGCAGCGACAGCAGCAGACACCATTCTTGCAGCACGCAAACTTTCAAGACCAATGTTATCAGCAAGCCCAGCAATAAACTCGCGTACATCCTCACCATCAATCTGAACAATTGTAGAATGGCTTGCTACCCTACAAACTCAATCTGTTAGAAGAGTGGTCCCCACCAAGCAAAGGGAAAACATATCAAACAACATATATATACATGAATATAAGAAAACAATCGTGTTTAAAATGTTATATACTGAAACTAATGTACCTGCCACATGTGTTCAAAGTAAAGTCGACGGATGCACGATATATTGAATCGCGTGAATTATTGGTGTCAATGAATACTTTCACTCCAGACATCCTGCATATTCGACGCAACTGTTTGCCACTCACACAATTAGAACACAATTTACACATGTTTTTTTTTTTTTTAAAACAAAAAAAAAAGGAAAATAATAAACTCGGCACATGATGACACAAATTTTTCTTTATAACGATGCTTCAATCAAGTTGTGTAGAACAGAGTAAGATTTAAGGAATGTACTTACTAAGATAATATCATCATCTTGTATATCTTTTCCACTTGTTCTGTAATCCATGATTGCTGGAAATTAAGTTCTGGAAATTAAGTTAAGGAAGATGTAATTTGACGAACTAAGTGAACAAGTATCACGGAAGCTTGTGAAATAGTGTTGTTACCTATGACAAATGCAATTCTATCATGAATTACAATGCAACACATACCTACTGACTTTATACAAATATGTATGGTATGGTATGACCATCTCTATTATCAAGCAACTTATGTGATGCGAAAATAGCAAAGGTCTACTAATACGAGTTAGTAGATTGAAAGAAGTTTAATCTTGCAAACTAAACCATATTTCAATAAAATCTTGTATATAAACATGATTTGCTAGCCATAAACAAACGATACATATAGAAAGGCAGTAATGTCGCAAAGGTCATCATGATAAGTGAAAAAACTTCTGATGCTTTTCAAATTTCAAAAACCAACCTCTAATCAACCAATTGGCTTTCCGTTGATTTTCCTCGATATCGATTCCATCTAACGGAGGTGGACGAGAACGCGGCCACCAATCCGGAAGTTTCTTCTTCGCTTTCTCCCAGTTCTTCATCGTCATCATCGAATCAGAATAATTAGTTACATAGTCTTCAACAGAAGACAATGGATTAATAGCAACATTAACCTCACTTGTTACAGATTCTTTTTGAGTACTAACAACCACTTCTCTTCCACCTAAACTCCTATCCCTTCTAGTAACAACCACACCACTATCATTACCACGCCGCCTAAATAACAAATTTCGAAACCCTAACCCTAGTTTCACCAGAACCCTAAAAGTGAACATAGTAACAAAACTAAAAGCAATCAATTGACCGAGAAAATAAACGGTTGATTTCCGGCAGGACACAACGACTCTCCGATCACTGTCGACGGCAATCATCGTCCGGAGATCCTCAACGGCATCGTTTCCAGATTCAAGGAACTGATTAAGTTTGAATTCGGCTGTTTTTAACAAGTTATTAAATGATAGAGATGATGTATTAGGTATGTAATGGTCGAAATCGATTACCATGTGAAGTTTAGAATCGGAGTGAGGTAAAGAAGAAGAAGAAGAAGAAGAGGTGTCGGTGGTAGGGAAGTAGGTGTTGGGTTCAGAGTGACGGCGGCGGCGAATATGGCGACGGCGGCGGAGAGAACAGAAGGTGGTTGTGCGATGGAGATAGGGTTTAGGAAATGATATTTGGTGGTTGTTTATTGGTGGGTGTACTGTTGAACAAGTGAGTGATGTGTTCATTGCGTTGACCCACAGACAACGATTGTGTAAGGGATCGTGTAAGGGAGGTAGTAATGTAAATAGAGGCCGCCGGAGTTGGAGAAACTCACACCAGACCGTGCGACGTAGATAATCACAACAAGAGAAGTTACTTCTTCACCCGAGTGAAACACTCCAGAGTATTCCCCTCTTTGTTCGACGGGTAAAGAGATTACTTCTAAAAGGACCTCCGGCCAAAAATAAAAAAAATAAAAAAATAAATTAAAATAAAAAATAAAATAAATAAATAT